>NC_138293.1:84987500-85365000 GCF_965601325.2 Salmo salar | reverse complement strand
TTTAGAGAGCAAAAGAGGTCCTGGGGGTGGATGGATTTAAACACTGTGACCATCTCCGGTTTGCTGTGGCTCAGGGAGCTCAGTGAAGGTTTTGTTTGGGTTTAGCCTAGCCCAAGACATCTCTAACACCTGTTGAGAGGAAAGATTTCACGCTCAATCATCTCACTGATCGTATAATTCCATTTTTTTGTTTGCACTACGTCTGAAATGTTCATTGTGATAGTGGACTTTAATGCTTTTCAGTGGGATAAAGGAAAAAGATAACTCTCTGGTTCTATGTGACAATACAATATAATCCATTTGGAGTTTGGGCTGGTGACCATAGACAATACAGTACTTCTTCTTCTTCTTCTCCTTCTTCTTCTCCTTCTTGTTCTTCTATTCCTCCCTGCTCCTTTCTCTCTAGATAGACCTGTACATTGGTTCATAGAGAGTCAGGAGGAGAGAGTCGGTGGCATTGGGAGTAGGGTTTAGGGTTTGTCCAAAGCTGCCGTTAAAACATGGGACCGCAGGCATAAAGCTGTCAGCGTGTGGACCAAGCCGTGGAAAACAGACCCACTTTGCACCCACAGGAACTTGACGGAACCTTTTTATGTATTTTTTCCCTCCCCCTACCGAAACCTGTCTATATATTTTTTTCCCTCCCTCAAGTCCTGTTTAATATTCAGTGTGTGATTCCACAAGCATTCCATTAGATAAATCACCGGCCCAGGCACTTTCTAAAACAAAGACGTTAAGACTTGTTGGGGGAAATATTGCTTTCATCTGAGCACTCACGTCTATGGATGGCATTTTAAGTCTTGCTGTCAGATATCATTTTACCCCCTCGAAAGATATTTGGAGTTGCTGATACATGGCGGTGGGTTTGTGTGTGTGTGTGTGTGTGTGTGTGTGTGTGTGTGTGTGTGTGTGTGTGTGTGTGTGTGTGTGTGTGTGTGTGTGTGTGTGTGTGTGTGTGTGTGTGTCCTGTCTCTTTGATGTGAGGTTGACTGCGTGGCTCAGTCGTCTGTCTCTTTAATTAAAGAAGCAATTCAAACCTTTATGTAATCAACTCTCATATACCTGAGAACCTACAATACCCACAATACACAGCAACACTAGCATATTAAAGGGATCATCATATCACAACACTCTATGTTCATAATACCATCATACCACAACACACTGTGATTATCCAAGTCCACTTTTTGATCATCTTTTGGCATCTTCCTTTAAAGTTGAAGTGGTAAAATTAAGTTACAAAGTTACTATAGGAAAATACCTAATGAATGTGTCCTGGATAATGGTTACCTCAACTTGATATGAGTTACTAATTGAGGGATCAATGAAGACTGTCAGATACTGTACTGTGGCTGTTGGAGACCTTGAGAATGACACACACACACACACACACACACACACACACACACACACACACACACACACACACACACACACACACACACACACACACACACACACACACACACACACACACACACACACACACACACACACAGGCATATGCACATGCCCACACGCACAAATCAAATCAAATATTATTTGTCACATACACATGGTTAGCAGATGTTAATGTGAGTGTAGCGAAATGCTTGTGCTTCTAGTTCCGACCATGCAGTAATATCTAACAAGTAATCTAACAATCTCACAACAACTACCTTATACACACAAGTGTAAAGGAATGAATAAGAATATGTACATAAAAATATATATGGATGAGCAATGGCCGAACGGCATAGGCAAGATGCAGTAGATGATATAGAGTACAGTATATACATATGAGATGAGTAGTGTAGGGTATGTAAACATTATATAAAGTGGCATAGTTTAAAGTGACTAGTGATACATTTATTACATCCAAGCACACACACAAATACACACACACACACAGTAATCTCTGTGGGGTTACAACACCCTTATCCAGACACACACAGTAAGTGGCTGCCTGCCACCCTGCCTGCCACCCTGCTTGCCACACTGTCTGCCACCCTGCCTGCCACACTGCCTGCCACCCTGCCTGCCACACTGCACTGTGTAATCAAAATAACAATCGTAATTCTGCCAACCAAAAAGTCCTGTAGATAGCATCAGAGATGGCTGCTTTGACCAGCCTGGTCTTGTAGACTAGACGTAACATAGTAAATGTAAACCGGGACACTCAAAATAGTATGAATTGTTACATTTAGTTTAGTTACATAGAACCGAAGGTTACTTAAGGAAAAAATGAAAGTAGGGTGGTTGGTCGGGGTACTACTTTTCGCTACTTTGCAACTACTTAGCAGGTTAGCTAACCCTTCCCCTAACTTTAACCCTTCAACCTAACTCCTAACCCTAAACCTTAACCCTAATCTTAACCCTAAACTTAACCCTAACCTTAACCTCTAAGTCTATCCCCTAATCTAGCTCACGTTAGCCACCTAGCCACAAAAAAATTGGAATTCGTAACATATCATATGAAATGGAGGATGGACATCAAAACACACAGAGGGGTGAGAGGGATATATTGGAAAAGAAATAGGGTGATAAGTTTATTAGTTATGTGGAGGAGACCTGGGGTCAAAGACCATAGTCAGGATACACTTTAGTGTTTTTGGATTATTCAGTCCTTACTCTCCTCACTATCACCCCTTATTCAGTCTTTACATTTACGTTTTAGTCATTTAGCAGACACTCTTATCCAGAGCGACTTACAGTAGTGAATGTATACATTTAATTTCATGCATTTATTTAATTTTTTATACTGGCCCCCCGTGGGAATCGAACCCACAACCCTGGCGTTGCACACACAATGCTGGCGTTGCAAACACCATGCTCTACCAACTGAGCCACAGGGAAGACTTACTCTCCTTACTATCACCCCTTATTCAGTCCTTACTCTCCTTACCATCACCCCTTATTCAGTCCTTAGTCTCCTCACTATCACCCCTTATTCAGTCCTTACTCTCCTTACTATCACCCCTTATTCAGTCCTTACTCTCCTCACTATCACCCCTTATTCAGTCCTTACTCTCCTTACTATCACCCCTTATTCAGTCCTTACTCTCCTCACTATCACCCCTTATTCAGTCCTTATTCTCCTCACTATCACCCCTTATTCAGTCCTTATTCTCCTTACTATCATCCCTTATTCAGTCCTTACTCACCTCACTATCACCCCTTATTCAGTCCTTATTCTCCTTACTATCACTCCTTATTCAGTCCTCACTTTCACCCCTTATTCAGTCCTCACTTTCACCCCTTATTCAGTCCTTACTCTCCTTACCATCACCCCTTATTCAGTCCTTATTCGCCTCACTATCACCCCTTATTCAGTCCTTACTCTCCTTACTATCACCCCTTATTCAGTCCTTACTCTCCTTACTATCACCCCTTATTCAGTCCTTACTCTCCTTACTATCACCCCTTATTCAGTCCTCACTATCACCCCTTATTCAGTCCTCACTTTCACCCCTTATTCAGTCCTTACTCTCCTTACTATCACCCCTTATTCAGTCCTTACTCTCCTCACTATCACCCCTTATTCAGTCCTTACTCTCCTCGATATCACCCCTTATTCAGTCCTTACTCTCCTTACTATCACCCCTTATTCAGTCCTTACTCTCCTCACTATCACCCCTTATTCAGTCCTTACTCTCCTTACTATCACCCCTTATTCAGTCCTTACTCTCCTCACTATCACCCCTTATTCAGTCCTTATTCTCCTTACAATCACCCCTTATTCAGTCCTCACTATCACCCCTTATTCAGTCCTCACTTTCACCCCTTATTCAGTCCTTACTCTCCTTACTATCACCCCTTATTCAGTCCTTACTCTCCTCACTATCACCCCTTATTCAGTCCTTATTCTCCTTACTATCACCCCTTATTTAGTCCTTACTCTCCTCACTATCACCCCTTATTCAGTCCTTACTCTCCTCATTATCACCCCTTATTCAGTCCTTATTCTCCTTACTATCACCCTTTATTCAGTCCTTACTCTCCTTACTATCACCCCTTATTCAGTCCTCACTATCACCCCTTATTCAGTCCTCACTTTCACCCCTTATTCAGTCCTTACTCTCCTTACTATCACCCCTTATTCAGTCCTTACTCTCCTCACTATCACCCCTTATTCAGTCCTCACTTTCACCCCTTATTCAGTCCTTACTCTCCTTACTATCACCCCTTATTCAGTCCTTACTCTCCTTACTATCACCCCTTATTTAGTCCTTACTCTCCTTACTATCACCCCTTATTCAGTCCTTACTCTCCTCACTATCACCCCTTATTCAGTCCTTACTCTCCTCACTATCACCCCTTATTCAGTCCTTACTCTCCTCACTATCACCCCTTATTCAGTCCTTATTCTCCTTACTATCACCCTTTATTCAGTCCTTACTCTCCTTACTATCACCCCTTATTCAGTCCTCACTTTCACCCCTTATTCAGTCCTTACTCTCCTTACTATCACCCCTTATTCAGTCCTTACTCTCCTCGCTATCACCCCTTATTCAGTCCTTACTATCCTCACTATCACCTCTTATTCAGTCCTTATTCTCCTTACTATCACCCCTTATTCAGTCCGTACTCTCCTTACTATCACCCCTTATTCAGTCCTTACTCTCCTCGCTATCACCCCTTATTCAGTCCTTACTCTCCTTACTATCACCCCTTATTCAGTCCTTACTCTCCTCACTATCACCCCTTATTCAGTCCTTACTCTCCTCACTATCACCCCTTATTCAGTCCTTACTCTCCTGACTATCACCCCTTATTCAGTCCTTACTATCACCCCTTATTCAGTCCTTACTATCACCCCTTATTAAGTCCTTACTCTCATCACTATCACCCCTTATTCAGTCCTTACTCTCCTCACTATCACCCCTTATTCAGTCCTTACTATCACCCCTTATTCAGTCCTTACTATCACCCCTTATTCAGTCCTTACTCTCCTCACTATCACCCCTTATTCAGTCCTTACTCTCCTTACTATCACCCCTTATTCAGTCCTTACTCTCCTCACTATCACCCCTTATTCAGTCCTTACTCTCCTCGATATCACCCCTTATTCAGTCCTTACTCTCCTTACTATCACCCCTTATTCAGTCCTTACTCTCCTCACTATCACCCCTTATTCAGTCCTTATTCTCCTTACTATCACCCTTTATTCAGTCTTTATTCTCCTTACTATCACCCCTTATTCAGTCCTTACTCTCCTCACTATCACCCCTTATTCAGTCCTTACTCTCCTCACTATCACCCCTTATTCAGTCCTTACTCTCCTTACTATCACCCCTTATTCAGTCCTTACTCTCCTCACTATCACCCCTTATTCAGTCCTTACTCTCCTTACTATCACCCCTTATTCAGTCCTTACTCTCCTCACTATCACCCCTTATTCAGTCCTTATTCTCCTCACTATCACCCCTTATTCAGTCCTTGTTCTCCTTACTATCATCCCTTATTCAGTCCTTACTCTCCTCACTATCACCCCTTATTCAGTCCTTATTCTCCTTACAATCACTCCTTATTCAGTCCTCACTTTTACCCCTTATTCAGTCCTTACTCTCCTTACTATCACCCCTTATTCAGTCCTTATTCTCCTCACTATCACCCCTTATTCAGTCCTTATTCTCCTTACTATCACCCTTTATTCAGTCCTTACTCTCCTTACTATCACCCCTTATTCAGTCCTCACTATCACCCCTTATTCAGTCCTCACTTTCACCCCTTATTCAGTCCTTACTCTCCTTACTATCACCCCTTATTCAGTCCTTACTCTCCTCACTATCACCCCTTATTCAGTCCTTATTCTCCTTACTATCACCCCTTATTTAGTCCTTACTCTCCTTACTATCACCCCTTATTCAGTCCTCACTATCACCCCTTATTCAGTCCTCACTTTCACCCCTTATTCAGTCCTTACTCTCCTTACTATCACCCCTTATTCAGTCCTTACTCTCCTCACTATCACCCCTTATTCAGTCCTTATTCTCCTTACTATCACCCCTTATTTAGTCCTTACTCTCCTCACTATCACCCCTTATTCAGTCCTTACTCTCCTCACTATCACCCCTTATTCAGTCCTTATTCTCCTTACTATCACCCTTTATTCAGTCCTTACTCTCCTTACTATCACCCCTTATTCAGTCCTCACTTTCACCCCTTATTCAGTCCTTACTCTCCTTACTATCACCCCTTATTCAGTCCTTACTCTCCTCGCTATCACCCCTTATTCAGTCCTTACTATCCTCACTATCACCTCTTATTCAGTCCTTATTCTCCTTACTATCACCCCTTATTCAGTCCGTACTCTCCTTACTATCACCCCTTATTCAGTCCTTACTCTCCTCGCTATCACCCCTTATTCAGTCCTTACTCTCCTTACTATCACCCCTTATTCAGTCCTTACTCTCCTCACTATCACACCTTATTCAGTCCTTACTCTCCTCACTATCACCCCTTATTCAGTCCTTACTCTCCTTACTATCACCCCTTATTCAGTCCTTACTCTCCTGACTATCACCCCTTATTCAGTCCTTACTATCACCCCTTATTCAGTCCTTACTATCACCCCTTATTCAGTCCTTACTCTCCTCACTATCACCCCTTATTCAGTCCTTACTCTCCTCACTATCACCCCTTAATCAGTCCTTACTCACCTCACTATCACCCCTTATTCAGTCCTTACTCTTCTCACTATCTGTCACGTCCTGACCAGTAAAAGGGGTTATTTGTCATTGTAGTTTGGTCAGGGAGTGGCAGGGGGTGTTTGTTTTGTTTGTTTCGGTGTTTTTGGTTTATGTTTTATGTTATCTATTTCTATGTGTTTATCTAGTTTTCTATTTCTATGTTGGGTTTTTGACAATGACCTCCAATTAGAGGCAGCTTGATGTCATTGTCTCTAATTGGAGGCCATATTTAGTTGGGTTTGTTTTCACTTGTGTTTTGTGGGTGGTTATTTTCTGTATAGCCTGTGTGCCTTACGGAACTGTTTCGTCGTTTTGTTTAAGTGTTCACGTTACTTTAATAAATTAAGAAGATGAGCACTTTACCCGCTGCGCCTTGGTCCAATCCTTACAACGCCTTTGACACTATCACCCCTTATTCAGTCCTTACTCTCCTCACTATCACCCCTTATTCAGTCCTTAATCTCCTCACTATCACCCCTTATTCAGTCCTTACTCTCCTTACTATCACCCCTTATTCAGTCCTTACTCTCCTTACTATCACCCCTTATTCAGTCCTCACTATCACCCCTTATTCAGTCCTTACTCTCCTTACTATCACCCCTTATTCAGTCCTTACTCTCCTCACTATCACCCCTTATTCAGTCCTTACTCTCCTTACTATCACCCCTTATTCAGTCCTTACTATCACCCCTTATTCAGTCCTTACTATCACCCCTTATTCAGTCCTTACTCTCCTTACTATCACCCCTTATTCAGTCCTTACTCTCCTTACTATCACCCCTTATTCAGTCCTTACTCTCCTTACTATCACCCCTTATTCAGTCCTTACTCTCCTCACTATCACCCCTTATTCAGTCCTTACTCTCCTTACTATCACCCCTTATTCAGTCCTTACTCTCCTTACTATCACCCCTTATTCAGTCCTTACTCTCCTCACTATCACCCCTTATTCAGTCCTTACTCTCCTTACTATCACCCCTTATTCAGTCCTTACTCTCCTCACTATCACCCCTTATTCAGTCCTTACTCTCCTTACTATCACCCCTCATTCAGTTCTCACTATCACCACTTATTCAGTCCTTACTATCCATACTGTCACCCCTTACTCAGATAGCACAGACAAGACAGTACCTGGTCCATCTCTCAAACAAAAACACAAAAGAAACATCAACAAAAACATCAGACAAAAACACAACAAAACCAGCACCACAGCAACCAGTGATCTGGGAGATGGTAGAGGTGTCCAGGACTACACTGCTATCAGACCAAGATGAAGAGATAGCACACTAAACGAACAGATTAACACTGTCTGCAGTAGATTAGGCTCTTCTTGGAGGTATCAGCAGTTCTGAGATCAGCCTTATTGTGGGGAAAAGAAGCACTGTCTTATCAGCAAGTCAAGTAACTGTTAGGTGCCGGTGTCTGATATCACTTGATATGGGGGTCAAGCTGGGTGCTAAAACCATCACCAGAATGGTGGCCCTTCTCTCTGGTGCAGTGACCAGTGTCAGTCTTCTAAGAGACAGGCCTGATTCTTCTGTCTAGCGGAGGGATGTAGGGAGACAGGCCCAGTTCTTCTGTCTAGCGGAGAGATGCAGGGAGACAGGCCTAGTTCTTCTATCTAGGGGAGAGATGCAGGGAGACAGGCCTAGTTCTTCTATCTAGGGGAGAGATGCAGGGAGACAGGCCTAGTTCTTCTGTCTAGGGGAGAGATGCAGGGAGACAGGCCCAGTTCTTCTGTCTAGGGGAGAGATGCAGGGAGACAGGCCTAGGTCTTCTATCTAGGGGAGAGATGCAGGGAGACAGGCCCAGTTCTTCTGTGTTGGGGAGAGATGCAGGGAGACAGGCCCAGTTCTTCTGTGTTGGGGAGGGATGCAGGGAGACAGGCCCAGTTCTTCTGTCTATGGGAGGGATGCAGGGAGACAGGCCTAATTCTTCTGTCTAGGGGAGAGATGCAGGGAGACAGGCCCAGTTCTTCTGTGTTGGGGAGAGATGCAGGGAGACAGGCCCAGTTCTTCTGTCTAGGGGAGAGATGCAGGGAGACAGGCCCAGTTCTTCTGTGTTGGGGAGAGATGCAGGGAGACAGGCCCAGTTCTTCTGTCTAGGGGAGAGATGCAGGGAGACAGGCCCAGTTCTTCTGTCTAGGGGAGAGATGCAGGGAGACAGGCCCAGTTCTTCTGTCTAGGGGAGAGATGCAGGGAGACAGGCCTAGTTCTTCTATCTAGGGGAGAGATGCAGGGAGACAGGCCCAGTTCTTCTGTCTAGGGGAGGGATGCAGGGAGACAGGCCTAGTTCTTCTGTCTAGGGGAGAGATGCAGGGAGACAGGCCTAGTTCTTCTATCTAGGGGAGGGATGCAGGGAGACAGGCCCAGTTCTTCTGTCTAGGGGAGAGATGCAGGGAGACAGGCCCAGTTCTTCTGTGTTGGGGAGAGATGCAGGGAGACAGGCCCAGTTCTTCTGTCTAGGGGAGAGATGCAGGGAGACAGGCCCAGTTCTTCTGTGTTGGGGAGGGATGCAGGGAGACAGGCCTAGTTCTTCTGTCTAGGGGAGAGATGCAGGGAGACAGGCCTAGTTCTTCTGTCTAGGGGAGAGATGCAGGGAGACAGGCCTAGTTCTTCTATCTAGGGGAGAGATGCAGGGAGACAGGCCCAGTTCTTCTGTGTTGGGGAGGGATGCAGGGAGACAGGCCTAGTTCTTCTGTCTAGGGGAGAGATGCAGGGAGACAGGCCTAGTTCTTCTGTCTAGGGGAGAGATGCAGGGAGACAGGCCTAGTTCTTCTGTCTAGGGGAGAGATGCAGGGAGACAGGCCTAGTTCTTCTGTCTAGGGGAGAGATGCAGGGAGACAGGCCTAGTTCTTCTGTCTAGGGGAGAGATGCAGGGAGACAGGCCTAGTTCTTCTGTCTAGGGGAGAGATGCAGGGAGACAGGCCTAGTTCTTCTGTCTAGGGGAGAGATGCAGGGAGACAGGCCTAGTTTCTTCTGATCTAGGGGAGAGATGCAGGGAGACAGGCCTAGTTCTTCTATCTAGGGGAGAGATGCAGGGAGACAGGCCTAGTTCTTCTATCTAGGGGAGAGATGCAGGGAGACAGACCTGCTTTAACACTCATAGGCAGCACACACATTGTGATGATGTGGATGGTTCTATGTGTTTTTGCCATCCAGCAGACTTCAAACTCTCTCTGCAGACCTCCCCCCTTCTCTCGCTCCACCCTCTGGTTACTCATCCAAATGATGTAGCCAGTACTTCCTCAAAGGGATAGCAGTCTGTCTGTCAGTCTGTATGTCTGTCTGTCTGTAGGCTGAGGTCCTTTGGCCACAGCACAGAAAACCTCCTTTACATATGTGTCCTAGTTAGAGCACTTATTGTATTTGTGTTAATAGTTTAAAGGGTTTAAAAAAAGGGGGTTCATTTTGTAGTCAATGGAGGGAGAGTTTTTGTTCATAAATTCTTTGAGACGATGAATGATTATAACTCCCTCTTTTCCAAAGACACACTGAGTGTACAAAACATTAGAAACATTTTCCAATACTGAGTTGCACCCCCTTTTGCCCTCAGAACATCCTCAGTTAATTCAGGGGCATTGTACTCAATAAGGTTCCACAGGGATACTGGCCCATGTTGACTCCAATGCTTCCCACAGTTGTGTCAAGTTGGTTGGATGTCCTTTGGGTGGTGGACCATTCTTCATACACACAGGAAACTGTTGAGAGGGAAAAACCCAGCAGCGTTGCAGTTCTTGACACACTCAAACCGGTGCCCCTGGAACCTACTACTATACCCCATTCAAAGGCATTGAAATATTTTGCCTTGCCCATTCACCCTCTGAATGGCACACATACAACCAAGTCTCAATTGTTTCAAGGCTTTAAAATCCTTCTTTAACCTTTCCTCTCCTTTATCTACACTGATTGAAATGACATCAATAAGGGATCATAGCTTTCAACTAGATTCACCTGGTCAGTATGATAATGTTTTGTACACCCAGTGTACATCCCAACAGTTAGGCTTGAACTGCCTCTGAGGGGGTCAGACAATTTTCTGTTGATACGACACTACCAACATCATGAGAAAGTTCTATGTACGTTGGTTGTATTTATGTCTGGGAAGAGGCTTCATATGATCTTGTGGTTCTCTGTGAAAACATTCCATTATTCTTCTGATGTCAAAACACAGAGGAGGTTTTATATTACCAGTTCACAACATCCACAACCATGACTATTACACATCCCACTGCCTATATCCTGCTCTTTCCTTCTTTTATACCATCACTTCTCCCCATCTGCCTTTTCTTATTTTCTCATAACCTCTCTCTGTCCATGATCTCCCCTTCTTTCTTTACTTCTGTCTGCCGATGCTCATCCTCCTACTTTCCCTCCCTTACCTGTACTTGATAGCCCTCTCTTTTCCCTTCTCTGTACCTTTCGCTCTTCACCTCTCTCATGCTCCCCCTTTCTCTTTCTCTTCATTCCCTCCTCTCCTCTCCTCTCCCTCTCCCTCTCCCTCTCCATGTCCATGTGTACAGTAGTACTGATCTATGCCTGTCTAAGCTGCTGGCAACACAAGTTCTAAACACAGTGGTCAGTACACTCTGTAATCTAATGCTAATTTACCTAACACCCTTTTATACATTTCAACAAACACACAGCAACATTTGACTCCCACCAGCCAATTGCAGAATATTTTCCTCATTAGCCGGACAACAACATATTAAATAGCCACAATATTCTCCCCTGTTTCCATGTCTGTTAGCCCTTTCACGTTATCCAACCATACGGTGCTGGCTCCAACATGTTCCTTTCACATGGTCCTTTCCAGGATGGTACAGCAATTACAGATGTAGGATCTTCAGCTGATCACTCTTGTGTTGCTGAGAATTTTCCTGCAGAGCAGGAAATGTAAACTTGTAGTTTATTTGAGGTTTAAAAGGCTTCTAAAGTTTGTAATTGCCACTTGCCCTAACAAAAAATGTATCAACATCTATAAAAATGTCCATTAATTATAATCCACATAATAATTCACATGTCATGTTGACGCATTCTTATTTTTTCTACTGTAGCAAACTGGCTCAAATTAAGATCCTACATCTGTATGGTGGATGTTTTAGCAGGCCAGCTCAGTGCAGCTTGGCTCAACTCAGTAATGTGAAAATGGTATGTGTGTCTCTCTTGTGTCTTTCATATCATGATTCCCAGTTTGATGGAGAGGTGAGGGAAATGGAAAGAGCTGAGACCTGCTATATGACCCTGCTGACTGTGGACTTTTTGACTCCTCTAAACTGTACAATATGACACACACACACGCACCACACACCCATATCATAGGAATGTCTTTATGTTGCAAAAATGGTCTAATATGTTCTAATCCTCTCCAAGTAGTTAGTCAGCACCACTGCTCAGAAACACATGTAGACACCTTTTCTTCATTGGGGAAAGAGACATCGACGTAAATCACTTAACAAGAATGAGTGCAGAGGAAATTTTAGTGCTGAGTTCAGTAGTTGATTCGTCTCAGATGGGAAGCTGAGGAATTGTTGTCGTTCGAACCTAGCCACAACTGAGCCACATAGACAGTAAACATTGCATGCAGACTCTCATAGAACGACTTGTACTGTAACAATGGAGTAACAGGAGAAAGGTGTTGGGGGAGGAATGTGTTTGGGGGAATCTGACTTCCAAAGAAATTGATGATTACAGTAAACTTAAAACGTAATAAGCGAGAAATGTCTTGCAGGGAGTGTAATCAATCACTGTTACATATGGACACCTTAAAACGGAACCGGTCCAAGAAACACAAGCCTTTAGCATCAGACAACCAGGGCCGTGTTCATTAGGCACCAAACGGAAGAAAACGGACTGAAAAAGAAAGGGACTACCAATAAAAAACACACATTTTTGTTATTAGTTGTAAAGCGTTTTAAAATGCACTCCCTAATAAAAACACAACCCAGTTTTGGCAGCTAGTTTGATGGATTGGATTGGCCATTTACCCCATGGTATTCCTGACACAGATCTCATAGTGTAAAATGACTGTAGATGTGTGGAGCATGACAGTAGCTAACAGGTGAATGGCATTCTGTACCCACTTCCCGCACTATGATCACAAACATAGGTAACATAGAATAACATCTACCTGTCTCAGCAGAACCTTATAGTGTGAGCAGTCTAGAAGTCAGTGTTCTACACTCAGAAAAAGGGTTCCAAAAGGGTTCTTGGGCTGTCCCCATAGGATAACTATTTTTGGTTCCACGTAGAACCCTTTTGGGTTTCATGTAGATCCCTTTGTGGAAAGGGTCCTACATGGAACCTAAAAGGGTTCTACATGGAACCAAAAAGGGTTCTTAAAAGGGTTCTCCTATGAGCACCCTGTTTTCTAAAAGTGTAGGTTGGCATTCCAAGTGGAAGGGAAAACGATGTTTACACACCATATGGTTTATATCATGCTTATGTATGTAACTGTATATGCATACTGTATTCATGTGTATTTAAATGTACACATAGAGTATGTATATTTATATGTATATTTACATAGAAATATATGTGATACTTTCCAAATAACATTTTGTATTTGGAAAGTATGGTTTGGGAACAGATGAGCTGAGGCAGGACTGGTCTTTTGCCAAGAAGATGGAGGGAGAGATGGAGAGGGGGAAGGAGGTGGAGTGGGAAGAGAGGGATGAAGAGAAGAGAGGGATATGATAGGGGGGTGTGATGTGGTGCCAGTTGGTTTCTGGTCATCACAAAGAGACAAGCAGAGAGAGAGATAGATGATAATATGATAATGATAATGCAAAGACAAGATGTCTAATTACTGTACAAATGAAGGGGTAATGGAGACAAGTGTAGAGAGAGAGAGAAATAGAGAGAGGGGGAGAGAAAAAGCTAGTGAATGTGTGAGAGAGGTAGAGACAGAGAGAGAGAGATACTGTGAGTGTGAGAGAGAGGTAGAGACAGAGAGAGAGAGATACTGTGAGTGTGAGAGAGAGGTAGAGGTAGAGACAGAGAGAGAGAGATACTGTGAGTGTGAGAGAGAGGTAGAGAGAGAGAGACAGAGAGAGGTAGAGAGACAGAGAGAGAGGTAGAGAGAGAGAGAGAGAGAGATACTGTGAGTGTGAGAGAGAGGTAGAGAGAGAGAGAGAGAGAGATACTGTGAGTGTGAGAGAGGTAGAGAGAGAGAGAGAGATACTGAGTGTGAGAGAGAGGTAGAGAGAGAGAGAGAGAGAGAGATACTGTGAGTGTGAGAGAGAGGTAGAGACAGATAGAGAGATACTGTGAGTGTGAGAGAGAGGTAGAGAGAGAGAGAGAGAGATACTGTGAGTGTGAGAGAGAGGGAGAGAGAGAGAGAGAGAGAGAGAGAGAGAGAGAGAGGTAGAGAGAGAGAGAGATACTGTGAGTGTGAGAGAGAGAGAGAGAGAGAGAGATACTGTGAGTGTGAGAGAGAGAGATACTGTGAGTGTGAGAGAGAGGTAGAGAGAGAGAGAGAGAGATACTGTGAGTGTGAGAGAGAGGGAGAGAGAGAGAGAGAGAAAGAGAGAGGTAGAGAGAGAGAGAGAGAGAGCGAGAGAGAGAGAGATACTGTGAGTGTGAGAGAGAGAGAGAGAGAGAGAGAGAGAGAGAGAGAGAGAGAGAGAGAGATACTGTGAGTGTGTGAGAGAGAGAGAGAGAGAGAGAGAGAGAGAGATGCTGTGAGTGTGAGAGTGAGCGAGTGAGTGAGGTAAGCCAGGTGGGGGGTTAAACAGTTTAGAATCTAGGAGAGGAATCACAATGTTCTGTGTCCCGGAGGCTCGGCTACAGCCTGTTCTGAGTCAAGTTTGTTTACGGACGATGAGATAGCATCTAAAAAACACATCTGTTGACTCACGCACAGGGTCCAGGCAGACTCTCTGTTAGGGCCTTTACTCTCCTCACCGTGCTCTCTCTCTCTCTCTCTCTCTCTCTCTCTCTCTCTCTCTCTCTCTCTCTTCTTTCTCTACCTCTCTTCCTCTCTCTTCCCTCCTCTTTCTCTCTCTTTCTATTTCACCCTGCTCTCTCTCATTTATCTCTCTCTCTCTCTCTCTCTCTCTCTCTCTCTCTCTCCTCTCCCCACCCCTCCCTCCCATCTCCGTCCTCCCCCCTCTCTCCAAGAGCTGCTTGGGCCATGACAGAACTGCTATGGAGCACCATAAGCGATGCATCTGACTAGAAAAGACTAAGTGTAGCTGTTGCATGGTCTAGTGAGAGGGCCGTGGAGGGTTTAGCGTGATGCCAGGTGTGTGAACCCTGTGTTGTGGATAGAGAATGGTCCTGAACGTAGATGGTGGTGCTGCCAGGCTGGTTTGGTTACGATATTGTTTTCCTGAGAGTTGGGATGTTTCCCAAATGGCACCCTATTCCCTACATAGTGGATTGCTTTTGTCCAGAGCCATATATGGGCCCTGATCAAAAGTAGTGCACTACATAGGGAATAGGGTGCCATTTGGGAGGCACCCTTGTGGGGAAAGCTTGTCCTTGGCCCTGTTCTAATACTTCAGAAATGCATCCTTCTCTCCTACAGTACCTTGTTGAAGTTAACACAGATATTAATTGTTTGGATTGGTAAAAGTAATAGGGTGGTAACCTTCCTCACACCTATCCAATCACTTATAGAGCTGAGCTTACCCCAAGGAACTAAACCTATCCAATCACTTATAGAGCTGAGCTTACCCCAAGGAACTAAACCTATCCAATCACTTATAGAGCTGAGCTTACCCCAAGGAACTAAACCTATCCAATCACTTATAGAGCTGTGCTTACCCCAAGGAACTAAACCTATCCAATCACTTATAGAGCTGTGCTTACCCCAAGGAACTAAACCTATCCAATCACTTATAGAGCTGAGCTTACCCCAAGGAACTAAACCTATCCAATCACTTATAGAGCTATGCTTACCTCAAGGAACTAAACCAATCCAATCACTTATAGAGCTGTGCTTACCTCAAGGAACTAAGGAAGTAAGGATGCATTTCTTAAATATTCGAACAGGGTCCCAGATCAGGATTTAGGCAGAAGAGGGCACTTTTGAGTGAATAACATCTATGTAGTGTCATCTGCGGTATATTCATGCTTGCAACATTGCAAAACATTTAGCATTGTTACATGCCCGGTGGTACACAATGCATACTGTCTCAACCTGAGTACATTTTGCAACATGCAGCAGTTTATCAGGTTTAATCTCGGTCCTAACTGCTCTACTGTAGTGTCCTGCTATGACCGCTCTCCCCCCACGTCCATTCCTTCTCATCACCATTTTGTCACTTCCTTCTCATCCTGTGGTCCTGTGTGGCTCAGATGGGAGGAGTGTGGCACTAGCATACTGAGGTCATGGGTTCAATTCCTGCAGGGATCGCATACACTGACTACAAAAAATAAAGGGTCTCAGAGTAGGAATGCTGATCTAGTATCAGGACCCACCTGTCTGTATCATTTTATTGATTATGACCTAAAAGGGTAAACTGATCCTAGACCAGCACTTTGAGACTTTGTAAATACGGGCTCTGGCTGTTTTTCCTCGTTCTCCTCCTCACCGGTGTAAATATATCTCTGTACAGTGCTCCTGCTCAACACTGCATCAGAGTACTCACATTCTTACATTCACAGTAATTATGCTCAAATTCCTCTCTCCATTTCTTTCTCATTCTGTATTTTATTTCTACTTTTCTTTCCCACACTTTGTTCCCACTGCCCTCTATCGCTCTTCACCGCCCCGTCCAGAGTTATGCCTCCTTTACCTCCCTCCCTCCCTCTCTCTCTTTACTAGCAGTAATGATCTGTTGTCTGGGTAGGGTCTTGGCAGACAGAGACAGGCAGGGCCGGGGACGAACAGTTAAGGCCTGTTATTCTTTTCTCCCCTCTCTCTGGCATGTGTGGAGAATGGAGGGAGATTTGGAGCTTGTCTGACTGTAATTTCAGCCTCCTCTCCGCAGCCGGACAGGGATGAGAGGGTGAGAAGGGGTTGTTTTGTGGAGGGCTGGAGCGTCTGCTGACTCCCCAGATACCAGGATTACCCCAAAGGAGTCGAGAAATATGGGTGGGGTGTGGAGAGACGGGAGAGGAGGTATTGAGGTTGGGGTGTTCACAGGGCTCAGAGGGTATTATGGTTTAGTGGTGGGGTGCAGAGAGACGGGAGAGGAGGTATTGAGGTTGGGGTGTTCACAGGGCTCAGAGGGTATTAGGGTTTAGTGGTGGGGTGCAGAGAGATGGGAGAGGAGGTACTGAGGTTGGGGTGTTCACAGGGCTCAGAGGGTATTAGGGTTTAGTGGTGGGGTGCAGAGAGATGGGAGAGGAGGTACTGAGGTTGGGGTGTTCACAGGGCTCAGAGGGTATTAGGGTTTAGTGGTGGGGTGCGGAGAGGGCATGGAGTGTGTGTGTTGTGTATGGTCTGTGTGTGTGTGTGTGTGTGTGTGTGTGTGTGTGTGTGTGTGTGTGTGTGTGTGTGTGTGTGTGTGTGTGTGTGTGTGTGTGTGTGTGTGTGTGGGGCAGCAGCAGTGTGCAGGGTAAACAGCAGTACCTGAGCCCCTGGATGTGGATCAGAAGGCAGACAGAGGGCCAGGCCTTTCTAATCCCCCCAGACAGCCTCCTCTCCTGGGGTTTGGACCCGGAGCACACAGAGGTCTGGGCTCAGTACAGGTGTGTGTACTGTACTCTGTGTGTTTGTTTGTGTGCGCCATAGTGTGTGTGCTCGTGTGTGTGTGTGTGTGTGTGTGTGTGTGTGTGCCTGTGTGTCTTGGCAGCGGGAGTTTGCATGAGAAGAGAGTGTAAATCTGCTTCAGATATCATCATAGAGAAGAGGCAGGGTCCACCATAGACACAATCTAAAAGACATGAGGAGTTATGTGTGGCCAGGAAGAAATACGGGGGAATTTTAAAGGTGCAATCTGCGATATTTACAGCTGTTCAATTGGTGAGCCCCCAACTGGTGGGCCTGCCTTTATGCTGACAAACAAATTACAGATTGTGCCTTTAAGGAGCTTTGCAAGATGCTTTTGAGTGGTCATGACCACAGAGTTTTTGATGTAAGAGATCACTAGCAGCCAATGTGTTTGTTTACTGTAAAGAAGAGAAGGAATGGTAAAGAAGAGAAGGAATGATAAAGAAGAGAAGGAACAGTAAAGAAAAGAAGGAACAGTAAAGAAGAGAAGGAATGGTAAAGAAGAGAAGGAATGGTGAAGAAGGGTAGGAACAGTAAAGAAGAGAAGGAATGGTAAAGAAGAGAAGGAACAGTAAAGAAAAGAAGGAACAGTAAAGAAGAGAAGGAATGGTAAAGAAGAGAAGAAACAGTAAAGAAGAGAAGGAATGGTAAAGAAGAGAAGGAATGGTGAAGAAGGGTAGGAACAGTAAAGAAGAGAAGGAACAGTAAAGAAGAGAAGGAATGGTAAAGAAGAGAAGGAACAGTAAAGAAAAGAAGGAACAGTAAAGAAGAGAAGGAATGGTAAAGAAGAGAAGAAACAGTAAAGAAGAGAAGGAATGGTAAAGAAAAGAAGGAACAGTAAAGAAAAGAAGGAACAGTAAAGAAGAGAAGGAATGGTAAAGAAGAGAAGGAATGGTAAAGAAGAGAAGGAATGGTAAAGAAGAGAAGGAATGGTGAAGAAGGGTAGGAACAGTAAAGAAGAGAAGGAATGGTAAAGAAGAGAAGGAACAGTAAAGAAGAGAAGGAATGGTAAAGAAGAGAAGGAACGGTAAAGAAGAGAAGGAACAGTAAAGAAGAGAAGGAACAGTAAAGAAGAGAAGGAACGGTAAAGAAGAGAAGGAACAGTAAAGAAAAGAAGGAACAGTAAAGAAGAGAAGGAATGATAAAGAAGAGACGGAATGGTAAAGAAGAGAAGGAATGGTAAAGAAGAGAAGGAATGGTAAAGAAGAGAAGAAACAGTAAAGAAGAGAAGGAATGGTAAAGAAGAGAAGAAACAGTAAAGAAGAGAAGGAATGGTAAAGAAAAGAAGGAACAGTAAAGAAAAGAAGGAACAGTAAAGAAGAGAAGGAATGGTAAAGAAGAGAAGGAATGGTAAAGAAGAGAAGGAATGGTAAAGAAGAGACGGAATGGTAAAGAAGAGAAGGAATTGTAAATAAGACAAGGAATGGCAAAGAAGAGAAGGAATGGTAAAGAACCATGATGGTGGGAGTTAGGATGTCTGGCATACCTATTCACCACAACCAGACCAGACTAGACCAAAGATCAGACCATTCCAGACCAGACACCAGACCAGACCAGAGACCAGGGAACAGACCAGACCAGAGACCAGAGACCGGAGACCAGAGAACAGACCAGACCAGAGACCAGAGACCAGAGACCAGACACCAGACACTGGAGACCAGACCAGACCAGAGACCAGAGACCAGAGACCAGAGACCAGAGACCAGACCCGAGACCAGATCAGATACCAGAGAACAGACCAGACCAAAGACCAGACCAGATACCAGAGAACAGACCAGACCAGATACCAGAGAACAGACCAGACCAAAGACCAGACCAGATACCAGAGAACAGACCAGACCAGATACCAGAGAACAGACCAGACCAAAGACCAGACCAGATACCAGAGAACAGACCAGACCAGATACCAGAGAACAGACCAGACCAGATACCAGAGAACTGACCAGATACCAGAGAACAGACCAGACCAGATACCAGAGAACAGACCAGACCAGATACCAGAGAACAGACCAGACCAGATACCAGAGAACTGACCAGACCAGATACCAGAGAACAGACCAGACCAGATACCAGAGAACAGACCAGACCAGAGAACAGACCAGACCAGAGAACAGACCAGACCAGAGAACAGACCAGACCAGAGAACAGACCAGACCAGAGACCAGACCAGATACCAGAGAACAGACCAGAGACCAGACTAGAGACCAGAGAACAGACCAGACCAGACCAGAGACCAGAGAACAGACCAGAGACCAGACTAGAGACCAGAGAACAGACCAGACCAGACCAAACACCAGACCAGAGAACAGACCAGACCAAACACCAGACCAGACCAGAGACCAGAGACCAGAGAACAGACCAGACCAGAGACCAGAGAACAGACCAGAGAACAGACCAGAGACCAGACTAGAGACCAGAGAACAGACCAGACCAGACCAAACACCAGACCAGACCAGAGACCAGAGACCAGACCAGACCAGAGACCAGAGAACAGACCAGACCAGAGACCAGAGAACAGACCAGAGAACAGACCAGAGACCAGACTAGAGACCAGAGAACAGACCAGACCAGACCAAACACCAGACCAGACCAGAGACCAGAGACCAGACCAGAGAACAGACTAGAGAACAGACTAGAGAACAGACTAGAGACCAGACTAGAGACCAGACCAGAGAACAGACTAGAGACCAGACTAGAGACCAGACTAGAGAACAGACTAGAGACCAGACCAGAGAACAGACCAGAGAACAGACCAGACCAGAGACCAGAGAACAGACCAGAGAACAGACTAGAGACCAGACTAGAGACCAGACTAGAGAACAGACTAGAGACCAGACTAGAGACCAGACCAGAGAACAGACCAGAGAACAGACCAGACCAGAGACCAGAGAACAGACCAGAGAACAGACCAGACTTGACCAGACCAAACACCAGACCAGACCAGAGACCAGAGAACAGACCAGACCAGAGACCAGAGAACAGACTAGAGACCAGAGAACAGACCAGACCAGACCAGAGACCAGAGAACAGACCAGAGACCAGACTAGAGACCAGAGAACAGACCAGACCAGACCAAACACCAGACCAGACCAGAGACCAGACCAGAGAACAGACCAGACCAGAGAACAGACTAGAGAACAGACTAGAGACCAGACTAGAGACCAGACTAGAGACCAGACCAGAGAACAGACCAGACCAGACCAGAGACCAGACCAGACCAGACCAGACCAAACACCAGACCAGACCAGATACCAGAGAACAGACCAGACCAAACACCAGACCAAACACCAGACCAGACCAGAGAACAGACCAGACCAGAGACCAGACTAGAGACCAGACTAGAGACCAGACTAGAGACCAGACTAGAGACCAGACCAGAGAACAGACCAGACCAGACCAGAGACCAGACCAGACCAGACCAGAGACCAGACCAGACCAGATACCAGAGAACAGACCAGAGAACAGACCAGACCAGACCAGACCAAACACCAGACCAGACCAGATACCAGACCAGACCAGAGACCAGACCAGACCAGATACCAGAGACCAGACCAGACCAGATACCAGAGAACAGACCAGAGAACAGACCAGACCAGACCAGACCAAACACCAGACCAGACCAGATACCAGAGAACAGACCAGACCAAACACCAGACCAAACACCAGACCAGACCAGAGAACAGACCAGACCAGAGACCAGACTAGAGACCAGACTAGAGACCAGACTAGAGACCAGACTAGAGACCAGACCAGAGAACAGACCAGACCAGACCAGAGACCAGACCAGACCAGACCAGAGACCAGACCAGACCAGATACCAGAGAACAGACCAGAGAACAGACCAGACCAGACCAGACCAAACACCAGACCAGACCAGATACCAGACCAGACCAGAGACCAGACCAGACCAGATACCAGAGACCAGACCAGACCAGATACCAGAGAACAGACCAGAGAACAGACCAGACCAGACCAGACCAAACACCAGACCAGACCAGATACCAGAGAACAGACCAGAGACCAGACTAGAGACCAGAGAACAGACCAGACCAGACCAAACACCAGACCAGAGAACAGACTAGAGAACAGAGAACAGACTAGATACCAGAGAAAATACCAGACCAGAGAACAGACCAGACCAGAGAACAGACCAGACCAGACTAGAGACCAGACCAGAGAACAGACTAGAGACCAGACCAGAGACCAGACCAGAGACCAGACCAGACACCAGACCAGAGACCAGACTAGAAAACAGACCAGAGAACAGACTAGAGACCAGATTAGAGAACAGACTAGAGACCAGACCAGAGACCAGACCAGAGACCAGACTAGACACCAGACCAGACACCAGACCAGAGACCAGACTAGAAAACAGACCAGAGAACAGACTAGAGACCAGACCAGAGAACAGACCAGAGAACAGACCAGAGACCAGACCAGAGACCAGACTAGACACCAGACCAGACACCAGACCAGAGACCAGACTAGAAAACAGACCAGTCCAGACAATACCAGACCAGAAGAGAGACCAGACCAGACCCCACTGTACAAGAGATAGGGCATTATGTCCCTGGGGAGAAGGAATGTGTACCTTGGAAAGATGCCCAGGTACTGAAATACATCAAATAAATCAAATACCTGCTTAGAGGACCAGCTTTCACAGAGCTCCTCATCAAACAAGGTGAGCTGTCAGTGGTCGGTCCTCATCACCAGAAAATCAAACACAAGAAAGCCCCTTTTGAGCCAGACAGGGCACTCTGCCCCAACAAGCACTGTAGGGTGTGTGAGTGTGTGTGTGTGTGTGTGTGTGTGTGTGTGTGTGTGTGTGTGTGTGTGTGTGTGTGTGTGTGTGTGGTGTGTGTGTGTGTGTGTACTTACGCATGTGTGTGCATGCTACAGCAACACCATGCACTGATCCCACTTCCATTTTATTTTCCATTTAAAGGAGGGGAAAAAACGAGTTCAAAGTGACATGTAGGTAGAGTAAGTGCAGTGGAAGCTAACACCATGTCGGGTTTGGGATTTGGGGTTTTCCCCTTTTTCACAGTGTGCTGCAACTCAACTAAGAGTACAACACACCCTTAGCTATTACCCAAGGAGGGGGAAGTTGTGTAAAAAAATCCAAACTGAAAGGTGCATTGTGTGCTGTATTCTTCAGAGAGTTGGGACTCAGGATGCCTCCCAAATGACATGCCTTTCCCTACATAGTACCCTACTTTTGACCAGAGCTATATGGGCCCTGGTCAAAAGTAGTGCACTATATAGGCAAAAGGGTGCCATTTGTGAAATAGCCTTAATAACCTGAGGTTGGCTGGGGTTTCTTTCTAAAGAGAACATCAAGGAGATGTGTATTAAACACTGAACATGTAACTCTGTCACTTCCTCCCTGCCGCAGCTTCGGCTTCTACGTCTGGCTCTGATGTTGCCGCACCTACTCAAACACATGCATGTACATGATTGCACGCACTTACACACACACTCATGCTCACACGTAGGCATGTACACACAGACACACACACACCCCACCTCCCCAACCTCCCTCCACCCTCCAACCTCCCTCCACCTTCCAACATCCTCCACCTTCCAACCTCCCTCCACCCTCCAACCTCCCTCCACCTTCCAACATCCTCCACCTTCCAACCTCCCTCCACCCTCCAACCTCCCCCCACCCACCCTCCAATCTTCCTACACCCTCCACCTCCTCAACCTCCCTCCACCCTCCAACCTTCCTCCACCCTCCAACCTCCCTCCACCTTCCAACCTCCACCTCCCCACGCTTCCTCCACCCTCCAACCTTCCTCCACCTCCCTAACCTCCCTCCACCCCCCAACTCAGCAGCACCACAGTTTGGTACACACATGTTGTACTGTTCTGTTCCTGAGAGTGTCCTGAGGGTAAGCTGGGCTGTGAGTGTTACCTAATGGGTATAGCTCTCTCTCTCTCTCTCTCTCTCTCTCTCTCTCTCTCTATCTCGCTCTCTCTCTCAGTGCTGTGAATGGGGCTTTGTAAGTTACCCGTCCTGTCATTAGGTTGCTGCCTACCGCTGCATGATGTCACCCTCTAACCAGGGGAAAACTCCTCACGTCACCCTCTAACCAGGGGAAAACTCCTCCTGTCACCCTCTAACCAGGGGAAAACTCCTCCTGTCACCCTCTAACCAGGGGAAAACTCCTCCTGTCACCCTCTAACCAGGGGAAAACTCCTCCCGTCACCCTCTAACCAGGGGAAAACTCCTCCTGTCACCCTCAAACCAGGGGAAAACTCCTCCTGTCACCCTCTAACCAGGGGAAAACTCCTCCCGTCACCCTCTAACCAGGGGAAAACTCCTCCCGTCACCCTCTAACCAGGGGAAAACTCCTCCTGTCACCCTCTAACCAGGGGAAAACTCCTCCTGTCACTCTGCTAATGTTTTAATTACATTGATACTTATGGATGTTAGCCATATATGGTGTTTCTGTATGTTTAGTGTTGATACCTGGATCATTCTGTGCTACAGTATCTAGTTCACTAATGCATAATGTTTTTGCAACGTTATAGTTAGGCTTCGCTTCAAGTCATAACGTTTCCCCAACATTGAAGCCAGACATCACTGCGTATAACCGGGGCCTGGATCGCCGCAGGCTCCAACGACTGGACAAGAGCGCTGCAATTATAGCTCACTTCAAAGATGCCAGCCAGTGAAAGAGAGTATTCATGCATTTATTTTGGCAAACCCAGTCCCACCACTGCTCTCCCCTTTACTGCCTCCTCACCTTTCCACCTCCCCCTCCTCCCCTCTCTCCCCTTCTCTCCCCAGTTCTAACCCCCAAGCTTGTTTAGATGAGCGATTAACGGTAGAAACAAGTGCAAATAGAGTTTGCTTTGGCACTGAGAGGAAGGCCACTGTTGACACAGTTTACGGATCTCTCTCTCTCTCTCTCTCTCTCTCTCTCTCTCTCTCTCTTTCTCTCTCTCTCTCTCTCTCTCTCTCTCTCTCTCTCTCCCTCCCTCCCTCTCTCTTCCTCTCTCTTCCTGAGCTGAATAGTCAGCAGAGGTGAGGGACGGGGTTGGCTACCCCTGTCGAGTGCCTCAGTGTGTCCACACAGGTAGGCTTCAGTCCTCAGGCCCCCTGCAGCTCCAGAGATCCAGAAATATAACCGAAGAGGGAGAGAGGGAGAGAGAGAAATATAAATAAATATGCAAATGTGTTAGATGCTCAATTATCACTGTAACTGATCTATTTGCCACGTCAACAGACTAGCGATGTCACTAAGCAACATCTATAATTCAGAACCCCCTCTCATCCGGACCCACATTTAACTGTTGATGACACATTTAGAGACTGCAGTGTAGGCCAGCTTTAAAGCCACATTCCACATTCTACAATCTGTAGGCCAGCTTGGACTTTATTAAATCTGTCAAATACAAATTTAGAGTAAGAGTTTATTCATTGGCTCTAATTATCTTCCTGGTTTTATTTGATGTGGGAAGTTGGTGGTGTAGGTTGTGACTAATGATCCTATACTTCCTCCAACCTGTTATTTTTTTTATTTTAGGCAGGTCAGTTAAGAACAAATTCTTATTTTCAATGACGGCCTAGGAACAGTGTGTTAACTGCTTTGTTCAGGGGCAGAACGACAGATTTTTTTCCTTGTCAGCTCAGGGATTCAAACTTGCAACCTTTCAATTATTAGTCCAACACTCTAACTACTAGGCTACCGTGCCACCCCACAATATTATCGAATTATTGAAGGGGGGAGTTTTAAGAGGTCACACAAAGGTTCTGAACAGAGTCCAGAGTGTCATAGAGTGAACAGCTGGTGTTTTCTCTCCCTCCTCTCCATATATTCTCTGTTTATTGGACGGTCATCACTAACCCTAGCCCATAGCATATCATATGATCTGATTTCAGGACATTCCTGTGTGTCAGCCATCTGCTCAGGATGCCCCAGTCTGTAAACTAGTCTGGGACTAGTCAGGATCTAGGATCTAAAATCCAGCTCTAGGACTGAGTCTGTGATTGTCCCCCCAGTAACTACAGCTCTAGGACTGAGTCTGTGATTGTCCCCCCAGTAACTACAGCTCTAGGACTGAGTCTGTGATTGTCCCCCCAGTAACTACAGCTCTAGGACTGAGTCTGTGATTGTCCCCCCAGTAACTACAGCTCTAGGACTGAGTCTGTGATAGTCCCCCCAGTAACTACAGCTCTAGGACTGAGTCTGTGATTGCCTCCAGGTGTGTATTCCTCCATTTGTGTGTTTGTGTGTGTCAGAATCAGAATCACATTATTCACCAAGTACAATTCTACGTACTGTGATCATGTGATCATGTATCTGCGTGTACGTCCAAATGTGAACTGATTCTGTGTGTATATGTACAGTATGCATTATAGTTAAAAGTGTTTGTGTGTTGGTGCAGTTGAACATAAACACTCCCCTCCCACCCTCCACGGGTCACGTCTCCCACCTTCGTCGCTTCCCCCAGAATCCGAAACCCGACGCTTGAAGTCAGGCAGTCGGAGCATCCCACTGGCTGATTAGGGGGGGACCCACCACGCCGCCGGTGTTACATTCTGGCTCAGGTGTCCCATTTGTCACACCCACAGGCACCCCAGTCTGAGGCACTGTCGCTGGGGTAGAGAGGCAGACAGACAGGGCCCCTCTGGGTCAGTTAGTCTCCAGGGTTCTATATATCGTCCCGGCTGCTGAGGTTTCTAAAGTTCTCGTCTCTCGTTAAAAGCCAGACCTGACTTGTTAAATCACGGAGCTGTCGTCTATACATCACACACCTGGTGGGACATGTACGGCTGCAGAACAATGGCTGTCATAAGGGCTGGAGAGGAGAGGGATGGTTCTGAGAAAATCTGGCATTCAAAGAACAATTATCCCGACTCCTCAGAGGGATACCGTGTGTGCATATATGCACGCACGCCTGCACACGCACACACACACACACACACACACACACACACACACACACACACACACACACACACACACACACACACACACACACACACGCTCTAGGACCCCGTCGTAATGGTGTGGCAGGAGTGGGTGGTGGTCACAGTGGAACCTCTGTGTGGGTAGTACACATGGATGCTGCGTTGTCTCCATGCTCCTAATACCAGCACAGCTCCACTGCTAGACCTGACAGCAGAGAGGTGATAGGATGAGCATGGTGTCTGAGGTGAGGCAGAGCCCACACAATTACACTGCTGGTGTTGTTTGGGCGGGGCACTGGATGGTTACCTGGGAGGGGAGTTGATGCTCACACACACACACACACACACACACACACACACACACACACACACACACACACACACACACACACACACACACACACACACACACACACACACGAATGCACACGGGGAGGCACACTCCTGCACATGCACGCGTGCACACACACCCTCTGGGCACTGTGGTTCGGCATTCCCCCTCATTCCCATCCAACTTGATAGCTGACAGCATGCAGAAAGGAACAGATCATAACTCCCATACCCCCCCTCCCACACACACACACACACACCCACTCCCACAGCGTATCATAACCCAGCTGGCATACAGTAATCCCTAACAGTGTTGTCATTGTCTTCTCCCCACTCCTCTGGCTCAGCTCCATGCAGTCTCCATGGAGAAGACAAGGCCTACAGGCTAGCTGGTCTCCATTCTCCTCATTATGTACTGATCTACATCTGACCTCTGCCTCCTCACAGATTCCTACAGAGTCACTGAAAACAGGAAGGAAATATGCATTTGATGATGACTGGTGATGTCAATAAAATGTCAAATGATGACCAATCCAGACTAGTGACACAGAGAGGACAATGACAGACATGGGGAAAAATCCTAACTTAAGCAATGCAGTGTATCAGTCAAAGGTTCCTACGAACTCTATCTCTCATTGAAATCAATGCATTGACCTCAAAGTTTAATCCTGACATGAATGTCGGATGTTAGAATTCAACCCTAATTACATACTAAAAAGGTAAGACACCTTCCCACTTCATCTACAGAACAACTCAAGAACTCCCCATCTCTCTCTCCCAGTGGCCCAGAGCTCTGGTAGGAAACCTGGCTCCAACATCAGGACTTCCATTGAAGCACAGTCAGAGATCCAGCCAGCCAGTGAGTTCACAAACAGTGAACCTCGCCAAACATCGCAGACAGCTGCCCTGTACCAAATACCAGGACAGAGAGAGATAAAGCACAGAGAGCTGAGGACACCGACCCTGGTACTGGAGAACTCCATGTTGTTCAGGCTTTTGTTCCAGCGCAGCGCTAACACACTTGATTCATCTAATCAAGGTTTTGATGATCAGCTGATTGGTGGACTCAGGTGTGTTTGTGTAGGGCTTGAGCAAAATCCTGCACACAACGTTTGACTAAGAGAAAAATGTGTCTGGTGGTCCCAGATCTGTGTGTGCTGTGTTCAGACGATGTCTATGGTTGTTGCCATTGTTTGGCATTGACAATGATCATAGGACTTGGCTATGGACGGCACAATCAAATCTGTGTCCAGGCTGGAGAGAGAGAGAGACAGAGAGTAGAGAGAACAGGAGGAGGGAAAGAGCTTATGGCAACCCGACAACAATAACACTTAAAGCATGCATATCATCCCAAATAGAAACATTCTATTTGGGGCTGGAGAGAGGTTAACACACCACTGTTATTCCCAGCTCCCCTTTGACCCCTCACACCCTCTCACACCCTCCCTTTCTGGCCTTGCCTCAGGCAGCCATGCTAATGGCCTTCTTCACTTGTATGCAGAGTGTGTGTGTGTGTGCACTCGTGCTTATGCATGCATGCGGGTGTGCATGTGTGCGTGTGTGTGTGTGGGTGAACAACACAGAGAAGATCCTGCCAACACGGCACGAATAAAACACCCAATCCTCCTGAGTGCATAAGGGCTGTGAAAACCTAGGTGGTCCCTGAAGAAAGAAGGGAGTGGGAGAAAGCAAGCAAGCAAGCAAGCAAGCAAGCAAGAAAGAAAGAAAGAAAGAAAGAAAGAAAGAAAGAAAGAAAGAAAGAAAGAAAGAAAGAAAGAAAGAAAGAAAGAAAGAAAGAAAGAAAGAAAGAAAGAGGGCAGGAGATTTGTGGGAGAGAGAGTTGAAAGAGAGAGAGGGGAGACTGTCAGGTTGTCTGTGTCAACAACACAGAATATAATTGGCCTGTAGCCTGAGGCCTGTAGCCCGAGGGGCCACAGCCCTGGCATTACACACAATTAGAGCAGCCAGAGGGTCAACTAGGCCAGCCAGGGGAGGTCCCGGGCCTGTCAGCCCCAGGGAGGGCTGCCCCTCTGCCACAGGGTGAGCCCAGGCGAGGCCCAGGTCACGGTGAAAGGCCCACACTAACACTAGGCCCCTGTCTGGTAGATAAAAGCTTCCTGTGAGTGTCACGTTGATCTGAGGGACTAAGGTAGGAGAGGGAGGGCTGACATTGCAAATTACACAGGAGGCGGGGAAGGGAGGAGGGGATGAGGGGAGGAGAGGAGGAGGGGATGGGAGGAGGGGGCGGGAAGAGAGGAGGGGAGGAGGGATAATGCAGGTTTGTGTTGTCGATGGGTGCGTGTGCGTGTGAATGTTTCTGTATGTTTGTGTGTCTACAAAGGGTAACAACATTTTAAGATCAACCATGAATCCCAGATACTATTCATTTTTTTAAGTCCCACATACACTTTCTAACCTCCTAAACTACAATGACATTCTACCCTAACACTTTCTCATGTTTCTGACAAGATCTGAGGATCTGGGCTGTGTTTATGAGTGTCTCTGTTGGTTAGCCCTGGCTTTGGTTTGACCCCATCCTTGACCTCTATCCTAATGTGATAAACAGGCCCAATCAGCAGAGGAAACACTGGGGAAGTGACTGGGGAAGTTAATATGACCTGCAGTCCAGGCTTCAAACACCACCAGCCCTCTGTTCTCCTCTCTTCCAGTGAACTAGTGAGAGAGACTGGAGGTCAACTAGTTCAGGCATTAAAAAGTTGTTTGGTTTAAAAGTAATGAGGGAATGGTTTTGTTGCGTCTAACCTCTACTCACCTCTCTTCAGACATCAGGCAACTAGTGCCATGTGGGTGGAAGGTCGGCTAGTTCAGGTCTAGAACCTTTTATTTTGTTTGTTCAAAACAGTTATGATGGAAATGGTTAGGTCTTTTCCCTCTGTTCTCCTGTGTTCTCCTCGGGTTTCCAGTAAACCTGTGAGAGGCATGGAGTGAGGGTCATCTTAAAACCTTTTTTTTTTTAAATTTGATTTATTCAAAGGAGTTAGTTATGTGAAGAAATGCTTCAGCTTTGTTTTTTAACTTCTCACATCTCCTGAGAAGTCAACTAGGTGACAGAGAAAAGGGAAGGTCAGTCGGTATTACCCATGTTAAAAGAAAAAGGTGAAGGAACGTTCTGCTTTGTTCAAAAATTGGATGTCCTCCAATCATGTGGTGAATGCTCTATAGTGCCTTGCAAAAGTATTCATCCCCTTTGGCATTTTTCCTATTTTGTTGCATTACAACATGTCATTTAAATTTATTTTTATTTGGATTTCATGTAATGGACATACATAAAATAGTCAGAATTGGTGAAGTGAAATGAAAAAAATTACTTAAAAAATCAAAAACGGAAAAGTGGTGTGTGCATATGTATTCACCCCCTTTTCTATGAAGCCCCTAAATAAGATCTTGTGCAACCAATTACCTTCAGAAGTCACATAATTAGTTAAATATAGTCCACTTGTGTGCAATCTAAGTGTCACATGATCTGTCACATGATCTCAGTATATATACACCAGTTCTGAAAGGCCCCAGAGCCTACAACACCCCTAAGCAAGGGGCACCACCAAGCAAGCAGCACCATGAAGACCAAGGAGCTCTCCAAATAGGTCAGGGACAAAGTTGTGGAGAAGTACATATCAGGGTTCGGTTATAAAAAAATATCAGAAACTTTGAACATCCCACGCAGCACCATTAAATCCATTATTAAAAAGTGGAAAGAATATGGCACCACAACAAACCTGCCAAGAGAGGGCAGCCCACCGAAGATAACCCTGAAGGAGCTGCAAAGCTCCACAGCGGAGATTGGAGTATCTGTCCATAGGACCACTTTAAGCCGTACACTCCACAGAGCTGGGTTTTAAGTCCAGAAAAAAAAGCCATTGCTTAAAGAAAAAAATATGCAAACACGTTTGGTGTTCGCCAAAAGGCATGTGGGAGACTCCCCAAACATATGGAAGAAGGTACTCTGGTCAGATGAGGCTAAAATTTAGATTTTTGGCCATCAAAGAAGACGCTATGTCTGGCGCAAACCCAACACCTCTCATCATCCCGAGAATACCATGTTTTTCCATCATCAGGGACTGGGAAACTGGTCAGAATTGAAGGAATGATGGATGGCGCTAAATACAGGGAAATTCTTGGGGAACCTGTTTCAATCTTCCACAGATTTGAGACTGGGATGGAGGTTCACCTTCCAGCAGGACAATGACCCTAAGCATACTGCTAAAGCAACACTTGAGTGGTTTAAGGGAAACATTTAAATGTCTTGGCCTAGTCAAAGCCCAGACCTCAATCCAATTGAGAATCTGTGGAATGACTTAAAGATTGCTGTACACCAGCGGAACACATCCAACTTGAAGGAGCTGGAGCAGTTTGAGCAGTTTTGCCAGTGGGTTGATGTGCCAAGCTTATAGAGACATACCCCAAGAGGCTTACAGATGTAATTGCTGCAAAAGGTTGCTCTACAAATAATTGACTTTGGGGGGTGAATAGTTATGCATGCTGAAGTTTTCAGTTTTTTTGTCTCATCTCTTGTTTGTTTCACAATAAAAAAATGTTTGCGTCTTCATAGTGGTAGGCATGTTGTGTAAATCAAATTATACAAACCGACCAAAAAGATTTTAATTCCAGGTTGTAAGGCAATTTTTTTGGAAAAATGCTAAGGGGGTGAATACTTTCGCAAGACACTATAAATGCTCCAGTTGGGAGAAGGGTGGATAAAGCCATAGAGTTAGCGTATATACTGGACAGTATATGTACATAAACATGAACTATTTTACCATGTCTAGGAATATACAGTAGCCATTCATTTAGCCCAACATTTAGCCAGGATGCCATTGTCTTCCAGAGACTGGCTGGTCCTTTGGGTGGGTTTATGACTGAATAGCCAGACCTGTAGTCTCCTCACTGGCTTCCATGCTATTCCATCTCTCTCAACACACACGCGCACGCACGCACACGCACACACACGCACGCACACGCACACGCACAGACACACACACACACACACACACACACACACACACACAGACAGACACACACACAGACAGACACACACATACACGCACACACCTGCCTATGGACAACGTGACAGGTTATGCGTAATGAGCCAGGGTGAAGCCAGGAGAGGCCAAACAGAAGCACTATATTGTCTTGGCAGCTTCTCTGATTCAGACAGATTCAGACACGTTTCATCTCATCATAGAGTCTTTAATGTATTTCCATATACATCGGCGAGCGTCTGACATTCTATCAGTCTGGGCTGCGTTAGAGACTCCAGATGACTTCATGTAATGAGAGAGGAGAGGTGGAGAAGAGGCAGGTGGGAGGAGGAGGAGGGAGGAGGAGGGAGGAGGAGGGAGCCTGGTCTGGGTTACATGTTCTGTTCTTCTCGTTCACTCTGGTCTAGGATGAAATGGTGGTGAGTGAAAGTCAAAATAAACAACAAAAATAACCTGTCTGCCTCCTTTTTGACTATTTTCCTATTTTTTCTCATGGAGGCCAGTTGGCTGCATGTAACAATATCTTTGAAAATCCATTTGTGAGATTTAACAGTGTTTTCGTTTCAGAGATCGGTCCTCCATGTAACTCGATCTGTGACAGTTCAACCATATACACTCAAACCCCCCTACCACCACCACACTCCAACCCCTCTAGCCCCCCCCCTGCAACCCGTCAACACACACACACACACATTGGGTGACCCCTCTGAAGGAATTTGGTTCTGCATGTAACGTTATACTGCATATGTCAGAGCTCTCCTTTTACTGAGACCATTTTGCCCCTTTACAGTATGGGACAGGACAGGACAAGGGTCGGGTTGAGGGGTGCCGTGGTACGTTGGGGGGTGTTGGGGAGGGGTGCATCAGATTCTCCCCTACCCCAGGGATAGAGCTACAGTCCCAGTGGGCTCAGGTTTTGTCAGCAGGCATCAATCTCTCCTTTCTGTCACTTCTTCTCCCCTCCAACCTCTGACCCCTGACCCCTGACTGTGCCCCTCGGCCTCGGTTACAGGGTTCCTGGCTTTCTCATTGGTGGACCGGGGGGTCCAGCTGAGATCGGGTGATCTCTCCCTTTCATGCTACAGTCTGCCCCAGGGGAATGCTGTCTCTGTAGTTACATGGTGGAGGGCTCTGCTGTTTCTGTCTCACTGTACATGACAGTCTATAACAGGGGTTGGAACCCAAAACAATTCTCCAATCGTTTAGTTCTTAGTTCTTAGTAGCCTATGGCGCAAGATGAGACTGAAATTCTACGGGTGGGGAGAGATTGAGAGAGGGTTGAGGAGGAGACTTGAAGCACTGGGCATCTTGTTATGCCTGTAACACTTGGGGCTCCTGAGTGACGCAGTGGTCTAAGGCACTGCATCTCAATACAAGAGGTGTCACTACAGTCCCTGGTTCAAATCCAGGCTGTATCACATCCAGCTGTGATTGGGAGTCCCATAGGGCAGTGCACAGTTGGCCCAGCGTCGTCCGGGGTAGGCCGTCATTGTAAATAAGAATTTGTTCTTAACTGACTTGCCTAGTTAAATAAAAAATGATGTGCATCATCAGAATTAGGTGCACAGAATTATACGTAGGAGGAGTGGCTTCTGTGGTAATTTGAGCTAGCTAATAAACTTGTGTGTGCAGAGCGGCACCAGAATCCAAAACATGTCTTACCTTTTTGTAGATAATAAATCCAACATGAAACGTGATAACTAGGTTTACAGTATCCTTACCTAGCATTGAAAAAGTTAATCCATTTTTGTCTAGCTTTCTGAGTGACAGAGTGAGGGCTTTGCATAGGCACTTTGTTGCGTTTTTTTTGTGGAACCATAAAAAAATGCCTGGAACGTAAAATAACGGTATTAAACGGTTCCCATGCTTTTTAAATAATGGTTCTATTCCGTAACAGTATGGATCACTTTCGTTCTAGGTTCTGTTTCTGTTCCTTAAAAAAGTTGTTATTTTCCAGTTTTCTGTTCTGTTCTATGAACCGCTTCCAACCCCTGGTCTATAGGGCTGTTTTGTCTTATTGTACATGACAGTCTATGGGGCTGACCTGTCTTACTGTACATGGCAGTCTATAGGGCTGACTTGTCTCACTGTACACGGCAGTCTATAGGGCTGGCCTATCTCACTGTACACGGCAGTCTATAGGGCTGGCCTATCTCACTGTACACAGCAGTCTATAGGGCTCACCTGTCTTACTGTACATGTCAGTCTATAGGGCTGACATGGGAGGAGGTAAAGAGGCCTGTTTCAGTTGGCAACAGCAAATCTATTATATTCTATACTATTTTATTATGTTTTATTTTGTTATATTCTAATTATATTGTTTTCTATTCTATTCTAGTCTAGTCTATTCTAGTCTCATCCATCTTTCTATGAATATCTATTTGTTTAGTTTCTATTATGTTCTTGGATCTGGTTTCTCTCTATCTTGATCTGCTTCATTTCTTCTGCTCCATGACATGCTCTGCTCCATGACATCCTCTGCTCCATGACATCCTCTGCTCCATGACCTCTGCTCCATGACATGCTCTGCTCCATGACCTCTGCTCCATGACATGCTCTGCTCCATGACATCCTCTGCTCCATGACCTCTGCTCCATGACATGCTCTGCTCCATGACATGCTCTGCTCAATGACATCCTCTGCTCCATGACATCCTCTGCTCCATGACCTCTGCTCCATGACATCCTCTGCTCCATGATCTCTGCTCCATGACATCATCTGCTCCATGACATCCTCTGCTCCATGACCTCTGCTCCATGACATCCTCTGCTCCATGACATCCTCTGCTCCATGACATGCTCTGCTCCATGATATGCTCTGCTCCATGTCATCCTCTGCTCCATAACATGCTCTGCTCCATGACATGCTCTGCTCCATGACATGCTCTGCTATTCAGTCTCTATTCTATATCCTCCTCATCATCCTATCAGTTCACTTCTTTCTCCTCCTTCAGAAGACAAAGTGTTCCTATCCATCTCTTATTCAATGGACCTGTCAGTGCTTCCCTCAGCGTAAAGGATGATGATGTCGGAACAAAGTGAGTCCACACTCTGCTCTGGAGATGGAAGCTCTGGGCCTGCTGCTGGGGAGAGTATCTGGGGCTTGGAGGAGCATGCTGGGGTCATCCCAGGGGGTTACAGCAGAGGGAACATGACAAACCACTTGTTGAATGCCCTTCACTTCCCGTCTCCTTGATTCCCCTTGAATCATTAATCCAGCCTACCGGTCTGGTGTCATCCTCCCCAGTCATTATGCTGATCTGAGGGGTTTCTCTCCCTCTCCGTCTCTTTTCTGGGTCTGTCAATGAAACACTGAGGTCAAGAAACAGACAGGATTTCACGGGCATCCTTCACACTGTGACGTTTTTCTTTCTTCTTTCCACCAATACTGTGTCTCTCTTTCTGTCTCTCTGTTTGGTTATGGGGGAAGTAATGTGGACAATGTAGATTTTTGAGGGGTGGGGGGTACCTGTCAGGCACAACCAGCTCACCCTCTCCATCACTCCTCCCCCCAATCTCTCCATCAATTCTCTTCATCATCCCTCCATCACTCAGTGTACCTCGTCCATCACCGTCCGGTGAACCCCCAATTTCAGAGATATCACTTCCAACCCCCTGTTCCCTCTCCCCCACAACCCTTTATTTCCTGTCTCACTCCATCTCCTTCTGTCCTCTCCTTCATTTCCCCCTCTCCTCCCGTGTGAAGCCGCCTGGCTTCCGTCCATCAGCCCAGATCCAGAATGCTGACCAGTTGGTTTGAAATGAACTTTTCCTATTCTAGTTTGCATTCTAGAGCTCCTTGTTTCAGACATCTCCTTCCTATGTAACAGGTGGCAAACTATGCCAACCACAAGATTCCACAGGACACACATTTCTCACAGAAAATGTTTCTGTCTATAGCTTCTGTTCTCTGTTCTCCAGTGATATTTCTATAAATCTACTGTATATTAAAAAAACATTTATGGTATGTTGTAATGGTAACGTTAGCTGTAAACCATATTGGGTTCAATTGGAACAGTACCTAATGTTGTAGGAACGTTCACTGTTTGCTGGGCAGTCCCTGTCCCATGTTGTCTATTCTGTTGAGGATAACCTACTTTGTTTTCCAGTCCTTTATCCCCATCTGCAAAAAATGATCACTACGCTGCACCTGACATCAGCGCCCCCATGGCACTTAGCTACCTCAAAGACATCAAATCAAAGAGAAGAAACCTGTATGGTCGTATATTTAACTCACACAGATCACGTTCTACCTCAAAGACACCAAATCAAAGAGAAGAAACCTATACGGTTGTATATTTAACACAGATCACATTCTTCTTTCTTACTTTTTCAGTTTTTTTAGGCAGAGGCCCTACCCTTATGATGGTCCTTCCACTCCCCTCCTCCATCCCTCCATCACTACACCCTTCCATCCCTCCACCACTCCCCTCCTCCATCCCTCCATCACTACACCCTTCCATCGTTCCACCACTCCCCTCCTCCATCCCTCCATCACAACACCCTTCCATCGTTCTACCCCTCTACCCGATAGATTTGATGCTATGTTCAGTTGAAGTCTCTCTGTCTCTGAAGCTCCATTCACAGGCACCTGCACAGGTTGGCACAGCCTTACTTGCTATATTATCACAATAAACCTGTGACCCCCTCCAGAGGGGTGGGGGGTGTGTGAAGGGGGTGAGACAGATAGTGTGAGGGGGGTGAGAGAGAGGGTGTGAGAGGGTGAGAGAGATATGGGGTGAGGGAGTGAGAGAGATATGGGGTAAGGGGGGTGAGAGAGAGAGAGGGGGCTGAGGGGGTGAGAGGGCTGGAGGGGGGGTGAGAGAGGGGGTTTGAGGGATTGAGTATAACTAAGCAGTAAGGAGTGGATGGAGGCTCCTCTCCCCTCTCTCCATAACATACTGTAGGGGTAAGTGGAGAGAAGTGGGTGAATAGTGTAAACTACCTAAAAACCATTAACCAGTCATGACAAATAGATTCCACAGTTTCATTATGTTCTGTGTTGTTTTACATTTTTACTCCTCAACTAGGTAGAAAGATAGAAACATCTCTCAAATTGATCACTGCAGTTATTTGTCCATGAAATGAAGCATCTTAAAAATGTCCTCTCTGTTTAATCCCACTATCCTACTCTAGCAACAACATTGCATAAGAGAGGGTGAGGAGTCCGGCAAAAGTGACTGAGGTGTGGGATTTGGCTATGATTAAGGTGCAGGATTCTCTGGCTCCAGTGCCATGGGGGCGTCCTGGCGGCCTGGTCTCGTCTGCCCTGCCGTGTGAATGTGGCCTCAGACGCCAGCTCTCCACAGGGCAGAATGTCCCCTGGGTAACTCCTCACCACCCTGGCCACAGAGGGACAGAGCACTCCTTCATCACTGTACTGTAGGGACGGTGTGTGTGTGTCCGTGTGTGCATGGACATCTTACTTAGTCGCTGGCTCTGTACACCCCCGAGTGTGTGTGTGTGTGTGTGTGTGTGTGTGTGTGTGTGTGTGTGTGTGTGTGTGTGTGTGTGTGTGTGTGTGTGTGTGTGTGTGTGTGTGTGTGTGTGTGTGTGTGTGTGTGTGTGTGTGTGTTGCGTGAGTGTATATATATGTACAGTATGTGTGTGCGTGTGGACAGGACCCGCGCCCAGCCCGTAGCCCAGTGCTACCAGTGGGCTATGTTACCGCTGGCAACAGCAGAAAAGAATAACTGCCTTCACAGTAGCCAAATAAGCACAGGTAAATAAACTGTTCCTATAAAAAGGTGTGAGCACCCTGCTCTTCTTCCTTAAAGACTGACTGCTGCACCGTCATGGATAAACACACACACACACACACACACACACACACACACACACACACACACACAGTATCTTAGTGATCCTAATTTGTTTAGGCCAGAGAGAATTGCTTTCAGGTAACTATAACAACACCAATGGAAGCCGGGACTGTTTTCTCTCGTGTTGGTCTTTCTGAAAATAAAATAGCGTGTGAGTGTGAGAGACGGAGAGATTGAGAGACAAGGATGGCGGACGGCGGTTTGCGTTTGAGACAGAGTTTGCTCCTCTGTCTTTCTCTGATCTTTGTTTAGCTTTGTGTGTTTTCAGTTTGGCTCCTCTTGCCTGTTCCCAGCCTTCTAACCCCCTCCAAGCCACTCTGCCACCGCAGGCTCACGTCTTTAGCATGCGTCAATATTAGCTTATGATTATTTCGGAGGTCCGAGAGGGATAAAATGCCCGTTGCAGATTACAGAGTTTAACACAAAATAATTAGATGGAATCCGAGGCATCGGAACCTAACCACTAATGAATATTTAGTATTTGCCTAAAACAAACAGAGATGATTTAACCCAGGCATTCCGCGGGCAGCTAAATGTGGGTGTGTGGAGACGGGGGTCCTGACTAACTGGCTAACCTCAGCCCGGAATAGCCCAGAGGAAGAGACAGTATTGCAGTTGCTGTGGGACTGCTTTCATTGCAGATGTGGAGTGGAGCGACTGTGTGACTTGGAGGTTACCCTCCTCTAGCTAAGGATGGTCTCTCATAAAAGCTCCACGACGGGTGGGTTTGGGCCAGGGGCAATGGCCAAATGGGGCTCGGATTTGGGACTCATTCCTGGGAAGAGCAAGCTGGGGAGCTTGGGTGACTGTCTGGGTGGTCGGGTCTGTCTCATGGACACACACACACACACACACACACACACACACACACACACACACACACACACACACACACACACACACACACACACACACACACACACGCTGGTCTGGGCCAAAGAGATTACTCACTGTGCTCCCCTTCCTTTCTAATAGTAGATGACAGACAGCAGGTAGGGAGGGGGAAATGTAAAATATGCCGTGTTTTGAGAGATGATTGTTTTTTTATTCCATTGTTCTTTGATTCCTAAAGATTCCCAGGTGGGGTCGTCCTGGCAAACCTCACGCTTGAGTTTCCAATCACTTTGAAGGAGCAGTGATTCATCATGCAGTTGTTTTGATGTAGTGTGTATTACAGCGGTGCAGTGGGGTTTGAGGTTGGGACGGAGTTATACTCCATTGTCTCTGCTTGACCTAAGAAGGCTTGGCGGCTCTGTCTGTCTGTCTGTCTGTCTGTCTGTCTGTCTGTCTGTCTGTCTGTCCGTCCGTCTGCCTTGAGTATTCTTGCGTATGACGCTACAAGCTTGGCACACATATATTTGGGGAGTTTTTCCCATTTTTCTCTGCAGATCTTCTCGAGCTCTGTCAGGTAGGATGGGGAGCGTTGGTGCATAGCTATTTTCAGGTCTCTCCAGAGATGTTCAATCGGGTTAAATTCCTGGCTCTGACTGGGCCACTCAAGGACATTCAGAGACTTGTCCCGAAGCCACTTCTGCGTTGTCTTGGCTGTGTACTAAGGGTCGTTGTCCTGTTGGAAGGTGAACCTTTGCCCCGGTCTAAGGTCCTGAGCGTTCTGGAGCAGGTTTTCTTCAAGGAACTCTCTGTATTTTGCTCCGTTCATCTTTACCTCGATCTTAACTAGTTCCCCAGTCCCTGCCGCTGAAAAACAACCCCACACCATGATGCTGCCACCACGATGCTTCACCGTAGGGATGGTGCCAGGTTTCCTCCAGACATGACGCTTGGCATTCAGGCCAAAGAGTTCAATCTTGGTTTTATCAGACCAGAGAATGTTGTTTCTCAAGGTCTGAGAGTATTTAGGTGCCTTTTGGCAAACTCCAAGCTGGCTGTCATGTGCCTTTTACTGAAAAGTGTCTTCAGTCTGGCCACTCTACCATAACGGCCTGATGGTGGAGTGCTGCAGAGATGGTTCTCCTTCTGGAAGGTTCTCCCATCTCCACAGAGGAACTCTAGAGCTCCGTTAGAGTGACCATCGGGTTCTTGGTCACCTCCCTGACTAAGGCCCTTCTCCCCCGATTGCTCAGATTGGCTGGGCGGACAGCTCTAGGAAGAGTCTTGGTGCTTCCAAACTTCTTCCATTTAAGAACGATGGATGCCACTGTGTTATTGGGGACCTTCAATGCTGCAGAAATGCCTTGGTCCCCTTCCCCAGGTCTGTGCCTCGACACAATCCTGTCTCGGAGCTCTACGGACAAGTACTTTGACCTCATGGCTTGGTTTTTGCTCTGACATGCACTGTTAACTGTGGGACCTTATATAGACAGGTGTGTGCCTTTCCAAATCATTTCCAATCAATTGAATTTACCACAGATGGACTCAATCAAGTTGTAGAAACATCTCAAGGATGATCAATTGAAACAGGATGCACCTGAGCTCAATTTCGAGTCTCATAGCAAAAGGTCTGAATACTTATGTAAATAAGGTATTTCTGTTTCTGTCCATTTAAAAAAACCTGTTTTCGCTTTGTCATTGTGGGGTATTGTGTGTAGATTGCTGAGTAATTGTTTTTATTTAATCCATTTTAGAATAAGGCTGTAAAATAACAAAATGTGGAAAAAGTCAAGCGATCTGAATACTCGCCGAAGGCACTGTATAGGCAGGGATAAAGTGACTTGGCAACAGGATAGATAATACTTGACCTAAAAAGACTTGGTGGCTCTGTCTGTCTGTCTTTCGTTTTGTCTGTCTGTCTGTCTCAGTCTGGGTTGGTCTGGGGGTATATCAAGCCGATTAAGCGGCCAAGCCTTTAAGAGTACAGTATGTTCCTTTAGACCAGGACCAACCAAGCCTTTAAGAGTACAGTATGTTCCTTTAGACCAGGACCAACCAAGCCTTTAAGAGTACAGTATGTTCCTTTAGACCAGGACCGGCCAAGCCTTTAAGAGTACAGTATGTTCCTTTAGACCAGGACCAACCAAGCCTTTAAGAGTACAGTATGTTCCTTTAGACCAGGACCAACCAAGCCTTTAAGAGTACAGTATGTTCCTTTAGACCAGGACCAACCAAGCCTTTAAGAGTACAGTATGTTCCTTTAGACCAGGACCAACCAAGCCTTTAAGAGTACAGTATGTTCCTTTAGACCAGGACCAACCAAGCCTTTAAGAGTACAGTATGTTCCTTTAGACCAGGAATGGCCAAGCCTTTAAGAGTACAGTATGTTCCTTTAGACCAGGACCAACCAAGCCTTTAAGAGTACAGTATGTTCCTTTAGACCAGGACCGGCCAAGCCTTTAAGAGTACAGTATGTTCCTTTAGACCAGGACCGACCAAGCCTTTAAGAGTACAGTATGTTCCTTTAGACCAGGACCGACCAAGCCTTTAAGAGTACAGTATGTTCCTTTAGACCAGGTGCGGCCAAGCCTTAAAGAGTACAGTATGTTCCTTTAGAACAGGTGGCCATTTTCTCTGTCTCTACTGTACCATGTTCTATGTATTGTTACTGTATAGTGTGTTTCCTAGACCAGTGGTTGCCAACCTATTTCGGTCACTTTACCACCAACTGAATTTTGTCTGCCCGGAGTACCCCTGAAGTACCCACCTCATGCGCATTTTACCAGTAAATATATGCCCTATGGTCTCATGAGTCTTCACAAGTACCCCCCTGTGGTTAGGCCAAGTAGCCCCAGGTTGGGAACCACTGACCTAGACTAGAGCATGAGGAACTCAGACAAGGTGGTGTGTGTGTGTGTGTGTGTGTGTGTGTGTGTGTGTGTGTGTGTGTGTGTGTGTGTGTGTGTGTGTGTGTGTGTGTGTGTGTGTGTGTGTGTGTGTGTGTGTGTGTGCGTGCATGTAAAACTATGTCTCTAGGTCTCTGACACACACACACACACACACACACACACACACACACACACACACACACACACACACACACACACACACACACACACACACACACACACACACACACACACACACACACACACTCACAATAGACATACCCTCTGTCCCATCCCCCACACACACCAGCTGTTCCTCATACACACGCCACCGTCGTTCAGGATGAAGATGATCATCATGTCCAGAGTAGTTAGGACCAGTGATTATCAACTGGTGGGCCGGGAGGTTTTCAATGGGTTGGGGTGTTGTTTTTATAAAAACATACTGCAGTCTGAACTTAAATGACTTGAACCAGGTAGAAAGTGTGTAGAAATTATAATATTTTTTTATTTTTAACATAATTTAATCTCTGAACAATTTTTGTTCAATCAGTATTTTCAACATAGAGCTACTGTAATAGCAGAGGTATTTTTGTTTGGTTTTGTGGTCTCAAATATTAACATTCTTCAATAAGAATATGGGCAAAATTGTATTATTGACAATGAACGAGGTGGGAATGCTGTTCCCTTTTCATATAATTTCTACATTTACTATTAATATAGCATTAAAAATAGTTTTTCCAGATTGTATTTTGGCGTTTTCTTTATCACAATGCGAATATTGGGTCCCGACTGAGACAACCTGCTTCAATTTGTGTCCCGAGGTAAAACCAGAAGAGTTCCAGTTGTTTAGACTCAGGGGGCTCCCGAGTGGTGCAGCGGTCTAAGGCACTGCATCTCAGTGCTAGAGGCTTCACTACAGACCCTGGTTTGGTTCCATATCACAACCGGCCGTGATTGGGAGTCCCATAGAATGGGACACAATTGGCCCAGCGTCGGTTTGGCCAGGGTAGGCCATCATTCTAAATAAGAATTTGTCCTTAAGGATCAGACCCTTTTTTCAATTTTTGCCTAAAATGACATACCCAAGGACCTTAGGACCTGAAGCAAGGATATGCATATTCTTGATAACATTTGAAAGGAAACACTTGGAAGTTTGTGGAAATGTGAAATGAATGTAGGAGAATATAACACATTAGATAATACAAGATAATACAAAGAAAAAAACATATTTTTCCTTCTTTTTTTTTCATCATCTTTGAAATGCAGGAGAAAGGCCATGTATTATTCCAGTTTAGGCGCAATTTAGATTTTGGCCACTAGATGGTAGCAGTGTATGTGCAAAGTTTTAGACTGATCCAATAAACCATTGCATTACTGTTGTTGTGTCTTTGGCTATGCCGGATTAAGTGATATGACATGCTATTCTATAAAATCATTTCTCTGCAACTAATATTGCCTGATTAATTTAATCAGATAAATGTAATTAACTAGAAAGTCGGGGCACCACGAAATAATGTTTATAGCGTTGTTATCTTCCGAATAAACTCTTAAAGACCTGGTAATCTTTTACCTCAATAGCAGTCAATATTTAATCGTCACTTTATTTAGTCTCATCTGAAAGTTGTAAATTCTTGGTTATCTTCACGAACCCTGGCTAACAAGTTGAATCAGCAATACAAAATTTGGTTTAATTATTTATTTACTAAATACCTAAATAATCACACAGAATTACATCTACACAGAACGGATCATACATTGATTACAAATTATGTCATAAAGGAAAACGTCCCTAGTGGACGGAACAGATACTGCGGCTGGTTACACAAAGAAAGGGGGTTGGGTTTGAGTGAAAGAGCAGGAAGACTGAGGAGCAAAAAAGGTTTTGTGTCTCTATCGGGCCGTAGGCAGCTATGCTATCGTAAATACAGTATCTTATGCATTCTAAATAACCGCCCATTTGAAAAAGGAAAATGCAATAAATATTTACTCTGAGCTGCGCTTCGGTAGATTGGTCGTAGATAGAAGGTGGGTGGTCCAGCATGGATCTCTGGTCCTCTGAAGAATGTCTAGTGGTGAACTGGAGCGTGGTAGAATGGATACTCTGTCTGTCCTCTCCTAGCCCACGTTTAGAGGGAGGAGAGGGTATCACTTCTTTAGTGAATAAGAGTTCAAAGTTCATACCGAGTTACCATACTTTTAAGCTCATGCTATATTCTGGCTGGTATAGTCGAAATTCATCCTTTCGGCGTGTTGACCGTCATCTTCACGTTGAAATTCGATGCTAATTTCGTTAGGTTCTTGTCGTTCAACCAGAGCTCACGCTGAAGTTGGCTTAGTTCTGTAGGTGATCTTTGTCCTTTCAATTTGGGGACCGCAAGTCTGCACGTCCTTGGAACAGGAAGTTGAATTTCCGTCAACGTGTTTGTATAGTGGTGAAAGGGCATGTTTCATAGTTTACAACCCATGTCTGTTCACTTGGGCTGGGCCTCTGAGTGTAACGTTCGTCGTCGGGTGACGAGGAAGCGGACCAAAACGCAGCTGGGAGCGAACACATGTTTATTCTTTGCACTGAATTAAACACGTACACAAAATCAAGAAAATGCCGATACGTTACTTGCTCAAACACAAAGAGACAACACCCCACAAACAGCGTGGGGGAAAAGGAACTTAAATGTGATCCCAATCAGAGACAACTAGCGACAGCTGTCTCTGATTGGGAATCGACAGAACCCAACCTAGAAATAACCTACATAGAGCTAACACAAGGCTATAACCCCAAAACATAGAAAACAAACCAAGGAAAATTACCCTACATGACACACCCTGACCCAAAATACCCGAGTTCACCTGGTCAGGGCGTGACAGTACCCCCAACGGTGCGTACTCCCGGCGCACCAAACTTAAGTCTATTGGGGGGGGGGGGGGGACCCGGGTGGGCGCCTCACCCTCGGTGGAGGCTCTGGCCCCGGGCGTGTTCTTTCCCCCGCCTCCACCTTAGCCCTACCCCTCTGGCCTGGACTGGACCACTGTGGAGCGGCATGCTCAGGCTCCGGAGCGGAGTCGTCGACCGGAACAGGATTGGGCACCGGTGGACCGGACACGGGCCGTGCCGGACTGGGAACACGCACCACTGGCTTGGTGCGGGCAGCAGGAACGGGCCGGGCCGGACTGGGAACACGCACCACTGGCTTGGTGCGGGGAGCAGGAACGGGCCGGGCCGGACTGGGGACACGCACCACTGACTTGGTGCGGGGAGCAGGGACGGGCCGGACAGGACTGTGGACACGCACCGTGGGCTTGGTGCGGGGGGCAGGGACGGGCTGGACAGGACTGTGGACACGCACCGTGGGCTTGGTGCGGGGAACAGGAACGGGCCGGACAGGACTATGGACATGCACCATGGGCTTGGTGCGGGGAACAGGGATGGGCCGGACAGGACTGGGGACACGCACCACTGACCTGGTGCGGGGAGCAGGGACGGGCCGGGCCGGACTGGGAACACGCACCACTGGCTTGGTGCGGGGAGCAGGAACGGGCCGGACAGGACTGTGGACACGCACCGTGGGCTTGGTGCGGGGAGCAGGGACGGGCCGGCCAGACTGGGGACACGCACCGCTGACTTGGTGCGGGGAGCAGGGACGGGCCGGGCCGGACTGGGGACACGCACCACTGACTTGGTGCGGGGAGCTGGGACAGGCCGGACAGGACTGGGGACACGCACCACTGACCTGGTGCGGGGAGCAGGGACGGGCCGGGCCGGACTGGGAACACGCACCACTGGCTTGGTGCGGGGAGCAGGAACGGGCCGGGCCGGACTGGGAACACGCACCACTGGCTTGGTGCGGGGAGCAGGAACGGGCCGGGCCGGACTGGGGACACGCACCACTGACTTGGTGCGGGGAGCAGGGACGGGCCGGACTGGAAACACGCACCACTGGCTTGGTGCGGGGAGCAGGAACGGGCCGAGCCGGACTGGGGACACGCACCACTGACTTGGTGCAGGGAGCAGGGACGGGCCGGACAGGACTGTGAACACGCACCGTGGGCTTGGTGCGGAGAACAGGAACGGGCCAGACAGGACTGTGAACACGCACTGGTGAACTGAAGCGTGGAGCCGGTTTAGCCACTTGTCCTGGCTGGATGCCCATCCTAGCACGGCATGTGCTGGGCATGTCCACCGGACGCACCGGGCTGTGCGGGCGCACTGGCGACACAGCGTGCAACTCCGCACCCCATGGCTCCTCCTCCAGATCTTCCCTCAGCAGGTCCTCAATCAACCGCCTCATCTCCGTCTCCTCCTCCGCCGTCATCCCCCACGAGAGCAGTGGTCTGGGCTCTTCCTCTGCCCTTCCGGACCACCCCATTAGCCCCCCCAACATTTTTTCTTGGGGGTGTCTTCCGGGCCTCCTCGACCGCCGCCTGCGACTCCGTCCACCGGCTGGCATTACCTCCTCGACCTGGGAATCCTTCCGCCAGGGTCCTTTCCCCGACATGATCTCCTCCCAGGTCCAGAACTCCTTCTCCTCGCGAGCCCATCTCTCGCGCTCCTTATCCTCCCGCTGCTTGGTCCTTGTTTGGTGGGGTGTTCTGTAACGTTCGTCGTCGGGTGACGAGGAAGCGGACCAAAACGCAGCTGGGAGCGAACACATGTTTATTCTTTGCACTGAATTAAACACGTACACAAAATCAAGAAAATGCCGATACGTTACTTGCTCAAACACAAAGAGACAACACCCCACAAACAGCGTGGGGGGAAAAGGAACTTAAATGTGATCCCAATCAGAGACAACTAGCGACAGCTGTCTCTGATTGGGAATCGACAGAACCCAACCTAGAAATAACCCACATAGAGCTAGCACAAGGCTATAACCCCAAACATAGAAAACAAACCAAGGAAAATTACCCTACATGACACACCCTGACCCAAAATACCCGAGTTCACCTGGTCAGGGCGTGACACTGAGTGAGCAGAGTGGTGTTCTTATGACAAACCATTCTCTCATTAACCTCTTACATCTAGACGTTCCGCTAGCGGAACACCTGCTCCAATATCCAATGATAGGCGTGGCGCGAATTACAAATTCCTCAAAAATACAAAAACTTCCATTTTTCAAACATATGACTATTTCACAGCATTTTAAAGACAAGACTCTCCTTTATCTAACCACACTGTCCGATTTCAAAAAGGCTTTACAGCGAAAGCAAAACATTAGATTATGTCAGCAGAGTACCAAGCCAGAAATAATCAGACACCCATTTTTCAAGCTAGCATATAATGTCACAAAAACCCAGAAGACAGCTAAATGCAGCACTAACCTTTGATGATCTTCACCAGATGACACACCTAGGACATTATGTTATACAATACATGCATGTTTTGTTCAATCAAGTTCATATTTATATAAAAAAAACAGCTTTTGACATTAGCATGTGACGTTCAGAACTAGCATACCCCCCGCAAACTTCCGGGGAATTTGCTAACAATTTACTAAATTACTCACGATAAACGTTCACAAAAAGCATAACAATTATTTTAAGAATTATAGATACAGAACTCCTCTATGCACTCGATATGTCTGATTTTAAAATCGCTTTTTGGTGAAAGCACATTTTGCAATATTCTAAGTACATAGCCCAGCCATCACGGGCTAGCTATTTAGACACCCGGCAGGTTTAGCCTTCACAAAAATCAGATTTACTATTATAAAAGTTTGATTACCTTTTGTTGTCTTCGTCAGAATGCACTCCCAGGACTGCTACTTCAATAACAAATGTTGGTTTGGTCCAAAATAATCCATCGTTATATCCGAATAGCGGCGTTTTGTTCGTGCGTCCCAGACACTATCCGAAATGGTAAATCAGGGTCGAGCGCATAGCGCAATTCGTGACAAAAAATATTTCTAAATATTCCATTACCGTACTTCGAAGCATGTCAACCGCTGTTTAAAATCAATTTTTATGCAATTTATCTCGTAAAAAAGCGATAATATTCCGACCGGGAATCTCCTTTTCGGCAAACAGAGGAAAAATCACAAAGACGGGGGCGGCCAGGGCACGCGCCTAAGCCCACAGTCCCTTGATCGGCCACTTGAGAAAGGCGATAATGTGTTTCAGCCTGGGGCTGGGATGACGACATTCTGTTTTTTTTCCTGGGCTCTGAGCGCCCATGGAAGACATAGGAAGTGTCACGTTAGAGCAGAGATCCTTACTAAAAGATAGAGATGGCAAAGAAGTTCAAGAAATGGTCAGACAGGCCACTTCCTGTAAAGGAATCTCTCAGGTTTTGACCTGCCATTTGAGTTCTGTTATACTCACAGACACCATTCAAACAGTTTTAGAAACTTTGGAGTGTTTTCTATCCAAAGCCAATAATTATATGCATATTCTAGTTACTGGGCAGGAGTAGTAACCAGATTAAATCGGGTACGTTTTTTATCCAGCCGTGAAAATACTGCCCCCTAGCCATAACAGGTTAAGAAGCTAAAAATTACATTTAGTCTTTTCACAAATAGTTTCATATTTAAACATTTAAATTGCACAACAATTCCATGTGAATCTGATAACTTCAATCCCGTAGAGGATAACTGACTTGCCAAGATAAATAAAGGTAAAATAGACAGTTGTAATTTTTCACCCCTTCTGTTTCAGTGGGAATTGAAGTCAATTAAATTAAATACACTTGCTACATTTATTCCCAACTGGCCAATTCCAATGTATTATACATCATTTTGAAGCGTTGAAGCTGTACTTTACTGTCAGAAATGTGTAACATGAGTTAGGTAGCTTAGCTGTTAATAGCATTGTAACCAAAAGATTGCTGGTTCAAATCCCCAAGCTGGCAAGGTGGAAAAAGAATCTGCCTTTCTGTCCTTCAGAAAAGCAGTTAACCTCCACCACAACTGCTCCCTGGACATTGATGAAGGCAGCTTCTAGCACCTCTCTGGGTTAAATGTGCAGACACCTCTTCTGAATGTATTCAGTTGAGCCACTGACTAGGTATCCCCTTTCCCCTACTTGAATTTGCTGAGGTGTTTATTCAAATTCAGTCTGTATACTGTATTGAACATGGACCAACGTTCAGGTGTCTTTCAGGGATAAACAGTACATGTATATTGTACAGGTATGTGTCTCTTTCATTGAAGAGTTTCCTTGAACTATCAAATATGAGGACTGTCTTGAGAGGCAGGGTTTCCCTATTCACTGTATTTTCCTATAGTGCACTTCTTTTTACCAGAACCCTATAAGTTGTCCATTGTAGGGAATGCTTGCAACTTTGGGACGTATCCAGTGTGTTTGTCAAACTGTTAAGTTAAGAGGCAATCCCAGGTAAAGCTCTGCAGGTAAAGAATCTAGCGCTTCAGGAAATGGCAGTTCAACAGGAGTTCAAGTCCCACCCAGGACCTGAACTTGGTGACCTCTTAACCACAGATTTAAATCCATACCAATACATTTAACATAAACTATATTGAGAAATATATTTTTTATTTTAGCTGGGCTTGATTGAGCATGCCTGTTGCAATAGAACCAATGGGACAGTCTCAAAAGGCAAAGCCTGTCCTACTGGTACTCCAGGCATGCTCCAGGCAGGATTAGAAAAATGTCAAATAGTATTTGAACCCAGGTTTGATAGGCTATAACCATATAAAGTCTGGATAAAGCCTGTATTGTGTGTACCATTCAGATGGTATGTGGACACCTGCTCGTTGAACATCTCATTCCAAAATCATGGGCATTAATATGGAGTTGGTCCCCCCTTTGCTGCTATAACAGCCTCCACTCTTCTGGGAAGGCTTTCCACTAGATGTTGGAATAATGCTGCGGGAACTTGCCTTCATTCAGCCACAAGAGCATTAGTGAAGTCAGGCACTGATGTTGGGCTATTAGGTCTGGCTCTCAGTTGGCGTTCCAATTCATCCCAAAGGTGTTTGATGAGGTTGAGGTCAGGGCTCTGTGCAGGCCAGTCAAGTTCTTCCACACCAATCTCAACAAACCGTTTCTGTATGGACCTCGCTTTGTGCGTTGCCACAAAGTTGGAATCACAAAATCGTCTAGAATGTTATTGCATGCTATATCGTTAAGATTTTCCTTCACTGGAACTAAGGGGCCTATCCCAAACCCTGAAAAACAGCCCCAGACCATTATTCCTCCTCCACCAACCTTTACAGTTGGCACTATGCATTCGGGCAGGCATCCACCAATCCCAGATTTGTCCGTCGGAGGATGAAGCGTGATTCATCACTCCAGAGAACGCGTTTCCAACGGCAGCTAGCTTTACACCACTCCAGCCGACGCTTGGCATTGCGCATGGTGATCTTAGGCTTGTGTGTGGCTGATCGGCCATGGAAACCCATTTCATAAATCTCCTGATGAAGAGTTCTTGTGTTGATGTTGCTTCCAGAGACAGTTTGGAACTCCGTAGTGAGTGTTGCAACCGTGGACTGACAATATATATTTTTTATAACACTCGGCGGTTCCGTTCTGTGAGCTTGTGTGGCCTACCACACAATTTAACGAACTGACTTGTTGGAAAGGTGGCATCCTATGACGATGCCACATTGAAAGTCACTGAGCTCTTCAGAAAGGCCATTCTACTGCCAATGTTTGTCTATGGAGATTCCATGGCAGTGTGCTCGATTTTATCGATTTGGGCTCCCGAGTGGCGAAGTGGTCTAGGACACTGCATCTCAGTGCAAGAGGCACTGAATCCAGGCTGCATCACATACGGCCGTGATTGGAAGTCCCATAGGGAAACGCACAATTGGCCCAGCGTCGTCCGGATTTGGCCGGGGTAGGCCGCCATTGTAAATAACAATTTGTTCTTAACTGACTTTCCTGGTAAAATAAATAAAATATACACCTGTCAGCAACAGGTGTGGCTGAAGGGGTGTCCACATACTTTTGAATATATATAGTGTATCTCTTTCCCTCAGTCTGTGTACTCAGGTGTTGGTGCAGAAACATAGTTAACATGTCTGAGTCTGAATATGAGTCTGATTGAGAGGGAGTCTGAATGGTAGTGAGTCAGATGTGCTTACCTGGAATCACTGGAATCGCTCATTGGTGTGTGTGTGCGTGTTTGCCCAGACTCATTTAACACTCAACCTTTCCGGCTCCCTTCACCATAGTGCCAACCCCACCATGTTCCAGACACCCGTATTCACAAAGACAGACCAGAGTAGGACTGCTGGTCTAAGATCAGTATAGCCTTTTGGAAAATAATCAATCAGATTATATGTACAGGGAGATCCTGATGCTAGATCAGCACAACTACTCTGAGACAGATGCTTTTAGAGTATGGGCACAAGTGGGCATGGACATCCCTCTCTTCTCCGTACCTCCCTCCCTCCCTCCCTCTCTCCCCCTCCTCTTCTAGTCTTCTGAATGACCCTCTCCCTCCCTCCCCTCTTCTCCCTCTCCCTCAGCTCTCCCTCCCCTCTTTCTCCCCTCTTCTCCCTCTCCCGCCCCTCTCCCTCTCCTCTTCTCCCTCTCTTCTCCTCCTCATCTAGTTCTCTAAATGCCCCTCTTCCTCCCTCCCCTCTTCCTCATCTCCCTCCCCTCTCCCTCCCTCTCTTCTCCCTCTCCCTCCCCTCTTCTTAATCTCCCGTGGACAGATTCTCGTGGACAGATGAAATGGCGAAAGTCTGTCAAGGCTCACGTAGAATTATGTGATTTTAATTTTTTTTATTTATTGATTATTTGGGCGTATCAGGATTGGGCGAAGGCGGTGCTTAAACTGGTGCGGGGATTTTCAAGCCCGTGTGTGGATGATAAATGGTTCCCACTATATTCCACAGCCACAGAGTCAAAATTGGCTATATCTTAAACATTTATGAAAGCCAAAATGTGCTTTTTAACCATGATATACATGGGTGAAATTAGCAGAAGGGATGGGTTTGGCCGAGCGTTTCCGTTTGTGAGGGAGGAGACTTCACTTCCTTCCTTTGCACAAAGTTAATCACAATTGCTAACAGTATTCCCCCAGAAGTAAAACACCAAGTGACAAACTTTCACCAGAGAATTTTACTTCTGGGTAACCGAGATGACCTCTTCTAGACCTCTGAATGCTCCTCTCCCTCCCTTTTCTCACTCCCTCTATCTCCCTCTTCTTCCTCCCTGTTCTCCCTCCCTCCCTCTTCTCCCTCCCTCTACCTCCCTCTTCTCTCTCCCTCTTCTCCCTCCCTCCCTCCCTCTTCTCCCTCCCTTCATTTGCAGTCCGTTCATCAGTGGAGTGGAAAATCCATAAGAGGTAGCTGGAAAAAAGAACCACAGAAAGACGTATGTAGTCACTGGGTGGGGAGCAGGAGCACCGGTTGCAGTGGCAGCAGTAAATTGGTAAAGCCATCTGTCAAAAGGCTCATGAGTTACAAGCTGGAAAACCTTTGGCTCTCTTGAAGCCAGAGTAGATATCCATCAATGGTGACTGTGGAGCTGTGCCACTCACGCACGCACACACACACACACACACACACACACACACACACACACACACACACACACACACACACACACACACACACACACACACACACACACACACACACACACACACACACACACACACACACACACACACACACACACACACACACAGTGGGCCCAGAGTTCAGCGGTAATGAGCCCCATTGAGCCAGGAGCAGCGACAGGAGGACTGGGTCACATCCATTACTACAGCATGTCTCAACACCACTCTTAGATAAAGCAACAGTAACAGCTAGCCTGATCCCAGATACTTTAGCCAACTCTAAAACCACTAAAAGCACATTGGTTAAGCATCTACTGATCCGGGACCTGGCTAGTAATGGCAGTAGAACCCAGAGCAGGGCCACTGTAGCAACTAGCCTGATCCCAGATCTGTAGATATGTTAGCCAACTCTAAAAGCCCACTCTAAAAGCGTATTGGCTAAAACATCTACTGATCTGGGACCAGGCTAGCAAAAGCAGCAGTAGTGTAGACCAGACTAAGGCCACTGTTGATCCTATAGATTACAGGTGACGTGATCCACCGCACAAAGAAACGCTGAAGCTGCAGCTCTTACAAAAATGATTTCATAGCCGCCTGTATAGCCGGTATGTATGTAATGCTAACACACACGTGTGTGTGCACACATGGGTGTGTGGATTAGTGTGTGTGTGTTTGTGCTTTTCTGTGTGTGTGTCTGTCATTTGGGTTTTCCTACTGGTTTTCCCCTTCACTGTTCCTGTAGCTCAAACTCTCTGACAGACTCCTATTTCCTGTTTATCATCCCCTCCCTCCTACTATACTGTCAGACAGACTCCCATTTCCTTTTTCTCATCTCCTCCCTCCTCCTATACTGTCAGACTGACTCCAATTTCCTGTTTATCATCCCCTCACTCCTCCTATACTGTCCGACAGACTCCCATTTCCTTTTTCTCATCCCCTCCCTCCTCCTATACTGTCAGACAGACTCCCATTTCCTGTTAATCATCCCCTCACTCCTATACTGTCAGACTGTCACGCCCTGACCAGGTGAACTCGGGTATATTGGGTCAGGGTGGGTCATGTTAGGTATTTTTCATTGGTTTGTGTTTGGTTTACGTTTTAGCCTTGTGTAGGCTCTAGGTGGGTTTATTTCTATGTTGGGTTCTGTCGATTCCCAATCAGAGACAGCTGTCGCTAATTGTCTCTGATTGGGATCACATTTAAGTTGCTGTTTTCCCCACGCTGTTTGTGGGGTGTTGTCTCTTTGTTTGAGCACGTAACGTAGCTGCATTTTTCTTGATTTTTGTGTACATGTTTAATTCCAGTGTGTTGATTAAACATGTGTTCGCTCCCAGCTGCGTTTTGGTCCGCTTCCTCGTCACCAGGCGACGAACGTTACACAGACAGACTCCCATTTCCTGTTTATCATCTCCTCCCTCCTCCTATACTGTCAGACAGACTCCCATTTCCTGTTTATCATCTCCTCCCTCCTCCTATACTGTCAGACAGACTCCCATTTCCTGTTTATCATCCCCTCCGTCCTCCTATACTGTCAGATCTGACGTGTGTCTGATATACTGTATATAACCTACATATGTTACACACATTACACCTACAGCAGAAGTGTGCAGAGCAGGGGGAAACAGCAGTAACAGACTAGATCTGTTGTCACGACTTCCGCCGAAGTTGGCCCCTCTCCTTATTCGGGCGGCGTTCGGCGGTCGACGTCACCGGCTCTCTAGTCATCACCGATCCATGTTTCCCTTTTTGTTTTGTTTTGTCTCGATTACACACACCTGGTTTCAATTCCCTTATTATGTTCCTTATTTAACCCTCTGGCCTTCCTTTCTGTTTTGTCTGTGATTGTTAGTTCTCAGTGGTTGTTGGAGGTGTTCTCCTCACTGTATTGTTTCTTGTTGGAGATTTTGCGTGTGTTTATGAGTAAACTAGACTGTTTCGCTCAAACCTATGTCCTGCGCCTGACTCCGCTACGTCTCCAAACCCAGTTTATCACATCTGTTCACTGTGGGAGCTGAACGGTTCAGTAAGGTAGCTAGGCAGTAACAGACTGTGTAGATCTGTTCACTGTGGGAGCTGAACGGTTCAGTAAGGTAGCTAGGCCTGCTGTCCATTTTCATTCTGTCTCTCATATTTTTAACTAGCTGTCTCTGTGTGTGTGTGTGTGTGTGTGTGTGAGAGAGCTCAGCTTCCCCCAAACCAGCTCTGAGTGCATTGATATACTTCATAAATGTATAAAAACAGTTATAAAGTTTGATATAAATTGCCTTTCACACACTTTCACTGTGCTGCGTCCAGAAATGTATCAACGTTAGGAGATTAGGTAGCTGTAGCTAACCCAGGTAACTACAGTAAGACTGTTTGGAAATGTATCAACGTTAGGAGATAAGGTAGCTGTAGCTAACCCAGGTAACTACAGTAAGACTGTTTGGAAATGTATCAACGTTAGGAGATAAGGTAGCTGTAGCTAACCCAGGTAACTACAGTAAGACTGTTTGGCCTGCAGAGATATCTATCAGAGAGGCTGGTAACGCTTTGGTGTTAACAATTAACTAATCATAGAAAACACACACACTTAGGCTTACTCATTCACACACACAACACACACAAACACACACATACACACTCACACACGCACACATGCACGCATGCACACACACAGACTCATCCATAAACATGTAGAGACATGTACGAAGCCTATTAGTCAACCAATTATACTGTTATTACACTACACATAATCCTCCTTCCTCAACAGTACTATTAGTCAGGATGAGCAGACCCTCCCTCCTTCCCTCCCCTTCCCTCCCTCCCTCCCTCCCTCCCTCCCTCCCTCCCTCCCTCCCTCCCTCCCTCCCTCCCTCCCTCCCTCCCTCCCTCCCTCCCTCCCTCCCTCCCTCCATCACTCTCCAGTCTTGTGCTGTGTTGCGTGGCCGGTGACAGGGGATGTGGCCAGGCAGAGTGGAGCTGCACAGATTCCTGAGACATCAGGCATTCACAGTCCTGCTGGGGCCTCGGGGTCACCTCACCGACCAGCCTGCCGCCCTCCCGGCCCTCCACACATGACCTCCACAAGGTCACCGGGTCAGATCCTGGTGATAATCTCATCCACATAGCTGCATGATCCTGTGCTTGTCCTGACCTTAGTGCTGTAAAATAGAGCCTGGTATGGGGAGTGGTGGAGGGATGGGTGTGTGTGTGTGTGTGTGTGTTGGGGGGGGGGGGGGGGGGGGGGGGGAGTGGGAGTGTTGAGTCTCAGGTCTCTGTGTTTTCAGGTTAGGACTATAAGGATCTGAAACACCCTGCCTGCTGTATTGCTTTATTTGGCCCATAATTTCCTGTCTCAACATTCCCCTCCTCCCACTCTGTCTGTCCCGAGCCCCAAATGGGAAATACTCTGTGTGTGAGCTCAGCTTCCCCCAAACCAGCTCTGAGAGCATTGATATTTTTTTAAAGTTTTATTTTACCTTTATTTAACTAGGCAAGTTAGTTAAGAACAAATTCTTATTTACAATGACAGCCTAGGAACAGTGGGTTAACTGCCTTGTTCAGGGGCAGCATGACAGATTTTTACCTCGTCAGCTCAGGGACTTGATCTTGCAACCTTTCGGTTACTAGGCCAACACTCTAACCACTAGGCTACGCTGCCACCCCATATACTTCATAAATTTATATAGAAATTGCCTTTCACACACTTTCATTGTCCTGCGTCCGGAAATGTATCAACGTTAGGAGATAAGGTAGCTGTAGCTAACCCAGGTAACTACAGTAAGACTGTTTGGCCTGCAGAGATATCTATCAGAGAGAGAGAGATAAAGTGCCCTGATCCAGTGAGGCTTTATTACGCTTATTTTGTGAAAACATGCATTGGCACGACACAAACTAGAGACAGGTTTTTTTTCGTCCTGGTTTTTCAGCAAAGAGGCAACTTCACAGAGAAGAAGACAGAGATGAGGCGAGGCAGAGAAGGAGAAAGACAGAGAGAGCACAATATCAACACAGATCATTTGGAGAGAGGGAGAGACACACTGAGAACTCATGAATTGCGTCCCAAATGGCACCCTATTCCCTATGTAGTGCACTCCTTTTGACCAGAGCCTTATGGACCCCTGTCAAAAGTAGTGTAAGATGCAACCTTGGAGTGCAATGGCTTGAGAGATTTGAATAGCCTAGCTGTTCCTGGTTCTGGTGAGTGAACCCACACCACCGGAGATTGACATTTCATTTAGTTTGCTTCCGTGTTGACTTGTTTGGCTTTTCACTCCACTACTGGGGTATCAACATACACATACAGTACACTGTATACAGTACACTAAATCCCTTCAGAGTCGGTAGTGAAACATGTCTTCCTCAGATGTAACTTGAGGCAGGCGGACTTCTCACCCCAACATCCGCTTCCCTGTCGTATTCCCTTACACACTGATTCTCACCTTGACAATTCACTCTGTTTTATCTACACTGGCCCATTCATTTGCTCATTCAATTCCTTTGAATGGAGCTGATTTTCAGTCTTGAACACGTCCATCCGCAACACAACTTCATTTTTTTGTCAACTTGCGTTTGTTAGTCTATATTTCTTCTGTCTTCTCGCTCTCTCTTTCCCTTTATCACTTCAGTTCAGTTCAAGGGGCTTTATTGGCATGGGAAACATATGTTTACATTGACAAAGCAAGTCAAATGGATGAACAACAGTGAAATGAACAATATAAAGTGAACAGTAAATATTACACTCACACAAGTTCCAAAATAATAAAGACATTTGAAATGTCATGTTATGTCTATTTACAGTGTTGTAACGATGTGCAAATAGTTAAAGTACGAAAGGGAAAATAAATAAACATAAATATGGGTTGTATTTACAATGGTGTTTGTTCTTCACTGGTTGCCCTTTTCTTGTGGCAACAGGTCACAAATATTGCTGCTGTGATTGCACACTGTGGTATTTCACCCAATAGATATGGGAGTTTATCAAAATTGGATTTGTTTTCAAATTCTTTGTGGGTCTGTGTAATCTGAGGGAAATATGTGTCTCTAATATGGTCATACATTTGGCAGGAGGTTAGGAAGTACAGCTCAGTTTACACCTCATTTTGTGGGCAGTGTGCACATAGCCTGTCTTCTCTTGAGAGCCAGGTCTGCCTACGGTGGCCTTTCTCAATAGCAAGGCTATGTTCACTGAGTCTATACATATCTCTGTCTCACGCTCTCCTTTTCTCTCTCCCCCTTTCTATATCTTTCTTTCTCTCCCTCTCTCCCCCCTCTCTTTATTGCCGTCCGTCCCTCCCTCTCTCTGTGTTCAGAGCTCTCCTGCAGGTGTTAGGAAGGAATGCTCCTCTTGTGGATATACAGGGCTTTTGGGATGATTGATCAGGTGGAAAAGAGACTGTAGTTATGACCAAGTGTCCATGGGTTGAGTGTGTGTGTGTGTGTGTGTGTGTGTGTGTGTGTGTGTGTGTGTGTGTGGTGTGCATGGTGTCAATATGGCTTTACAGATATGGGGACAGCTTGACACTGTGACACCATGGCACCACACCACTGACGTGACCCAACACTCGACCCTGCAGGACACCACACCACTGACGTGACCCAACACTCGACCCTGCAGGACACCACACCACTGACGTGACCCAACACTCGAACCTGCAGGTCACCACACCACTGATGTGACCCAACACTCGACCCTGCAGGACACCACACCACTGACGTGACCCAACACTCGACCCTGCAGGACACCACACCAATGACGTGACCCAACACTCGACCCTGCAGGACACCACACCACTGACGTGACCCAACACTCGACCCTGCAGGACACCACACCAATGACGTGACCCAACACTCGACCCTGCAGGACACCACACCACTGATGTGACCCAACACTCGACCCTGCAGGACACCACACCACTGACGTGACCCTGCAGGACACCACACCACTGACGTGACCCTGCAGGACACCACACCACTGACGTGACCCTGCAGGACACCACACCACTGACGTGACCCTGCAGGACACCACACCACTGATGTGACCCTGCAGGACACCACACCACTGACGTGACCCTGCAGGACACCACACCACTGACGTGACCCTGCAGGACACCACACCACTGACGTGACCCTGCAGGACACCACACCACTGACGTGACCCTGCAGGACACCACACCACTGACATTCGGATGACGGATGAGGATGAGACGTGGACAACAACAGGGAACCAACACGGCTACAGTATGTCTGGACTCCTACAGGTATAACCTGCTAGTGCAGCCAGTCAGTTGATTTGAATCCTCCAAAGAAAATGGAGACATTTGACATAACTGCACGCAACAGAGATATGGCTTTCCCTTAGTCAATATGGTCCTGCTTTAAACCAACTACCACTTTTAAGGCTGGACAACGCCTTTCTAAACCCTTTATAAGGCCTCTATAGAGGCTTCAGAAATCATTCAAAAGCTAATTTCATGCTTTACAGAGGGTGACAAAAGGATAATGGCACATTTGGTAAAGCACCAACAGCCTTTTATACCACTCTTTATGTAGAATGACTTTGCCTATGAATGATTTGTGAAACATCTATGTAGTGTTTATGAAGACTTTATGACCCCTCTATGTCAGGGGTTCTTAAAATGTTTCAGCTCGTGACCCAAATGTCCTCTAACGACCCAAATTAAGAAGAAATAGTTTGTGATTATACATGTATTCTCATAACTCGTGACCCACCACTCACATGCCCAGGGCCCACTTTGGGTCCCGAGCCTTAAGAAACCTGCCCTATGTGGTGTTATACTGTATTAATGGGTTGGTTAAGGGAAAGGCCCCTTCAAGACATTCATTTTGATCTCTCCAGTCTCGGAGCCTAACAGGTGTGCGACCTCTGAACCTCGATAAGATTTCCAACCAAAAAAAAGAAAAGAAAAGACAACTTCAGGCACTTGTGCAACAAACTGCGAAAAGAAACATAATATTTGTGTGCATTTTCCTCTTGGGTGATGCTCAAGAGCCCAAACCTTTTGATGCTTGTGTCATTATTGGCTGGCTGTGATATGCTTCTGTGTACATAGTATCCCCTCCACCCGCCTTCTCCCTCCCTCCCTCCCTCCCTCCCTCCCTCCCTCCCTCCCTCCCTCCCTCCCTCCCTCCCTCCCTCCCTCCCTCCCTCCCTCCCTCCCTCCCTCCCTCCCTCCCTCCCTCCCTCCCTCCCTCCCTCCCTTCCTCCCTCCTTCTCCTCACCTGGCACTTTTTTTCAGAAAGAAACATTAGCTTGAGGTATTGAATTAGTGCTTAAATGAGACTTAACAGGCCTGGGATTGTGGCAGGAGTCCATCCAGTCCATCTAGGCTAGCCAGGGACGTTCATCTATGGGAGGGTGATAGTACGGGAGAATGAAAGAAACAAAGGATTCTGCCTGCTTTGGAGAGGAAAGGCATCCGCATGCTTCCCAGCCGAAGCAGTTCAGAAGAGTTTGTGCATACAGTTTGTTCAGAAAGTATTCAGACCCCTTCACTTTTTACACATTTTTTACGTTACAGCCATATTCTAAAATGGATTAAATCATTGTTTTCCCTCATCAATCTACACACAATACCCCATAATACTTGTAAATGTCATATTTCAGTTTGTTATTTTTAATACATTTGCAAAAAAAATCCCAAAACCTGTTTTTGGTTGGTAATTATGCGGTATTGTCTGTAGATTGATGATGAAAAAAAACAATTTAATCAACTTTAGAATGAGGCTGTAAGGTAACAAAATGTGGAAAAAGTGAAGGGGTCTGAACACTTTCTGAATGCACTGTATATTATGACAACATTTTTCAGCTGTTCGGGACACAACATTTTTCAGCTGTTCGGGACACAACATTTTTCAGCTGTTCGGGACACACAACATTTTTCAGCTGTTCGGGACACACAACATTTTTCAGCTGTTCGGGGCACACAACATTTTTCAACTGTTCGGGGCACACAACATTTTTCAACAGTTTGGGGCACACAACATTTTTCAGCTGTTCGGGACACACAACATTTTTCAGCTGTTCGGGACACACAACATTTTTCAGCTGTTCGGGACACACAACATTTTTCAGCTGTTCGGGACACACAACATTTTTCAACTGTTCGGGGCACACAACATTTTTCAACTGTTCGGGACACACAACATTTTTCAACTGTTCGGGACACACAACATTTTTTCTATAGGGAAGCAGAAGTCGGTAGCCGAAGTCTACTCCCCTTTGTCGGTGATTGGTCAACAGTAGGGATTCTTCAGTAAAGTCTTTGTTGTCATTCAACGAGAGACGACTTGTTTTCAGGCACATTTTTCATTTAGAAATACTGCACCAAACAACTTAGTTAGATGTACAGTCAAATTGCGTGACGAAGGTCTCCTCTGCAAAAACTTCAAAATCAATGACAGATATCTTGAGATTCATTCTGACTACAGTGTCTCTAAATGGACAAACAGTACCATTTTTTAATTTTTTTAAGCAAATGTCTTTTAAGAGAGTATTCAAGCACACTTGTTCGATTCGCCTAGCCGACGTCGGCTAGCCACCAGCCAAATGAAGCATGCTGACGTCTTAAACCTATGGTCTCATAGGTCTTCTCAAGTTCCCCCTGTGGATAGGACAGGTACCCCAAGGGGTTCTAGTATCCCTGATTGGAGAACACTGATTTACAGTAGCTTGTGAGGTGAAGAAGGCAAAAACATACTTTTATTGTGGTATGGTTTTGTCGTTAAAAATGAATAGACTTTCATTGTACCTGTCTACCTTCTTATTGGGCCACAGACATTTTTGGGTGGTTGTCGTCAACCCAAACTGAGTTAGGAATTAGCTTCTCTTGCCAGGCCTATAGGGTTATTGTGTTGTTATAAAGAGTGAAGACACACGGCTGGGTAATCAAGAGTCAGCAACCCCGCCTCTCATTAAGTATCAGACGTCCAGGCCCATGGGGGCCAGAGGTGTGGGGGGCTGGGGGGCAGTTCTGTGATCCTGGTCCTGCTGTGCCTCCCTACCCTCCTCCCTCCCTCTCTCCCCTCTTTCTTTCTTTCTTTCTTTCTTTCTTTCTTTCTTTCTTTCTTTCTTTCTTTCTTTCTTTCTTTCTTTCTTTCTTTCTTTCTTTCTTTCTTTCTTTCTTTCTTTCTTTGTTTCTTTCTTTCTTTCTCCATCCCTTCTCTCTTTCCTCATCCCTCTCTCCCTTTCTCCTTCCCTCTCACTCCCTCGTTCTCGTTTCCAGGCCCTAGCCCCAGAGGCTATAATGATGGTCAGCCACAGCAGGGTTAATGGCCCATCATGTTTGAAGGTGGAGGTGATCGTTAGAGAACCAGGTCTTTGTGACTCAGGTAGATCCCACCCAGACACACACACCTGTCTGTCCAGGGCTTAATGACCTGTCCACGAGGCCTAGTGTTAGAAATACCAAAGCAGCAGCCTGGGACTCACCTACAGCTCAACCCCAGAGAGGGAGAGGAAAGCTGGGGCTGGTGTCAGGGATCTGGAGGGGTAGAGTTGATTTGTAACAGATAAATATAATTGTTTTTATATCAGTCTTTGTCGTAATCATAACACAATGTGGAATTCCACCAGAGGAAAACCACATTTTCTTCTCACGTGTTACTTTACTTTGAAGTTCAAATCCACCATCTGTGGAAAAGTCTGTGGAAGCCTTGGAGACGTTCTGAAGAGAAAACCATCCAGAATGTTCACTCCCAGCTAGGCTGAGTCAGTGCAGGTCAGTGCTCCTGATCCTGTGTTGTCTGTTCCAGGTCTTCCTCACGGAGATTAGCCTGATTTCTGGGTTTAAAGATAGCCAGGCCTGAGGTAGTTAGCTGCACCCCCACAATAACAGGCTAGACTAGGAGGGAGGGATGGGGGGGATGGATGGATAGAGGGAAGGAGGGAGGACAGCATGGGTACAACAAATATTGATATTGAGCTGCGGGCGTGATGGTGTGTTTTGGGGGAGGTGGAGATGATACCTCCATAGCTTGAAGGTTGCCTTTGTTCCTGACGAGGGAGGGAGAGAGCTGGTGATGAGGTTAGGGACGGCTCATCTTGTCGTCCCCATGCCTCCCCCTTTCCTCCTCCTCTTCCTCACCCGTCCTCCCTACCTACCCTCCGGTGCTGACATGTTTACCTTTCCAGTTGGCTCTCCGCGTAGAGTCAGATCCCCCACAGCAGAGAGAGGAACAGTGGAAACAGTATCAATCAGCTTCTCGCTCCTCTGGTCCTCCTGAGGCCCTGTTCTGTTTTTAGATGACCCAGGTTAGGCCCAGGCCAGGCCCCAGCAGGCCTCAGAGGGAGACCCCAGAGCCTATTATGGGCGGTAACTATAGAAACAATGTAGCTTTATTCACGGCGGGGACATTTTGCGAAACGAGTCAGCCTATTTGCAACGCACCTCCTTGTTATTGCATTTTTGTTTTTGTTTGTTGCAGTTGCACATGATTATGAAGGCATAAATGTAAGAAAGCATGTATTCTTATTTTAAAAGTCGACTTTGGGCAAAAACGCTAAAATAATGGCTTTAAACTGAATAACTGATCAATGCACTATCATACCAGATCATTCAATGCTGATTTATTTTTATTGAAGAATAAGAAGTGTCATTTCTTACAGCTTCCGTCCAAAAATAAATCCTCTGAAATGACATCAGCAAATTGTGGAAGAGTGAGCTCAGCAGAGCCTGAAAAGGGGAGACATGAATCTGACTTTCACTTGTCCCTCTCTGCCCAGATACTAGAGCAGTGGAAGCAGCTATGGTAAGCTTATCTTCATAGTACTAGCTACTAACGTTAGGCTAGCTTACGTTAACTGGCTAGCTACAGTGGCTAGCTTAGCTAACAAACTAGTTACGATAGAAAACTTCTGGTGTCAACTAATACAGTTACTTTTTCTGGTGAGTGAGAGTAACTTATTGTCATCATCGACCCCCCATTTCGGGAGGTCGACCGTTTTTCGTGCCCAAAGTCGACCTTTAAATGTATGTAGTTCTGTCCTTGTGATGTACTTGCCTATTAATGTTATGTATTATGTCACGTTTTATGTTTCAGTTGTAGCTAATGGGGATCCTAATAAAATACTAAATATTCATACTCAAGGCTCTCAGAATAGGAGTGCTGATCTCAGATTAGATCAGTTTGATCATAATGAATATGATTATATGGCCAGGAGAGACCTGATCCTAGATCAGCACTCCTACTCTGAGACGCTTTATGAATACAGGCCAAGAGCCACAGCTGCACTTACACTGCTCCTATGGAGGAGGAAGAGATAACGTCTCAGAAATGGAACTGCTATTCAAATACATTCTGTTACTGAAGGGGACTTCTTACAGACTTCCCATTGACCCAACTGGTCATACTATTTCCACCGCCTTTCTATTGTGACACTATTTCAGACCAGGCCCTCCCTTCGTCCCATAGAGGTGTGAGTCAGGTCAAGTGTATTTGTGTGTATGTATGTGTGTATGCGTGCGTATGCGTGTGTATGCGTGTGTGTGTGTGTGTGTGTGAATGGCAGCGCAGGACAGGAATAGGGCCAGTGTTATTCCCTATGTGAGTCAGCTTCCCTCTCAGACACTGTAATGGGAGATCTCAACATAGCAGCTAGGATGACACACTTCCTATGCCTACACACACACACACACACACACACACACACACACACACACACACACACACACACACACACACACACACACACACACACACACACACACACACACACACACACACACACACACACACGTAGTACTCCATAACGACTGGGTCATTCTGGGTCTCAGGGACACTTCCCTCTACTAGACCCTGCTTTACGCTGAGATGACTTCAGACCTGGTTGTCTTACGCCACCTGTAGGACACAAATGTTACTTCCCTAAATACCTCTAAGTTCAAATCAGAATTACTTCATGTCTATCCCAAGACAACCCAATGTAAGGTTTAGGTCCTTGGTACCGCTCACCAACAGTAATAGTGGACTTTATACAGTAAACTAATTACAGTGTGTGAAGCAGGGTTGATATAGCTGACTAAGTTCAGACACATGATTTGTGTACAGGAAAGAATGCAATTATATACAGACACACTCACACAAACACACATAGTCCACTGTCTACTGCACACACACACACACACACACACACACACACACACACACACACACACACACACACACACACACACACACACACACACACACACACACACACACACACACACACACACACACACCCTGGCACCAGACTTTGACCAGTGGTTCCTGCAGTCCACTGGTGCCAGGGTGAGAGAGGAGAGAGGGGTGTGTTCAGCTGGAGATGACAGGGCATGAAGAGGATCCCCTGGGGGCCCATTAACGTGTGTGTAGGAGTGTGTGCATGGGCCTGTGGGTATGTGTGTGCGTAGGGGGGTGTTGGGTCTCCCTCCGTGACACTCCCTTCATAGTTAACAGCCTCACAGCACCATGTTTAATTTTTCCTAAAACACACTCCACTGCAGGCTGCCACTGAGCCACCTCTTTGTCTGTTGTGTGATGATGTTGAACAGTAAAGTTCCATAAGCCCTGACTTTATTATGTTTTGCTTTTCAGAATTATTTTGGAGTTCAGTTCTAATATTTACGACGGGAGGGAGGGAGGGAGAGAGAGAGGAAAGGAGGGAGGGAAGGGAGAGAGGGAGAGAGAATGACAGAGTCTGAGGCAGAGAGAGGGAGGGGAAAAGGTCACAGAATGAATGAAGTCCTTAAACACATCGCTAAGGTACACTGGAAATCTTCCTGCAAGTGCTCTTGCCCAGTTATATTTTGGCCTCTTTTGAATTAACTTTTAAAAATGTCACATTCTACATTAAACTTAGCTTGTGCTGAGAAACAGAGAGAGCTCTTTACTCTCTCTCATCCCCTCCGTCCCCCACTTCTCATACCCAGAGAAAACACACTTCTTCTCTCTTTCTCCTTCTTTCTCTCGCTCTCTCTCGCTGCTTCTGTTTCTCTGCCTCTCTCTCTCTCCCCCCTCCCCCTTCTCCTCCTCTCCAGGAGTTTGGCCAGTGGATAACTTTAATAAACCCATCAATCAGGAGGGCCCTGAGAAGAGGCCAGCTTGCTGACAACAACAGGGAAGCTTTTCATTGTCTGGCTGGTTTGATTTAGCGGCCTAGTCCTGCCTATCCCAAGCATTCCCAAGCATCCCAGCCCCAGCAATAACCCATGTCCCAGCCCCAGCCCCAACCTTACACAAACTCCTAACCCTAAACTTAACCAATCATATTTCTTGCCGATACTTAACTAACCATGTTACTTTCAGCCCTTGATTCAGAGCTGCCCTTAGAACAATAAGAAATAACAAAAACTCAAATTTGCCCAGCAGCCCATGGCCGAGGAGAGAGGCCATCACTCACTGCCCTCCTCCCTCCTCTCTCTCCTCTGTCACTGCCCTCCTCCCTCCTCTCTCTCCTCTGTCACTGCCCTCCTCCCTCCTCTCTCTCCTCTGTCACTGCCCTCCTCCCTCCTCTCTCTCCTCTGTCACTGCCCTCCTCCCTCCACTCTCTCCTCTGTCACTGTCCTCCTCCCTCCTCTCTCTCCTCTGTCACTGTCCTCCTCCCTCCTCTCTCTCCTCTGTCACTGCCCTCCTCCCTCCTCTCTCTCCTCTGTCACTGCCCTCCTCCCTCCTCTCTCTCCTCTGTCACTGCCCTCCTCCCTCCTCCCTCTCCTCTGTCACTGTCCTCCTCCCTCCTCTCTCTCCTCTGTCACTGCCCTCCTCCCTCCACTCTCTCCTCTGTCACTGCCCTCCTCCCTCCTCTCTCTCCTCTGTCACTGTCCTCCTCCCTCCTCTCTCTCCTCTGTCACTGCCCTCCTCCCTCCTCTCTCTCCTCTGTCACTGCCCTCCTCCCTCCTCTCTCTCCTCTGTCACTGCCCTCCTCCCTCCTCTCTCTCCTCTGTCACTGCCCTCCTCCCTCCTCTCTCTCCTCTGTCACTGCCCTCCTCCCTCCTCCCTCTCCTCTGTCACTGTCCTCCTCCCTCCTCTCTCTCCTCTGTCACTGCCCTCCTCCCTCCACTCTCTCCTCTGTCACTGCCCTCCTCCCTCCTCTCTCTCCTCTGTCACTGTCCTCCTCCCTCCTCTCTCTCCTCTGTCACTGCCCTCCTCCCTCCTCTCTCTCCTCTGTCACTGCCCTCCTCCCTCCTCCCTCTCCTCTGTCACTGTCCTCCTCCCTCCTCTCTCTCCTCTGTCACTGCCCTCCTCCCTCCTCTCTCTCCTCTGTCACTGCCCTCCTCCCTCCACTCTCTCCTCTGTCACTGCCCTCCTCCCTCCTCTCTCTCCTCTGTCACTGTCCTCCTCCCTCCTCTCTCTCCTCTGTCACTGTCCTTCTCCCTCCTCTCTCTCCTCTGTCACTGCCCTCCTCCCTCCTCTCTCTCCTCTGTCACTGCCCTCCTCCCTCCACTCTCTCCTCTGTCACTGCCCTCCTCCCTCCTCTCTCTCCTCTGTCACTGCCCTCCTCCCTCCTCTCTCTCCTCTGTCACTGCCCTCCTCCCTCCTCTCTCTCCTCTGTCACTGCCCTCCTCCCTCCACTCTCTCCTCTGTCACTGCCCTCCTCCCTCCTCTCTCTCCTCTGTCACTGCCCTCCTCCCTCCTCTCTCTCCTCTGTCACTGCCCTCCTCCCTCCTCCCTCTCCTCTGTCACTGCACGAGCCCTCCTCTCTCTCCTCTGTCACTGCCCTCCTCCCTCCTCCCTCTCCTCTGTCACTGTCCTCCTCCCTCCTCTCTCTCCTCTGTCACTGCCCTCCTCCCTCCTCTCTCTCCTCTGTCACTGCCCTCCTCCCTCCTCCCTCTCCTCTGTCACTGTCCTCCTCCCTCCTCTCTCTCCTCTGTCACTGCCCTCCTCCCTCCTCTCTCTCCTCTGTCACTGCCCTCCTCCCTCCTCTCTCTCCTCTGTCACTGCCCTCCTCCCTCCTCTCTCTCCTCTGTCACTGCACGAGCCCTCAGGGCAGACTCATTAAGATATGGAGTTACTCTTCCAGATCGCCTAGCTACAGCCCCACCGCCCACTTTGAGTTAACCCTCCCCAATATCCCTGACCCTCTCCACCCCACCACCACAACCCTTCAGCTTGGTAGGTGGCACCCCCACCCCCACCACCACTATCCCCCAGCCCTTCCACAAATGGTGTCCACCTTTCCCCCCTGACCCTCCACCCCTACAGCCAATTTGATACTATTACCTTGTTGACACAGATCCACCTGACAGCGCACTCAGAGGGGGGCAGGCAGGGGTCAAAGGAGGGGTGTTAACATTCGTGGGGGTCATCCTGTCTGAGTGCCCCACTGACTTGTCCCCCTTCAGTCTCCTGTCAGAGGTGTAGGACACAAACAAACAAATAGAGCCCTGCACGGGGCCATGCAATATATCAATGGAGGGGGATCAATCCCACATCAAAATCATACAGTATATATTGGTAGTATATCTACGTGTTGTATATTATTGACATTATTCGGATGTTGTTTCTATCGTCATTCTGTTGATTCATGCACTTTCCTTTTCATCAGCAAAAATCCCCAAAAATCTGTACATTGAAAAACAAGCTCTAAACAGCAAGGCAAGAGGGAAAGTGGTCACTGTTTCTGTATGTGTTGGTGCACGTGTCTATGGGGAGGGACGTATCTAGATGAGCTACTAGATTAGAGCAGGAAACACTTGAGGTGGAGTGACATCTCTCTGTAGCTGTGCCCTGCAGCATTGTGTTGAGGCACTAAGAGACGAAGGGGATTTCCATCTACTCAGGCGTGGCACTCAAATCTCTCTCTCTCTCTCTCTCAGCCCCTACCCCTCCTCTCACCCTGTTTAAAAAGACCTCCACACCCAAACTCCCTTTCTCGCTCTTACACACACACACACACACACACACACACACACACACACACACACACACACACACACACACACACACACACACACACACACACACACACACACACACACACACTCCTCCACTCTGTACAAGAAAGCCCCAGGCCCAAAGCCCTTCTTTTTGGGGGTCACACGTGAGACAATTTGTTCTGAAATATTTGGCAGATAAAATGCGGAGAAGGGGGCAGCCAGTTGAGTCTGTCTCTGTGCCTGGTTGGAGGGGAACTCTACCCAGCTGCACCTGTTTTTCCTCACATACCCTCCGTCACACTCACATCAGCCAAGTTACAAATTAAAATTCCTCACGACAGATTTAGGGATATCAAAAACCCAGAGCAAGGGAGAGAAAGAGGGATGGAGGGAGGGGGGCGAGGTAGGGAGAGGGGGTCTGGGACAGAAAGCCCTAGCTAGAACGTGAGGAAGAGAGAAGGAGGGTTGGAGAGAGGGTGTAAGGCAGAGGAGTCCAGGATGGCCTAGTTTAAGTGAAAGAAGAAGAAAGAGAGAGGGAGGGAAAGAGGAAGGTATACAGTAGAGATGGAGTAGGACAGGAGAGGGGTTTGAGGACAGCTATGATTAGTTAAAGCGAGAGAAAGGAGGGATGGGACAGATAGGCGGGTCCAGGACAGCTAGGCCCAACCAAAGTGCAGTAGATTTAAAATTGTTTCTTTTTTAAATGTAACCTTTATTTAACTAGGCAAGTCAGTTAAGAACAAATTCTTATTTACAATAACGGCCTACCCCGGCCAAATCCAGACGTCGCTGGGCCAATTGTGCGCCGCCCTATGGGACTCCCAATCATGGCCGGTTGTGATACAGCGTGTGTGTGTGTGTGTGTGTGTGTGTGTGTGTGTGTGGGTGTGTGTGTGTGTGTGTGTGTGTGTGTGTGTGTGTGTGTGTGTGTGTGTGTGTGTGGCAACCACAGGATGTCGGGTGCCTGAACCTTATCAAAATTAACCATCACTAATTCATCTCATTTACACTGTATCTGCTTTTAAATGGTGGCACACACACACACACACACACACACACACACACACACACACACACACACACACACACACACACACACACACACACACACACACACACACACACACACACACACACACACACACACACACACACACACCACTAACGGGTAGCACGGTGACAACTTGATATCAGACTGAGCGCAGAGCCACATTAAAATGTAATGCTGGAAGGTATCTTTAAACGTTTTGGCATGGAGGTTCTATGGGGGTTCCTGAGCCACATGTGAAGAAGCCATGACGGTGGTGGGGTGAGAGACCGGGGAGAGGTAGGCGGGAGGAAGGATATGGTAACCGGCTGAGTGAGCCCGGCTCTGTCGAGACTCACCGAGGCCACCGCCTGCATCAGTCTCACGTTGAGTAGACACAGGCAGCAGTCCCGTCCCTCTGTCCCTCCCCCCCCACACACACACAGGGCCCCAGCAACAGCAGGAGTCCACACTAGACTATATAACATGGAGCTACACTGCAGAGCCTTGGACACACACAGGGCCCCAGCAACAGCAGGAGTCCACACTAGACTATATAACATGGAGCTACACTGGAATCCATATCTCTGCCTTTCATCCATAATATCACTGAGGACATCATGTAACAAAACCTCCTCACACCAGGAGCGTAGGGAGAGAGTGGATTCCTGAGTGTGTTAGAAGTGTTTTCTCTGCCTGATTGGTGCCATACTGCCTGGCCAGTGTTCTGAGAACGGGAGGCGGCTAGCATGTTAGAGAGGATAAACTGGGACATTAAACACATGGAGGGAAAGAAAAAGGGGAAACAAGTGTCTTTATTCATGGACAGGGAGGTAGGCAGGCAGCGAAGAGACCAGACGTTGAGAGTGGGATGGATGACGAGGGTGTGTGTGAGTGTGTGTGTGTGTGTGTGTGTGTGTGTGTGTGTGTGTGTGTGTGTGTGTGTGTGTGTGTGTGTGTGTGTGTGTGTGTGTGTGTGTGATGTACCTCTCACACCCTCCCTTCCTGGTCTTGTCTCTGGCAGCCATGCTAATGGCCTTCACTGGTATGCAGTGTGTGTGTGTGTGTGTGTGTGTGTGTGTGTGTGTGTGTGTGTGTGTGTGTGTGTGTGTGTGTGTGTGTGTGTGTGTGTGTGTGTGTGTGTGTGTGTGTGTGTGTGTGTGTGTGTGTGTGTGTGTGTGTGTGTGTGTGTGTGTGTGTGTGTGTGTGTACCGATGTGTGCTAAGGGAGTTGTGTCATAATGGGGATTGATGTGGGGAGGGTGTGAGGCAGTAGAAGCTAAGGCAGGGGAATGGATGGGGGGGCGAGTTAGGTGGAAGCTGGGAGGGGGTGAGGAGATATGAGGAGGGGATTGTGGGTTTTCCTAGAACCCTGTGAAGTGTGGGAGAACCACGGCTCCATCAACATGCGTGTCTGTGTGTGTGTGTACAAAGCGTGTGTGTGGTTGTGTTTGTTCCCGCGTGGCGAGAGCTGCTTTCCACTCTGGGAAACACAGGCGGTCAACCACACACACCATCCCCACTCAGATGTATATGCTTGTTTCATATAAAAAATGTATGATAAAAATAGTAGTAATGTAATGTTCAACCCAGGTCAAATACAAACTGACGAATTGAAGCTGTTGATCCCAGAGCAGCATGGAGTAAAGAAGTCACTGTGCAACTTATGACACGAGATTTACCTCTGCTTACTTCCTTTTCTACAGGAGAAATCTCTCCTCTCTAACTCCAGATGAAAACCCCTTCCTCTCTAACTCCAGATGAAAACCCCTCCTCTCTAACTCCAGATGAAAACCCCTCCTCTCTAACTCCAGATGAAAACCCCTCCTCTCTAACTCCAGATGAAAACCCCCTCCTCTCTAACTCCAGATGAAAACCCCCTCCTCTCTAACTCCAGATGAAAACCCCTCCTCTCTAACTCCAGATGAAAACCCCTCCTCTCTAACTCCAGATGAAAACCCCTCCTCTCTAACTCCAGATGAAAACCCCCTCCTCCCTAACTCCAGATGAAAACCCCCTCCTCTCTAACTCCAGATGAAAACCCCCTCCTCTCTAACTCCAGATGAAAACCCCCTCCTCTCTAACTCCAGATGAAAACCCCCTCCTCTCTAACTCCAGATGAAAATCCCTCCTCTCTAACTCCAGATGAAAACCCCCTCCTCTCTAACTCCAGATGAAAACCCCCTCCTCTCTAACTCCAGATGAAAACACCTCCTATCTAACTCCAGATGAAAACCCCCTCCTCTCTAACACCAGATGAAAACCCCTCCTCTCTAACTCCAGATGAAAACCCCCTCCTCTCTAACTCCAGATGAAAACCCCTCCTCTCTAACTCCAGATGAAAACCCCCTCCTCTCTAACTCCAGATGAAAACCCCCTCCTCTCTAACTCCAGATGAAAACCCCTCCTCTCTAACTCCAGATGAAAACCCCTCATTTATAACTCCAGATGAAAACCCCCTGCTCCCTAACTCCAGATGAAAACCCCCTCCTCTCTAACTCCAGATGAAAACCCCCTCCTCTCTAACTCCAGATGAAAACCCCCTCCTCTCTAACTCCAGATGAAAACCCCCTCCTCTCTAACTCCAGATGAAAATCCCTCCTCTCTAACTCCAGATGAAAACCCCCTCCTCTCTAACTCCAGATGAAAACCCCCTCCTCTATAACTCCAGATGAAAACCCCTCCTCTCTAACTCCAGATGAAAACCCCTCATTTATAACTCCAGATGAAAACCCCTCCTCTCTAACTCCAGATGAAAATCCCCTCCTCTCTAACTCCAGATGAAAACCCCCTCCTCTCTAACTCCAGATGAAAACCCGTCCTCTCTAACTCCAGATGAAAACCCCTCCTCTCTAACTCCGGATGAAAACCCCCTCTTCTCTAACTCCAGATGAAAACCCCCTCCTCTCTAACTCCAGATGAAAACCCCTCCTCTCTAACTCCAGATGAAAACGCCCTCCTCTCTAACTCCAGATGAAAACCCATCCTCTATACCTCCAGATGAAAACCCCCTCCTCTCTAACCCCAGATGAAAACCCCCTCCTCTCTAACTCCAGATGAAAACCCCCTCCTCTCTAACTCCAGATGAAAACCCCTCCTCTCTAACTCCAGATGAAAACCCCTCCTCTCTAACTCCAGATGAACCCCCTCATCTCTAACTCCAGATGAAAACCCCCTCCTCTCTAACTCCAGATGAACCTCCTCATCTATAACTCCAGATGAAAACCCCCTCCTCTCTAACTCCAGATGAAAACCCCTCCTCTCTAACTCCAGATGAACCTCCTCCTCTCTAACTCCAGATAAAAACCCCCTCCTCTCTAACTCCAGATGAACCCCCTCCTCTCTAACTCCAGATAAAAACCCCCTCCTCTCTAACTCCAAATGAAAACCCCCTCCTCTCTAACTCCAGAGGAAAACCCCCTCCTCTCTAACCCCAGATGAAAACCCCCTCCTCTCTAACTCCAGATGAAAACCCCCGCCTCTCTAACTCCAGATGAAAACACGTCCTCTCTAACTCCAGATGAACCCCCTCATCTCTAACTCCAGATCAAAACCCCCTCCTCTCTAACTCCAGATGAACCTCCTCATCTATAACTCCAGATGAAAACCCCCTCCGCTCTAACTCCAGATGAAAACCCCTCCTCTCTAACTCCAGATGAACCCCCTCCTCTCTAACTCCAGATGAAAACCCCCTCCTCTCTAACTCCAGAAGAAAACCCCCTCCTCTCTAACTCCAGATGAAAACCCCCTCCTCTCTAACTCCAGATGAAAACCCCTCCTCTTACTCCAGATGAAAATCTCTCCTCTCTAACTCCAGATGAAAACCCCCTCCTCTCTAACTCCAGATGAAAACCCCCTCCTCTCTAACTCCAGAGGAAAACCCCCTCCTCTCTAACTCCAGATGAAAACCCAATCCTCTCTAACTCCAGAGGAAAACCCCCTCCTCTTACTCCAGATGAAAACCCCTCCTCTATACCTCCAGATGAAAACCCCATCCTCTCTAACTCCAGATGAAAACCCCCGCCTCTCTAACTCCAGATGAAAACCCCTCCTCTCTAACTCCAGATGAACCCCCTCATCTCTAACTCCAGATGAAAACCCCCTCCTCTCTAACTCCAGATGAAAACCCCTCCTCTCTAACTCCAGATGATCCCCCTCCTCTCTAACTCCAGATGAAAACCCCCTCCTCTCTAACTCCAGATGAAAACCCCTCCTCTTACTCCAGATGAAAATCTCTCCTCTCTAACTCCAGATGAAAACCTCCTCTCTAACTCCAGATGAAAACCCCCTCCTCTCTAACTCCAGAGGAAAACCCCCTCCTCTCTAACTCCAGATGAAAACCCCTTCCTCTCTAACTCCAGAGGAAAACCCCCTCCTCTTACTCCAGATGAAAACCCCTCCTCTATACCTCCAGATGAAAACCCCTCCTCTCTAACTCCAGATGAACCCCCTCCTTTCTAACTCCAGATGAAAACCCCCTCCTCTCTAACTCCAGATGAAAACCCTCTCCTCTCTAACTCCAGAGGAAAACCCCCTCCTCTCTAACTCCAGATGAAAACCCCCTCCTCTCTAACTCCAGAGGAAAACCCCCTCCTCTTACTCCAGATGAAAACCCCTCCTCTATACCTCCAGATGAAAACCCCCTCCTCTATACCTCCAGATGAAAACCCCCTCCTTTCTAACTCCAGAAGAAAACCCCCTCCTCTCTAACTCCAGATGAAAACCCCCTCCTCTCTAACTCCAGATGAAAACCCCTCCTCTTACTCCAGATGAAAATCTCTCCTCTCTAACTCCAGATGAAAACCCCCTCCTCTCTAACTCCAGATAAAAACCCCCTCCTCTCTAACTCCAGAGGAAAACCCCCTCCTCTCTAACTCCAGATGAAAACCCATTCCTCTCTAACTCCAGAGGAAAACCCCCTCCTCTTACTCCAGATGAAAACCCCTCCTCTATACCTCCAGATGAAAACCCCATCCTCTCTAACTCCAGATGAAAACCCCCGCCTCTCTAACTCCAGATGAAAACCCCTCCTCTCTAACTCCAGATGAACCCACTCATCTCTAACTCCAGATGAAAACCCCCTCCTCTCTAACTCCAGATGAACCTCCTCATCTATAACTCCAGATGAAAACCACCTCCTCTCTAACTCCAGATGAAAACCCCTCCTCTCTAACTCCAGATGAACCCCCTCCTCTCTAACTCCAGATGAAAACCCCCTCCTCTCTAACTCCAGATGAAAACCCCTCCTCTTACTCCAGATGAAAATCTCTCCTCTCTAACTCCAGATGAAAACCTCCTCTCTAACTCCAGATGAAAACCCCCTCCTCTCTAACTCCAGAGGAAAACCCCCTCCTCTCTAACTCCAGATGAAAACCCCTTCCTCTCTAACTCCAGAGGAAAACCCCCTCCTCTTACTCCAGATGAAAACCCCTCCTCTATACCTCCAGATGAAAACCCCTCCTCTCTAACTCCAGATGAACCCCCTCCTCTCTAACTCCAGATGAAAACCCCCTCCTCTCTAACTCCAGATGAAAACCCCTCCTCTCTAACTCCAGATGAAAACCCCTCCTCTCTAACTCCAGATGAAAACCCCTCCTTTCTAACTCCAGATGAAAACCCCCTCCTCTCTAACTCCAGATGAAAACCCCCTCCTCTCTAACTCCAGAGGAAAACCCCCTCCTCTCTAACTCCAGATGAAAACCCCCTCCTCTCTAACTCCAGAGGAAAACCCCCTCCTCTTACTCCAGATGAAAACCCCTCCTCTATACCTCCAGATGAAAACCCCCTCCTCTATACCTCCAGATGAAAACCCCCTCCTCTCTAACTCCAGAAGAAAACCCCCTCCTCTCTAACTCCAGATGAAAACCCCCTCCTCTCTAACTCCAGATGAAAACCCCTCCTCTTACTCCAGATGAAAATCTCTCCTCTCTAACTCCAGATGAAAACCTCCTCTCTAACTCCAGATGAAAACCCCCTCCTCTCTAACTCCAGAGGAAAACCCCCTCCTCTCTAACTCCAGATGAAAACCCCTTCCTCTCTAACTCCAGAGGAAAACCCCCTCCTCTTACTCCAGATGAAAACCCCTCCTCTATACCTCCAGATGAAAACCCCTCCTCTCTAACTCCAGATGAACCCCCTCCTTTCTAACTCCAGATGAAAACCCACTCCTCTCTAACTCCAGATGAAAACCCCCTCCTCTCTAACTCCAGAGGACAACCCCCTCCTCTTACTCCAGATGAAAACCCCTCCTCTATACCTCCAGATGAAAAGCCCCTCCTCTATACCTCCAGATGAAAACCCCCTCCTCTCTAACTTCAGAAGAAAACCCCCTCCTCTCTAACTCCAGATGAAAACCCCTCCTCTCTAACTCCAGATGAAAACCCCTCCTCTCTAACTCCAGATGAACCCCCTCCTCTCTAACTCCAGATGAAACCCCCCTCATCTATAACTCCAGATGAAAACCCCCTCCTCTCTAACTCCAGATGAAAACCCCTCCTCTCTAACTCCAGATGAACCTCCTCCTCTCTAACTCCAGATGAAAACCCCCTCCTCTCTAACTCCAGATGAAAACCCCTCGTCTTACTCCAGATGAAAATCTCTCCTCTCTAACTCCAGATGAAAACCCCCTCCTCTCTAACTAAAGATGAAAACCCCCTCCTCTCTAACTCCAGAGGAAAACCCCCTCCTCTCTAACTCCAGATGAAAACCCATTCCTCTCTAACTCCAGAGGAAAACCCCCTCCTCTTACTCCAGATGAAAACCCCTCCTCTATACCTCCAGATGAAAACCACATCCTCTCTAACTCCAGATGAAAACCCCCTCCTCTCTAACTCCAGATGAAAACCCCTCCTCTCTAACTCCAGATGAACCCCCTCCTCTCTAACTCCAGATGAAAACCCCCTCCTCTCTAACTCCAGATGAAAACCCCTCCTCTTACTCCAGATGAAAATCTCTCCTCTCTAACTCCAGATGAAAACCTCCTCTCTAACTCCAGATGAAAACCCCCTCCTCTCTAACTCCAGAGGAAAACCCCCTCCTCTCTAACTCCAGATGAAAACCCCTTCCTCTCTAACTCCAGAAGAAAACCCCCTCCTCTTACTCCAGATGAAAACCCCTCCTCTATACCTCCAGATGAAAACCCCTCTTCTCTAACTCCAGATGAACCCCCTCCTTTCTAACTCCAGATGAAAACCCCCTCCTCTCTAACTCCAGATGAAAACCCCCTCCTCTCTAACTCCAGAGGAAAACCCCCTCCTCTCTAACTCCAGATGAAAACCCCCTCCTCTCTAACTCCAGAGGAAAACCCCCTCCTCTTACTCCAGATGAAACCCCCTCCTCTTACTCCAGATGAAAACCCCTCCTCTATACCTCCAGATGAAAACCCCCTCCTCTATACCTCCAGATGAAAACCCCCTCCTCTCTAACTCCAGAAGAAAACCCCCTCCTCTCTAACTCCAAATGAAAACCCCCTCCTCTCTAACTCCAGATGAAAACCCCTCCTCTTACTCCAGATGAAAATCTCTCCTCTCTAACTCCAGATGAAAACCTCCTCTCTAACTCCAGATGAAAACCGCCTCCTCTCTAACTCCAGAGGAAAACCCCCTCCTCTCTAACTCCAGATGAAAACCCCCTCCTCTCTAACTCCAGAGGAAAACCCCCTCCTCTCTAACTCCAGATGAAAACCCCTTCCTCTCTAACTCCAGAGGAAAACCCCCTCCTCTTACTCCAGATGAAAACCCCTCCTCTATACCTCCAGATGAAAACCCCTCTTCTCTAACTCCAGATGAACCCCCTCCTTTCTAACTCCAGATGAAAACCCCCTCCTCTCTAACTCCAGATGAAAACCCCCTCCTCTCTAACTCCAGAGGAAAACCCCCTCCTCTCTAACTCCAGATGAAAACCCCCTCCTCTCTAACTCCAGAGGAAAACCCCCTCCTCTTACTCCAGATGAAAACCCCTCCTCTATACCTCCAGATGAAAACCCCCTCCTCTATACCTCCAGATGAAAACCCCCTCCTCTCTAACTCCAGAAGAAAACCCCCTCCTCTCTAACTCCAAATGAAAACCCCCTCCTCTCTAACTCCAGATGAAAACCCCTCCTCTTACTCCAGATGAAAATCTCTCCTCTCTAACTCCAGATGAAAACCTCCTCTCTAACTCCAGATGAAAACCGCCTCCTCTCTAACTCCAGAGGAAAACCCCCTCCTATCTAACTCCAGATGAAAACCCCTTCCTCTCTAACTCCAGAGGAAAACCCCCTCCTCTTACTCCAGATGAAAACCCCTCCTCTATACCTCCAGATGAAAACCCCTCCTCTCTAACTCCAGATGAACCCCTTCCTTTCTAACTCCAGATGAAAACCCCCTCCTCTCTAACTCCAGATGAAAACCCCCTCCTCTCTAACTCCAGAGGACAACCCCCTCCTCTTACTCCAGATGAAAACCCCTCCTCTATACCTCCAGATGAAAACCCCCTCCTCTATACCTCCAGATGAAAACCCCCTCCTCTCTAACTTCAGCAGAAAACCCCCTCCTCTCTAACTCCAGATGAAAACCCCTCCTCTCTAACTCCAGATGAAAACCCCTCCTCTCTAACTCCAGATGAACCCCCTCCTCTCTAACTCCAGATGAAACCCCCCTCATCTATAACTCCAGATGAAAACCCCCTCCTCTCTAACTCCAGATGAAAACCCCTCCTCTCTAACTCCAGATGAACCTCCTCCACTCTAACTCCAGATGAAAACCCCCTCCTCTCTAACTCCAGATGAAAACCCCCTCCTCTCTAACTCCAGAGGAAAACCCCCTCCTCTCTAACTCCAGATGAAAACCCATTCCTCTCTAACTCCAGAGGAAAACCCCCTCCTCTTACTCCAGATGAAAACCCCTCCTCTATACCTCCAGATGAAAACCCCATCCTCTCTAACTCCAGATGAAAACCCCCGCCTCTCTAACTCCAGATGAAAACCCCTCCTCTCTAACTCCAGATGAACCTCCTCATCTCTAACTCCAGATGAAAACCGCCTCCTCTCTAACTCCAGATGAACCTCCTCATCTATAACTCCAGATGAAAACCCCCTCCTCTCTAACTCCAGATGAAAACCCCTCCTCTCTAACTCCAGATGAACCCCCTCCTCTCTAACTCCAGAGGAAAACCCCCTCCTCTCTAACTCCAGATGAAAACCCCTTCCTCTCTAACTCCAGAGGAAAACCCCCTCCTCTTACTCCAGATGAAAACCCCTCCTCTATACCTCCAGATGAAAACCCCTCCTCTCTAACTCCAGATGAACCCCCTCCTTTCTAACTCCAGATGAAAACCCCCTCCTCTCTAACTCCAGATGAAAACCCCCTCCTCTCTAACTCCAGAGGACAACCCCCTCCTCTTACTCCAGATGAAAACCCCTCCTCTATACCTCCAGATGAAAACCCCCTCCTCTATACCTCCAGATGAAAACCCCCTCCTCTCTAACTTCAGAAGAAAACCCCCTCCTCTCTAACTCCAGATGAAAACCCCTCCTCTCTAACTCCAGATGAAAACCCCTCCTCTCTAACTCCAGATGAACCCCCTCCTCTCTAACTCCAGATGAAACCCCCCTCATCTATAACTCCAGATGAAAACCCCCTCCTCTCTAACTCCAGATGAAAACCCCTCCTCTCTAACTCCAGATGAACCTCCTCCTCTCTAACTCCAGATGAAAACCCCCTCCTCTCTAACTCCAGATGAAAACCCCTCCTCTCTAACTCCAGATGAACCTCCTCCTCTCTAACTCCAGATGAAAACCCCTTCCTCTCTAACTCCAGAGGAAAACCCCCTCCTCTTACTCCAGATGAAAACCCCTCCTCTATACCTCCAGATGAAAACCCCTCCTCTCTAACTCCAGATGAACCCCCTCCTTTCTAACTCCAGATGAAAACCCCCTCCTCTCTAACTCCAGATGAAAACCCCCTCCTCTCTAACTCCAGAGGACAACCCCCTCCTCTTACTCCAGATGAAAACCCCTCCTCTATACCTCCAGATGAAAACCCCCTCCTCTATACCTCCAGATGAAAACCCCCTCCTCTCTAACTTCAGAAGAAAACCCCCTCCTCTCTAACTCCAGATGAAAACCCCTCCTCTCTAACTCCAGATGAAAACCCCTCCTCTCTAACTCCAGATGAACCCCCTCCTCTCTAACTCCAGATGAAACCCCCCTCATCTATAACTCCAGATGAAAACCCCCTCCTCTCTAACTCCAGATGAAAACCCCTCCTCTCTAACTCCAGATGAACCTCCTCCTCTCTAACTCCAGATGAAAACCCCCTCCTCTCTAACTCCAGATGAAAACCCCTCCTCTTACTCCAGATGAAAATCTCTCCTCTCTAACTCCAGATGAAAACCCCCTCCTCTCTAACTCCAGATGAAAACCCCCTCCTCTCTAACTCCAGATGAAACCCCCTCCTCTTACTCCAGTTGAAAACCCCTCCTCTATACCTCCAGATGAAAACCCCCTCCTCTCTAACTCCAGATGAAAACCCCCTCCTCTCTAACTCCAGAAGATAACCCCCTCCTCTCTAACTCCAGATGAAAACCCCTCCTCTCTAACTCCAGATGAAAACCCCTCCTCTCTAACTCCAGATGAAAACCCCTCCTCTCTAACTCCAGATGAACCCCCTCCTTTCTAACTCCAGATGAAAACCCCCTCCTCTCTAACTCCAGAGGAAAACCCCCTCCTCTCTAACTCCAGATGAAAACCCCCTCCTCTCTAACTCCAGAGGAAAACCCCCTCCTCTTACTCCAGGTGAAAACCCCTCCTATATACCTCCAGATGAAAACCCCCTCCTCTATACCTCCAGATGAAAACCCCCTCCTCTCTAACTCCAGATGAACCCCCTCCTCTCTAACTCCAGATGAACCCCCTCCTCTCTAACTCCAGATGAAAACCCCCTCCTCTCTAACTCCAGATGAACCCCCTCCTCTCTAACTCCAGATGAACCCTCTCCTTTCTAACCAGATGAACCCCCTCCTCTCTAACTCCAGATGAAAACCCCCTCCTCTCTAACTCCAGATGAACCCCCTCCTCTCTAACTCCAGATGAACCCCCTCCTCTCTAACTCCAGATGAACCCCCTCCTTTCTAACTCCAGATGAACTCCCTCCTCTCCACGTTAAGGCATGTTAGGGGAGGCAGGGTTTAGGATTGAGTGACAGTCCTGTAAACTCTAACCACTCCTCTTCTCTAGAGTTAAATTTGGTTTGATGTGTCAGAGAAGAGGCGGGGCTTAGACTTGAGTAACAGCATCCTTGTAAACTCCAGGTTGAAGCTAGAGAGGAGGGCATTTACAAGATAGACAGTTGAACCAAGCGTTTTTAGGGGTTTGGTGGTTTTTGTTATGTGTCTCGTGAACTCTTTTGACCGGACTAGTCATTGGGAGAAACAAAACACCTTTTCCCATCACCTCACCACACATACACACACACACATGCACGCAAACACACACCTGTCCCATTTCCCCCCAGGCCAAACCCTAATCCCTGACCCAGAGAGCCAGATTGTGAGATAGGGGAGAGTTACAGGAGAGATTAGCTCTCTGCCTATGTGAGATACGTATGCCTACGGGCTATTTGGATGTTGTCTTAGTACGGCTTGCACACTGTGGTCCATGTTCTGTGTTCTGCTGTGAGACCATATCCACCTTGATTTTCCTCAGCAAAGCAGGTATACTGTGGGTATTCGGTATACCAACATATAGCATAGAGTTCAGATCTAGGATCAGCTTACCCACCCCAAATCCTAACCTTTACTATTCAGGGGAAGGGGGAATTAGCTTGACACTGAACTTAGATCAGCATATAAGGGGAAACTCAGCTTCATCTTTTGGGTGCTGTTTGTTTACCAGTCTGTGCCCTGCAGTGATGTAGGTATGAGGAATACCTGTAGAAATAGAGATTTGGTGGGTACTTATATTTGTCCTATTCCACACATACTAATAGTGTGTATTAATATGTGTGAATAGGATACATTTTTTGTTTTTTGCTTATCCTAACTCTCCCTGAGACACCCTTGGAGGGTGGGCTCACGGCCAGGCTCAAGGGCACGTCGTCAGATTTTTCAACTTGTCGGCTCAGGGATACCTGCCACCCGGATGTGGTGACAGCAGCACCCAGACGACAGGGGCGCCTGCCTTGCCGAGCCTGGAGACAGTTGCTAGAGAGCAGTTTGTACTGTACCGGGATAAACACAGCAGAGTTTCTGAGTCGGGGTAGTGACAGGGGGAAATGGAGGACGGGAAGAGGGGGTGAGGGGTGGATAAGAGGAAGAGACCTGTCTGTGAATAAGTGGTGGTTCGGTGGGGAAGGAGAGGGGGGAGAGAGAGAGAGAGAGAGAGAGAGAGAGAGAGAGAGAGAGAGAGAGAGAGAGAGAGAGAGAAATGGACACAACAGTGTGGCTTTACAGTGGAGTTTGAGATGGTTGTCCTCTCTCTGCCATCCATCACCCACTGCTTCTTGGCCTTTTACGGTCTCACAGAGAGAGAGACGGGAGAGAGCAAGATATGCCTCTTCACCTTCTTTTTTGGTATTTCCTGTTTTTGAAGAGAGGATCCCATCTGAGTCTGATGTGCTGGTGTTTGGTAACCAGGTAACAACCTAACATATTCTAACAGTAGGAAACGTTCTCAACAACCCGTCCTCCTAAACCATGCGGATCGTTTAGCTTGCGGTAACATCATTCCATTCATGCCTCGCACCGACATTCACCTCTTCTTCTGCAGAGAGAATCCCTGGTCCCTCAGAGCCCCTAGTCCCTCAGAGTATAGAAAGTCTGTTTGTTTAGTATGTACACTGAGTTGCACCCCCTACTGCCCTCAGAACAGCCTCAATTTGTTGGGGCAGGACTCTACAAGGTGTCGAAAGCGTTCCACAGGGATGCTGGCCCATATTGACTCCAATGCTTCCCACAGTTGTATCAAGTTGGCTGTATGTCCTCTCGGTGGTGGACCATTCTTTATATACACAGGAAACTGTTGAGCGTGAAAAACCCAGCAGCGTTGCAGTTCTTGACACACTCAAACTGGTGCGCTTGGCACCTACTACCATACCCCATTCAAAGGCACTTTAATATGTTGTCTTGCCCATTCACCCTCTGAATGTCACACACACATGAGCCATTGTCTCAAGGCTTAAACATCAAATCAAATCAAATTTATTTTTATATAGCCCTTCGTACATCAGCTGATATTCTCAAAGTGCTGTACAGAAACCCAGCCTAAAACCCCAAACAGCAAGCAAAGCATGTGAAAGAAGCACGGTGGCTAGGAAAAACTCCCTAGGAAAAACTCCCTAGAAAGGCCAAAAACCTAGGAAGAAACCTAGAGAGGAACCAGGCTATGAGGGGTGGCCAGTCCTCTTCTGGCTGTGCAGGGTGGATATTATAACAGAACATGGTCAAAATGTTAAAATGTTAAAATGTTCATAAATGACCAGCATGGTCAAATAATAATAATCATAGTAGTTGTCGAGGGTGCAACAAGCACGTCCGGGGAACAGGTCAGGGTTCCATAGCCGCAGGCAGAACAGTTGAAACTGGAGCAGCAGCACGGCCAGGTGGACTGGGGACAGCAAGGAGTCATCATACCAGGTAGTCCTGAGGCATGGTCCTAGGGCTCAGGTCCTCCGAGAGAAAGACAAAAAGAGAGAAAGAGAGAATTAGAGAGAGCATATTTAAATACACACAGGACACCGGATAAGACAAGAGAAATACTCCAGATGTAACAGACTGACCCTAGCCCCCCGACACATAAACTACTGCAGCATAAATACTGGAGGCTGAGACAGGAGGGATCAGAAGACACTGTGGCCCCATCCGATGATACCCCCGGACAGGGCCAAACAGGCAGGATATAACTCCACCCACTTTGCCAAAGCACAGCCCCCACACCACTAGAGGGATGTCTCCAACCACCAACTTACCGTCCTAAGACAAGGCCGAGTATAGCCCACAACGATCTCCGCCATGGCACAACCCAAGGGGGGGGCGCCAACCTTCAAACATCCTTCTATAACCTGTCTCCTCCCCTTCATCTACACTCTGAAGTGGATTTAACAGTTTACATCAATAAGGGACCATAGCTTTCACCTGGATTCACCTGGTCAGTCTATGTCATGGAAAGAGTAGTATGTTCCTCATGTTTTGTACACTCAGTGTATATTATACACCAGACCTGGATTCAAATTGTATTTGTTTTCTTTTCAATACCCTGGGAGTTTGATAACGTCTGCCTAAAGTACCAGACGGGTGGGGTTTACACTTTTGTGAATATTGTATTAGGTCCATTGTGCCAGGCAAGCTCAATCAAGCGCAGCTATATTATTTGATAGAAAAACAAAGAAATACTATTTATAGTATTCATTAGAGCATGCAATAGAAAATTGTTTCAATAATTTTGCAACAGAGGTGCTGACCTATTGCATCCTCTACAACCACTGTGATTATCATTATTTGACCCTGTTGGTCATCTATGAACGTTTGAACATCTTGGCCATGTTCTGTTATAATGTCCACCCGGCACAGCCAGAAGAGGACTGGCCACCCCTCAAAGCCTGGTTTCTCTCTAGGTTTCTTCCTAGGTTCTGGCCTTTCTAGGGAGTTTTTCCATGCCATCGTGCTTCTACATCTACATCTGCATTGCTTGCTGTTTGGGGTTTTAGGCTGGGTTTCTGTACAGCACTTTGTGACATCGGCTGATGTAAAAAGGGCTTTATAAATACATTTGATTGAAAATAAATGTAGAGTTTCTTATTGGACAAGTAAAGGTAGTCCCTCCCCATTTTAGTCTTATTTCTTCCATTTGGTGCGTAATGAACACGATCCAGGTCGGATATACAGTAAACTCTAAGCTGGAAGCTCTCTGTGGGACAGAGGCCTGTCTCCTCTCCAATTAAGTCAACACCACACACAACATCCCTAGCGTTTCTTGGCCACGGCCGAATGTTTACCAGCTTCCCGAAATACCAACACACTCCGTCCGCCTACACACAGGAGATTACTCAGAGCCAATCACACAGAGGGAGGGAGAGAGAGAGAGGAGAGAGAAAGAGAGAGATAGAGAGAAGGATATGGAAAAAGAGTGAGGCAGAGAGAAAGAGAGGGGAGGCAGAGAGAAAGGGAGAGAGAAAGGGAGAGAGAGAGGCGTCCACTAACGGGTAGCAAGTAGGAACAAGGATTGTGTGGCGCAACACACGAGTAACCAGCCAGCCAGAGAGACGTCAGTAAATCGACATTAAAGAGAGAGCCGGAGGTAACGTCTGCAATAACAGAGAGATAACGAGAGAGAGAAGGAGGAAGCTTGATAATAATGTTAATAATGTTGAGTGATTAAAAATGTAGAATGTTTGTCTGTAGAGCATCATCCCTCATATGTTGTCTCTGTGTAATTCAGATTAACTTGAAGAGTCAAGGAGAGAGAAAGCAGCACTGACACTTCTAGTTAGTATTAGATTAGGACGTAAACTCACAAGAATGACATGATCAGTTGTTCGCAAATCGTAATTCAAGGTACCATGCAATTACCCAGCAAACATGACCCCATTGGCACCATGTGGGTATTCAGTGGGCAAGGTGGGCCCACACCAACCCCACACTAGCCCACAGTAATCCCACTTCAGCCCATCACGGGCTAGCCCACACCAAGCCCACACCAACCCCACAACAGCCCAACACGGGCTAGACCACACCAACCTCACCAGCCCGACACGGGCTGGACCACAACAAGCCCAACACAGGCAAGCCCACTCTAAGCCCAAGACAGACCAGCCCACACCAGCCCAACACAGGCAAGCCCACACCAAGCCCAAGACAGGCCAGCCCACCCCAGCCCAACAGAGGCAAGCCCACGCCAAGCCCAACAGAGGCAAGCCCACGCCAAGCCCAACACGGGCAAGCCCGCGCCAAGCCCGACACAGGCAAACCCACACCAAGCCCAACACAGGCTAGCCCACACCAGCCCAACACAGGCTAGCCCACAACAGCCCAACACAGGCTAGCCCACACCAAGCCCAACACAGGCTAGCCCACAACAGCCCAACATAGGCAAGCCCACACCAAGCCCAACACAGGCTAGCCCACTCCAGCCCAACACAGGCTAGCCCACACCAGCCCAACACAGGCAAGCCCACACCAAGCCCAACACAGGCTAGCCCACTCCAGCCCAACACAGGCTAGCCCACACCAATCCCAACACAAGCTAGCCCACACCAGCCCAACACAGACTAGCCCATACCAAGCCCAACACAGACTAGCCCATACCAAGCCCAACACAGGCTAGCCCACTCCAGCCCAACACAGGCTAGCCCACACCAATCCCAACACAAGCTAGCCCACACCAGCCCAACACAGGCTAGCCCATACCAAGCCCAACACAGGCTAGCCCACACCAGCCCAACACAGGCTAGCCCACACCAGCCCAACACAGGCTAGCCCACACCAGCCCAACACAGACTAGCCCATACCAAGCCCAACACAGGCTAGCCCACACCAGCCCAACACAGGCTAGCCCACACCAGCCCAACACAGGCTAGCCCACACCAGCCCAACACAGACTAGCCCACACCAGCCCAACCCAGGCTAGCCCACACCAATCCCAACACAAGCTAGCCCACACCAGCCCAACACAGGCTAGCCCACACCAGCCCAACACAGGCTAGCCCACACCAGCCCAACACAGACTAGCCCACACCAGCCCAACACAGGCTAGCCCACACCAGCCCAACACAGGCTAGCCCACACCAGCCCAACACAGACTAGCCCACACCAGCCCAACACAGACTAGCCCACACCAGCCCAACACAGGCTAGCCCACACCAGCCCAACACAGGCTAGCCCACACCAGCCCAACACAGGCTAGCCCACACCAATCCCAATTCATGTTGTCAAGTAAAAAAGAATACGAGATAATAATTGCAGACACCATTGAAACCAATGAGGGTTCAGAACTTTAAAGCCAATTATCTGGGAATAATTTTTTTGCAGATAGAACCTTATAGTTCAGAGTTCACAAGGTATTTTTGTGAAACCATTACTGAGAGTGTCGTTCCAGTTGAACTGTTCTGTTGTGTGACGTCAACAGAAAACAACATTGTTCACTGCCAATGATGAAGTCTGTAAAAAGACTTCGATAAATGCATGTGACATACTGTATGTCTGGTGAAAACATGTATATGATAGTAGCAACTTTGTCTTTGTGATACAATATAATGCGCAGCTGACCCAAAAGGGTGGGCTGATTTCAGGTGAAGTGAGGGCTGCCCTTGGGACTACCTGCCTTGGGGCCAATGTAGAGCCAATGCGCAAATGTGCATGGGCTGCCTACATGGGTTCAATGTTTAAACCCACATTGGGCCCACGTCGTGCCAATTCGGAATTGTTTGCTGGGCAGCTTGGTCCCAGATCTGTATGTGCTGTATTGCCTGGTCCCAGATTTATCTGAGCTGTCTTGCCTGATCCCAGATCTCTTGCTGCTGTATTGTCTGGTCCCAGTCGTGCCTGGTCCCAGATCTGTTTCTGCTGTATTGCCTGGTCCCAGATCTGTTTCTGCTGTATTGCCTGGTCCCAGATCTGTTTCTGCTGTATTGCCTGGTCCCAGATCTGTTTCTGCTGTATTGCCTGGTCCCAGATCTGTTTCTGCTGTATTGCCTGGTCCCAGATCTGTTTATGCTGTATTGCCTGGTCCCAGATCTGTTTCTGCTGTATTGCCTGGTCCCAGATCTGTTTATGCTGTATTGCCTGGTCCTGAATATGTTTGTGCCGTCTTTGCCACCAACCCCACAGTTGGCCAGACAACAAAAAGACAGATCTGGGACTAGCCTACCAAGAGTTATATGCACTTATGCTGTCAGTTGTAGCTTCCATCATACCACCTCTGATGAATTGTATGGATGTAAACAAGATTCCTAAATCCTAAAAAGTGTCCTGTCGTTAATCTGGTTGCTTTGCAGCAGGTTGGCCTGCAGGTCTGTAATACTTAATGAAGATTTGGCAGTTAAAGCTGTTTACATGTTCTATTCTGTTTCTTACAGGGTTCTCCCCTCATCCCATTGCGTGTGTGCGTGAGAGTTTGCGCCTCTGTCTGTCTGTCTGTCTGTCTGTCTGTCTGTCTGTCTGTCTGTCTGTCTGTCTGTCTGTCTGTCTGTCTGTCTGTCTGTCTGTCTGTCTGTCTGTCTGTCTGTCTGTCTGTCTGTCTGTCTGTCTGTCTGTCTGTCTGTCTGTCTGTCTGTCTGTCACATCCATATCCACCGTGTCACTCTGCAAAATGAAAGCGGGATCTCTTTCTGGTCTCTGTCCTCTGTCCCGCTCGTGAAAAACAATATTATCTGAAGTTTGAGGACTTGAAAAGAGGATAGAGGACAAATCAAGGGCACTATGAACAATAACAGCATTCATACGCTGGCAGAAGAATGACATCGCCTGTGAGGGTGTGTGTGAGTTTCTGCATGCCTGTTTGTGTGTGTGTGTGTGTGTGTGTGTGTGTGTGTGTGTGTGTGTGTGTGTGTGTGTGTGTGTGTGTGTGTGTGTGTGTGTGTGTGTGTGTGGGTGTGTGTGTGTGTGTGTGTGTGGGGGGGGGGGTTTACTGTAAATCTGTGTTTCAGCTTATTCTCTACATATTAGTACCTCCAAGTGATATCAAACAGCTATAACACTCTAATAGTGCTGAGTCTAAGCAAAGGAGAGGAACAGTGAGGACATGAGTCATATAGGTGGACAGCACAGTAGAGTTTAATCTCAGATCTCTCAATAACAGAGACCTGTTACTGACCCCAGTGGATTTGGAAGTGGTCAGGTCAGACCCTCGGTCACACAGTGCACGCACGACCACACACACACATACGCAAACACACAGGCGAGAACAAACACAGGTGCGCCGGGCACCGCGGGTCAGGTTTTTGTTTGAAACCCACAACACACACACACGAACACACACAAACAAACAAGCAGCTGCACCATTTATTTACTTACACCATTCACCTTCCATCTCTATTGTGGAAGCCACTTTCCCCCTCAAGAACTCTTAAGAGTTAATGAAGCTGCTATTTATTCTCACATTAACACGTTCTGGTTGACCACTGAGGCTCAGTCAGTCTGTCTGTTTTCCTGGACGTAGTTTCTGAATCAGCCCAATAGCCTGACAGGAAAAATCCCCCTGAAATTCAGCATTATCCGACTCTTAAATATAGCCAGAAACACCCAGAGGCTCATGGGTAATGAGTAATGTGGTCATGTGGTAATAAGGGGAAACAAGCAGGTACACAAACGGGCCGTATAGAGGGGCCGCTGTGTCGGGACTGACCTGGGGGTTTGGTTACACCCGGACGGGGATGGTTGAGTCAGGCTAGCCCCGGTCCTCAGCCCCCTGTCCCTGCAATCAAGGCTGTCTGGGGCTGTGGATCTTAAAGAGGCTGTTCAGTGGGAGCGGTGGCTGGGTGTTCCTGGGTGTCGCCACTGACTAGACCAGGGTCATGGAAAGGTCAGCTAAGCCTGAGGTAAGCAGGGTGAGCAGCAGAGAGATGGGATCATATTCATTAGGGCACACCGTAGCACACCGTAGCAAAACGTTTTGCAAAGGAAAGCGAATATGAGCATTCAGGTAGTTCCCTGTTTCAGTCTGTTTTCGTCCGTTTGGTGACTAATGAACACAACCCTGGACTGGATGGAGAAGATGAGGGCTCTGTTTAAATGGCTAGTGGAACCTTGTCTGTTATTCTGACAGGTTCCAACCATTCACCATACACTGACTCCCCCACCTTGACATGTCTGAATACCTCGTTTTGTCTCTTTTATTGACTCCCTCTCCTCCTCTCTCTTTCTCCCTCCCACTGTCTTTCTTTTTGTCCATCATCACCTCCTCTGCTCCTCCTCTCCCTTCTTCTTCCTGTTCACTCACAATCAACTGCAGTGTGAGTTCTGAAAAAGGACAGACGATACAGATAGTTAGAGGACTCATTTTGGAAACAAACCATTTTAGCATGGACATTGCTATAGAGGGCTTTCACCATTTTAAAGTAGTCAACTGGGTGGGGATTCCTGTGGCTTGGGAGTGATCAGCCAATGACAGAGCATTGTCTTCAAACTGGTTTCCATGGTTTGTAAACGGCTTTAGGATATACAGTATCACCGCCATCTAGTGGCCACGATAAATGAACGACACACAAGATATGGTTCAGGATGCCAGCACTGCAGCTGGCGGTAAATCACCAATATTAGCTTTACGGCACATCAAAATAGAAATGGCTTCAATGTCGCTGCCCAAAGACACCATAATGGGACAGATAAAAAGCGGAGTCGTCTAACTAAGTCTATGGGACAGACAGATTTAGAGCCGTAATTCTCATCCCTCGTACTCACCCCTTTTTTTCCTCCCATTGCTTCTCATTCTCTCCATCTCCAGAACTGTCTCCAATGCTAATATATTATCTCTGTCTGCTTGAGTCTGCCTGTAATGAGTTTACATAAAGTTTAAATAGAATATTGAGTTATTTCCTCTTAGAGGATCCAAACATGTTACGCCCAGGTACTCTGTTTCTACTGGACAAAATAGCTAGGTGGAGAAACATAATGGTTGCCTATAAATGCATACTGTAACTAGGAAACTGTCGGGTCATACGGAGACAAGACTCTGGCCATTTCCTGTCTGTCTGCACCCTCCTACCTGGCTACCTGCTGTTTAGACGAATCACTTGTGCCGGTGAATCTAAACTGGTCGTGTTGGTGTTATTTTTGGGCCTGCCTGCTTTATGTCAATACGGGGGCAGCGAGAGTGGGGGAAACTGTAAGCAGCATTGGATGGTTGCTGGGCAGAAACACCCAAAAACACAGATTTACATGCCTGGGGTGTGTGTGTGTGCGCGCACACACACACACACACACACACACACACACACACACACACACACACACACACACACACACACACACACACACACACACACACACACACACACACACACACACCACACACACACACACAGCTCATCTCCCCATGCCCTTTGTATTCCATAGCACTGTGCTGGGTGGTCCTCTCCCCTCCCTCTGTTTGTCCTCTCCCTCCTCCATCCCTCTCTCTCTCAGCAACTCCCTGGACAGGGTTAATGGGTCACTTTGTGAAACCGGGCCTGAGCTCAGATTGTAGTGCGGCAGCATGTGGAATGATGGGGAGGGTATGTGTTTGATGGTGTGTGTGTGTGTGCGTGCGTGTGTGTATGCCTGCGTGTGCGTGACTGATATTTGATGGAAGTGTTTGTGGGTGGGGGTGGACAGGAGAGGGGTGATTTGAAATATCCATATCAGTCACTGAAGACACAGAAAAGTTAAAGGCTCAAACGTAGAACTATGCTGCCCACTACCGTCACTCCTTGGACACACAGCTCAAGCTGCAGTATAGACGGGTGTGTTAACAACATCACAGCAATGATGTACTTGGAACTGAGGCTAACGGCTGTGTGTTGTTATGATTATGAATGGTAACATAGCTAGCATCAATGACAAGAAGCTGTTGTGTGGTGAATCGTAGATTTCTTGTTTCAGCTAGCTGTATCTTGTTTTTGATACCATATCTTGTTTTGAGGTGTTTCGACTCATGTCAAGTCTATTCTAATATGGCTAAAGTTCGCTAGCTAGTTAACCAACAACTGTAACAATTTGAGAGACAACAAGTGCTTATTGGGCAAATGTATCAATGTCTGTACCATAAAGTAATGTTCAGTACACATGTACTTGGTTTCCATTCTCACTTAAACCTATGGCGAGTTAAAATACACCAATGAGGTTTGGCAGTTCATTTTGTTTGCTTGGTGTTTTACTAAAGAATATTAGTGTAGTTTTTCAAACATCAATTGAATCCCTTTTGATAGCCACACAACAAGTGTAGATATAGTCTACTAACTATCAACAGATTTTGATTTACATTCTACTTGACTCAAAGTATAAGTTATACTATGCTCAAAGTATAATTTATGGGCTGGATTCAATCCGTATTGAGGAAGTATCGCGGAAGACCCGTATTAAAATGTTACGGTAACATTTCCTTTAAATTTCAATCGAGCTATAACACGGATCTTCCGCGATACTTCGGTGATAGGGATTGAATCCAGCCCCCAGTGTCTATTCTCACTCAAACCTGTGGCGAGTTCGTTTTTTTCAAACTCTTTGATGTGGATGTTTTAAAAACTCAGTACAAAACTCCAAACTGATAACACTTGTAATGCAGAAAACCTTTTACTGTGCATTAATTTAGTCTCCAGACATCGTTCACCACACAACTATTGATCTAAAATATACATTAATATGAAATACCATGAGAACCTGGATTTAATCGCCAAAACAGAACATAATGATACTATATCTTCTCAATATAGTTCTTTTAATAACCAGTTCATCGAATAGCAAAATTGCCATTTGAATGTAATATGCTACAGGACATTAAACAATTTTCACATTAGGCAATACACTTGCACTACCCATCAAAATTGACTAGAAATCTAATTTCCATCATTTCTACAGGAAAAAAAAATATATTGTCCAGATGTAATTACAACATATAGTTGGTGTACTTTAATCAAATGAAAACATTTGAATGAATGAAAGAAACATAACGTTTAGCAGGCTTTAGTTTGCATCAAGCCTGTCTTGAGCATTTTGCCATTGTAGTAAATGTCCTAATTGTTCATGCACCTGGAGAAAAACCTTTTGGCAGCGCGAATCCAATCCTGACATAGGTCTGGATTGATGTCATTTTATCCTTATCCATGGCCTGAAGGAGGGTGGCACAGTTATGGGGATGGCAATCATACACCTTCTACCTGTATTGTAATCATGTGTTGTATTGTAGTGCATATACTATATGTATTGGTGTGGTCCTATGTGGCTCAGTTAGTAAGAGCATGGCACTAGCAACACCAGAGTTGTGGGTTCAATACCCACTGGGGTCACACACAAACATTTGTGGACTCAGTGTTATCACTGATTAAAGTGCCTGCTATGTAAATTACATATTTTACGGTATTACAGTACTGTAGCGGCCAATGCAATTTTAGTAAAACAGTATGAAACCCCCCACCATAAAGACACCACCAACTTCGTTTTGGATACCTGTTGACTTTATAGAGGATGCATTTGTTAAATACAGTACATCTCTGATCTTGTCAATATCAGATTTTGTCAAACTTACTGTCAAGTAAAATCATAATAGTCATCATCATAATAGTACTTCAAATCAAATATTATTGTTCACATGCTTCGTTAACCAGGTGCAGACTAACAGTGAAATGCTTACTTACGGTCCATTACAATATATATATATATATATATATATATATATATATATATATATATATATATATATATATATCATGCTTTATATGTAGTTCTCAGTCTGTAGTAGACAAACCAGTTTAAAATCTACAGGTTCACCAAATGGTTAAGTGATTATCAAGTAAGAACAGTCAGATTAAGTAATAGTAAACTGTGTTTTAATCAATTAGAAGACAATCATATCTAGTAATTTGAGCATTGCATTGTGAAGAGTAATTACTTTATGAACATGTATTATAGATGAATGTCACAACGGTCGATGAAAGGGGACCAAGGCGCAGCATGTTGAGTGCTCATCTTTTACTTTTAATGAAAGCACTTCACAAAGAAAACAAATGACAGCCAAACAGTTCTGTCAGGTATACTAACACACTAAACAGAAAGCAACCACCCACAAAACCCAAAGGAAAACAGGCTGCCTAAGTATGGCTTCCAATCAGAGACAACGAAAGACACCTGCCTCTGATTGGAAACCATACTCGGCCAAACATGGAAAATGAAACATAGAAATAGAAAACTAGAACAAATTCCCCTAGAAACAAACAAACCCCAAAACACATAAAACAACCCCCCTGCCATGCCCTGACCATTCTACTATGGCAAATAACCCTTTTACCTGGTCAGGACGTGACAAAAAAGTTACTATGATTTTGTGTGTTGTACTTAGTCAATTGAAAATGTGCTTAGAGTCTTGAAACAGCTTTTTTTATTATCCGTTTAGATTTTTGGACTAAGCGTTCTGAAAATGCACATACTGTACATGAACCAAAACTGTAAGTAAACACAGTGGATCCTGATTTATTGAGAAAAAAAAGTAATCTTGATTTGCTATATAATAAAAGAGATAACTATAACCACAGGGAAAGCCTAATATTTTTTAAAGAAGCAGATGAAAAGTTATACTCATGATAGTAAGATAGTAAATGCTCCTTTTAATGTCTAGATGAAAGTGATCAAGTACGCAGGATAAGCCTGAATGTCGTCGAATACAATAAACATGGATGGTGCTGTTGGGTCGTCTGTCACGCTGTCATAGAGTTGAGTAGTTGATTTGCTTTTAGCTGGAGGCACGATCATATCTTGTTGTCCTTCTGTGAAATCTCCGGTCAGAACATGGCACAAGTACATGTGCTTCTGCCCTTGGGAATCTGGGATTGAGTATGTGTCATCGGCAGAGTAGCTGGCCTCAAAGTAGGTGCCGTTTCCATACGCTGCCGCTGCAAAAAGTGATGACATTATTATCATCTCATAAATGATCTATAGACTTCTGCTGAGTGGTAGGAGGTGGTCAGAGAACTTAGCTAGCTGGCTAACTAGCGTTCATTATTTTAGCCTAACTTTCGTTGGTGAGTGATCAGCCTGTTGCAGATGTAGTTGCTACGTTAGTGGCAAAACCAAAATGAGTACACTTTCCTAATACTCATACCTGTTTATTATTTGATCTGATTTTGTACCACTCATATAAAAACTGACGTTTTTGGCCCTACTTTATAACTCTGGTGTTTGTCATTTTGTACATCTTACCATTTTTCCCAGCGTAGCTCCGATTGAACCCATTTGCGTTCATTTTATCTATGATTAGGGGGCAAGTTCCATGGAACAGCCTCTTCTCATTGTTCTGGTGACCGTTCTTGGAATCCATTTCTTGCTCTGGATCCTCTCAATCTGAAGGAAGGGGGAAAAACCACACATTCATATGCAAAAAAACATTGTAAAAGACTGTCAATACAGCTAGATGTCCTACCCTAATATGACCGGTTTTCAAAACGCAGATTAAGCCTAGATCTGGATTAAAAAGCACAACTCATTCCATTAAAAACATGGTCAAATGATTACACTATAACAACTGTAACCATTCCATTTGGCAGGCCCGCAAGAATGTGTATGTAACAAGGGGTGGAATTGAAGAGGATTGTGTGATTCTTGGTGATATGACAGTGGAGAGATCTCAGAGTTGTCTTTTTTAATTGCACCTAACTTTTAATTGCATTTAACTTGTATTGAAATACATTTAGCAGCAGACATAGATACCTTTAGAACAGTGTTTTGGCAAGTGGCCTGAAACAGGCCTAGGACCTCATCATGCTCAGAGGTTCCTGGCTGGATGGGGAAGGACTGGCATGAAGAGTTGTCTGGCATGGCATCCCAATACTGAGGAAGACTGTCATGAGCTGGAGAATACAGTTGAATAATTAAGGTCAGACAAACACACTGGCTTTACATTGTTGTAAATTCTTGTTAGTACTATAATGGGAATACAACAGTGGGAATTCTATCCTCATGTGTATGCAAGGCTTACTCCCAACCAAGAGGACCATAGCTAATGAGCAAGCAATATCAAAAAAAAGTTATTTGAATACGCATACATCAATATCAATCTAAGCCAATCATAAACTCCCAAGAGAACACTTTAGAGAATGTGAATGTGGTGTACTGATTTTGTGAAAATTGTTGATCAAGTTTACATGGAAGGCCAAAAGGATAGGTACCTGCTTTGTCAATGCGTCTGATATCGAGGCTGTTGCCATGGTTATCTGTCGCAGGCCCATTTGGCAGGGTGACCTTGTACATCCGACCTTGCATAGTGACCTTCACATGCTGCTTCTTGGTCTCATTTGCCTGCTCCAGATGGAAGTTGTGGATGAGGTCGAAGCTTTGGTACTGCCCCCCCCCCCCCCCCCCCCCCCCGCTGCTGGTACTGCCTTTCCACCACGGTGCTGGCTAGCTCAGCACTCCTATTGAGTTCCTCTTCACTACGGATCCTTTGGAGCATCTTCTGGATTTCAGAAGTAACTTTGAGCACATCTTTGGTGATGCCTTCTATAGTCAGCTTGGCTTTAGATGACTCCTGTTCCACTCTCACTTCCATGGTGTTGATCATGTTACTAATGCGCTGGCGGTCAGAAGTGGTTCAGTTGATGATGGCATCGTCAGTGATGATGGAGCTGTCTTGGTCCTTCAAGATCAGGTCCTTGACCCAGTGCTTGGCTTCATCTACTTTAGCCTGAGAATCCCCACAGATGAGGAAACAAGCCGGTTCCACTTCTTTATCCATGAAGACAAATCTCTCATGCTTTTGTGGCTTACCACCTTTACTCCTATTGAAAATTGCTGTAAGAATATGAACAGATTGTAACAGATTGTAAATGCAAGTCTCAGTTAATGCAGCTGTTTATCTAACTGTTTCTGTAAAAAAATGTAAACAGAAAACAAACAAATTGACATTGAAAGTGTTTAAGTAATCATGCAATATATAGAAATACATGTTTCTTGTAAAATAGAATGAAGAAACTTAGCGAACCAAAAATGTTTATTAGATATATTATGCATTCGGTATATACTAAAGGCATTCCATACATTTTATTTTGGTGCCAATCTTTTCAAAGGCTTTAAACAGGCTGCCTTGATCTTGAAGGGCAGTGCCCGCTTCCTGTGCATCAGTGTCCTCCTCTTCCTGAGCATATGTGCCTTCCTTTTTCAGCATACTGTTGTAAAATTCAGTCAGCATGGCACTCTGAAAGATGACAATCCGGACCAGCCTCAAGGTGTTCACTGACTTCTTGCCCACCATTTCCACTAGCGCATCGAACATGGCGTCTGCCACCTGGCTCACCTGTACATTGCCTTGTCCTTAAAAAAGTATATATGAATTGGAATTCAAATGGAAATTGTAACTGTTTGAATTAGAAATGGAATTCAATATAACACTACTTTGTAAAGGTTCATACATGCTTATAAGAAGTAAAAAAGCCTTAGGCTTTAAGTAAAGTGTTATTCTGTCTAACAAATGCTATATCAATGTTATTTGATATTTCTCCTATACTCTTTATACAGTCAGTCATGTTCTCTGTTTGTGTGACTCACCTGTGCCGAGAGCAGGAAATGAGATGGATTTCAAGTCTTTCCTTGCGCACATTTGAAGTGCACCCTTGACACACTTGTGGATGTTCTGAGGGTCACTGATGCCAACCAGGTGAAGGATCTTCTTACTCTGCAGTTTGCCTGGCTCGGTCAAAATCATTGGCTGGTCATCTGGAAATATAGCTTGTGGGTCATTAATTTAATATAACACATGCTTCATACTGCACGCAGAGACATAAAGAGTTGACTCTCGGTAAGTAGAAATATGGCCTAATTGCCAGAATCTTGACTTTAATAGCATATTTAGATTCCATACAAATGTGTATGTAATTCAAGAAAAATAAGGGTATGTTTTGAATTTTAGAAGGGACCAGCATTTCCCGGACCAGCATATAAGTGGCAGTGCAAACTAATTTCTCAAATCAGAACCCAATTTTGCCACATGGTTGCATTCATGCAGAGTTTTGGGGTAGAATGTTTTCAAAATAAATAATGACAAAACTATAACTGGTTTTACTGAGTTGTTGACATTCTGCCTCCACAGTAGGACCAGCTGCATCCAGAATGGCTTTCGACAGCCCTGGAGAAGAATAAGAGAAGAATGTTTTTTTAAAGTACACACCTCTACATGTATTGGTCTTGACTGCATAAATGACGTCTTTCCTAACTAAGGGATGGCACACTACATTTCACTATAATGACCAAATACACTGAGTATGCAGTGCCAATTATTTGGAAAATTACATTATTCTTAAGATAGGGTCAGTCAAGCTTGTCTTTTGGAGTCACAAATATTGGTATCTTCACCTCTTGACCAGGCAGGTTGTTACTGGAAAATACATTTTGGTCCCACTTTTTTGGGATGATCCCCTATAGATGGTCAAACTATCAATAAACAATCAACTGCAACTCTAAAAATATGCAACAACTTAGGGTTAAGGTTATTTGATAGTCATTTAAACAGTTGAGAGTCAGTTGAGCAGTTTGCTGATATAATTTGAACATAAACCGTCTCTAGGGTAATGTTCAAATAAAGTGGGAGACTTAATTCTCAGTTACTAACACAGCTAATTAAGATTAACTACACTGTTGCACATTATAGCCTACTGGGCACAGAAGTCAATTCAACGTCTATTCCACGTTGGTTCAACGTAATTTAATAAAAAATACGTAGAAACAACGTTGATTCAACCAGTGTGAGCCAAGTGGGAGGTGACACAAATAATGACTTGCTGAATCCAATGCATATTGAATCCCAAATAAAACCTACTGATAAAACCAATAAAACAGCTGTTGTTGAACGTTTAATCTAAAACAGGGAACCTCAGGTGAGACAGAGGTAAGGTTGGATGTACCTGTCTTAAGGTTGAAGGTCTTATTGGTGGAGTTGATGATGACGTCAGTAGTCTCTTTGGTTATGTCTCCTGTGACGACCTGTATAACCACCCCTCCCATCGTTGTCTCATGCATCCCTGAGCTTGAAGTGATCTTAGAGAAATCCCTAACGGTAGGATATAAATGGTGTAAAAGCTGATAAATTATAGCAGATAAATCATCTTTGACTTCAGAAAAGAATAAGCTCCTCCTGCTAAAAATCAAGGAGGAGAAAGTTGGCATTGTGTCAGACAGTGTAATACCTTAGTGTTTATATTGATAGTCAACTGAATTATTGGAACGTAAACATTAAAAGGCTTTCAGCTCTGTAGACACTTCTACAACTCTGAGAAAAGATGCGTGCACACAAACTAAACTCATTGATCGGGATAACACATTTAAAAAAATTACCATCTGCTTGGTCATCTCTAAAACTGAGGGTTGACATGAGATTTGATCACTCCGTAGCATCACGCTCAATTTAGTAAATCTCCAGATTTTCGTGCTAACAGCTGCAAAACGACTTAGGATCAGGTTCGAACGAGTGTTTGTTATGAGGATTATATGAGCTGCACCTTTACCTTGTTGAGTGGATGCTGAGCCCTTTGAAATTGCAGACTGGGTCATGAACCTTTTGTTAAATTCATCAGTGATAGCCTGACAGCGAAACAGAGAACATTATAAAATACTAATTCAATGCAATACCATTTGACCAATTCAACTGCATTCACATATGACTTATTTTATTACCACCTCCTGGTTATCAAATGCCCTCTAAACATTATTGTGTATATTTAAAGGCACTCAATTTAGCCTTATACCTTGAAAGTCGGCACATCACTTGGGTGGAGGATGAGCACCACCTCCTTCAAATGCTTGGGGTTCATCTTACTGCTGAATTTGAGGACTTTATCCAGGACAAGGAGGCCATGTATGTTGAAGCTGTCAAAATTAAGACAGCTTGTGTAGTCCAGCTGGTTGATGAGATGCATCTGGTGAACAATGACAAGACAGTCCAGGCTATGGAGGAAATTGTGCCGAATGAGTTTGGGAACCATGGGGGAAATAATCTGCAACAGCATCTGGCCTTATCCACAGAGACCCATTATTATAGATGGGAGCAGAGCACAAGTGGGTCAGAGAGAGCGCAGACCAAAGAGGGGCTGACCATCACGCTGATAAAAGGAAACATCCAAGATGCTTTGGTAAACTTATCATTATGTCTTTGCTCTCTTTTATAAATGTCAATCTTACTAAAATCAAATCAGATAATTATTTTGAATAGTCTGGTATAGTTTACCCTAATCATCATACATGTTTACTTGTGTATATTATATCTCTGGTTATCCCTTCGTTTAATCAATAGTTAATTTTATCCATCTATGCAATTAATTTCCTAACTAATCAACCATGCAACTAGAATGCTTAATATTCTTATTTACAGTGCATTCAGAATGTATTCAGAACCCTTAACTTTTTCCAAATGTTGTTGTTACAAGCTTATTCTAAAATTGGTGAAATAGTTTTTTCCCCTCATCAATCTACACAATACCCTATAATGACAAAGCAAAACAGGTTTTTAGAAATGTTTTCAAATGTATAAAATAAATATATATCACATTTACAAAAGTATTCAGACCCTTTACTCAGTACTTTGTTGAAGCACCTTTGGCAGCGATTACAGACTTGAGTCTTTTGGGGTATGACACTGCAAGCTTGGCACACCTGTATTTGGGGAGTTTCTCCCATTTCTTCTCTGCAGATCCTCTCAAGCTCTGTCAGGTTGGATGGGGAGTGTCGCTGCACAGCTATTTTCAGGTCTCAGAGATGTCCGATTAGGTACAAGTCTGGGCTCTGGCTGGGCCACTCAAGGACATTCAGAGACGTGTCCCAAAGCCACTTCTGCGTTGTCTTGGCTGTGTACTTAGGGTCGTTGTCCTGTTCGAAGGTGAACCTTCGCCCCAGTCTGAGGTCCTGAGCGCTCTGGATCAGGTTTTCATCAAGGATCTCTCTACTTTGCTCCGTTCATCTTTGCCTCGATCCTGACTAGTCTCCCACTCCCTGCCACTGAAAAACATCCCCACAGCATGATGCTGCCACCACCATGCACCTGTGCTCAATTTAAAATCTCATAGCAAAGGGTCTGAATACTTATGTAAATAAAGTATTTTAATATTTAATAAATGTGCAAACATTTCTAAAAACCTGTTTTTTGCTTTGTCATTATGAGGTATTGTTTGTAGATTGATGAGGATTTTTTATTTATTTATTACATTTTAGAATAAGGCTGTAACGTAATGAATTCTGGAAAAAGTCAAGGAGTCTGAATACTTTCTGAATGCATTGTATCTGTTTTTGACTGAGGTTGTTGTGAATACAGTCGGTGATGACCTGATACTGGATAATGGAGCAGTCTCAACTGCACTCCTTAATGCTGCTGGCCCCGAACTTCTGGAACTGATAAACCAACATGCCACTGCTGGCAAGGTTGGGGAAGTCATCATCACCAAAGGCTGCAACCTCAAAAGCAAGCTGGTCTTTCATACCATTGCTCCTAGATGGAGTAATGGACAAGGAGCAGCACAGAAGGTAGAATGCTGTCTAACTCTGACTGTCTACCTTCACTGAAACATTTACTGGAAAACCATATTCTTAGATGTTGTTCCTCAACTGAGAATTAAAATGTTTCTTTGTATTTCACATACCATGCCAATACAATGTAAACACACAATACTATTCAAACATGCTCAATGAAATTACAAAGATTTAAACAAGTTTGCAGCAATTCCTTTATGATAAACATGTCTACCTGACATCTTGCAGACATTGAGTGAGATCGTGAAGAAGTGCTTGGTTCTGGCGGAGCAGCAGCAACTAATGTCAGTGGCCTTCCCCACCATCGGCACAGGAAACCTGGGCTTCCCCAGAGACCTGGTGGCCTCTCTTGTCCTGGAAGAACTTCTTTGCTCCAGGTTCGGGGACTTGCAAAGTATCAAAGTATGTTGACGATACTAGGTCTTTAAATAAGGTCAAGCAGTCAGAGACATGGACCCTGATGCCACTAAGGCAAATGGCCCCATCCTGGAAAGAAACCTTTACTCCACCTTTGACTATATCGGACCAAGCACTCTTTTTTTCTTGGATGAATTTGACAATGACTTAATCTGAAGAATTTCATCAATTTCATCAACTGGAGCATTTTGAAATAAGAAGCCACCAAGTTCCTTTTGCACTGAATTGACAATGTCCGTATTGCCAGCCACTATCACTTTTATATTTGGATGGACACCAGACGTCTTCACCATGAAAGCCCTAGACAAATTGTTGTATGTTTTTTCCAAATGGGAGGTAAGGTCCTTCCACCCTGACATCTCCAGGACATTAGAGTCTTCAATATCTATGTACTTGGAAAACAAACATTTTTCAAGTTGGCTTTTTGCTTCACTCAAGGCCAGGTCTGAGACAGCCAGGAGTTCCACTCCATTTCTATCTATTTCCAGTGCTGCATTAACACTCTGTGACGTGAAAAGAGAGTTGCTAAGCTTTTCTTGGTCTTCCTCCTGCAGAAACTCAAGAACATAGTTGCTCACTTCCACCTTCTTCCGTTTCAGTGCCGACACCCCATCTATAATCTTCCTATTAGCACCCCACACCTCTTGCATTAAGCCTGTTAAGATCACATTCTGGCTCTCACGGTTGTTTGCTACTCTCATGACGTTGGCCTGTGGGTAAGGTTTATGACCCCCCCCCCCCCCCCATAAATACCTTTTACCACTTCCCCTCTCGGAGTCTACTGAAGGACTTGAATAGCCTGTGTTAAATATAGAGAGTCTGGGAACATCAAACAAATGGGGAAAGGTACCACATATTTTGTTAATAAAACCAGTTGGAAATATGCTTGGGAACGTAATGAGTATGTATGTCAGTTCGGTTGTCATCTGAGACATTATGACTGATGACAGGACGACATAAACTGTATCTGAGAAAGTATACACCCTCTAGTTATCAGAGTCACATGGAATTGTTATGCAATTGAAATGTTTGATATTGAAAATGTTTGTTAGGAGATGAAATGTAATTTTAGCTTCCAAATGAGAGATTTGGGTTTTCATAAGGAAAGTGCCCTGCTCAATCAGTGGCCAACCCTGTGAAGAGACAGGGGTTATAAACGATGAAACACCTCCCTCCCCCTCTCCACTATATAAGCCTTTGACGAAAAGATAACCAGTGGTTCCAGTACGGGAGGTCTGCAGCCTCTACGTTAGAAGGACACACGTCAAGTACAGAACTAAGCCAACCTCGGCGTGAGCTCTGGTATGAACTGGTATGAACTTTGAGCTTATTCACTACAGAAGTGCTACTTCCTAGCCGTTGAGTTAGCAGCGGCCGCTGCTAACGTGGGTTAGGAAAGGACGGACGACGGATCCAGTCTAACAACCAGACGAAGATACCACCACGTATCCAATGGACCACCATTGACATTCTTCCGAAAACAGGGAGATCTGTTGGCCAACCCGGCCAGCATCTACGACCAATCTACCGAAGCGCAGCTCAGAGTAAATATTTATTGCATTTTCCTTTTCCAAATGGGTGGTAATTTAGAATGCATAAGATAATGTATTTATGATAGCATAGCTGCTGTTTCTCTGTTCCTAAATCTTCCCGCTCTTTCATTCAAGCCCAACCCCCTTTTCTTTGTGTAACCAGCCGTCATATCTGTTCCGTCTACCGGGACGTTTTCTGTATGACATCATTGTATTCTGTGTATTTGTAATTCTGTGTGATTAGTTAGGTATTTAGTAAATAAATAATTAAACCCAATTTTGTATTGCTGATTCAACTTGTTAGCCAGGGTTCGTGAAGATAGCCAAGAACTTACAATTTTCATTATGAGACTGAAAATAAAACAAGGGTTAATATTGACTGCTATCGATGTAAAATATTACAAAGTATTTTAAGAGTTTATTCGGAAGATAACGGCTCTATAAACGTTCTTCCGTGGTGCCCCGACTTTCTAGTTAATTACATTTACATGATTAGCTTAATCAGGTAATATTAATTACAGAGAAATCATTTTATAAGTTAGCATGTCATATCACTTAATCCGGCATAGCCAAAGACACTACACTATCTTCAGTTCTGGGTATTCACCTGCAATCTTGCCTTGCAGACCATCTTGCGAAATTACATGGTAGGTTGATGGAGGCAGGTGGAGCTCCTCTGTTTTGCTAGTCTTCTCCCTCTCAATTATTCTGGCAATCTTGTTCATGATTTCATTTAGTTACTGACTGAGCCTATCTACTTCATCTACCAAGCACACCACTATGAGTGCACCTTTGGCCTTATCAGGAACTACAACCACTGCCTCACCAGACATTGCCTTGCAGATCTCCTTTTCAGACTCCTCCTATGCACAGTCCTGTACATGCAGCTCCAAGGATTTGAATTTAGACAAGGCTTGACATCATTCTTTTTGAGTAGAGATTGTAGGGGCCTTAACTGGACAGTATGGTGTTGCAGGTCTACTTTGCAGAAGTTTTCCGCCATAATCTTGTTGATGGTCACAGTAGCTTCCTGCTTTTCACAAAAGTATCTCCAAATGGACTGGTCGATGTTCTCAGTGAAGGCAGCTGGGAGTTTCAATGTGGGTTGATCTTTGTCATACAGGGCCTGTGTCCAGAGATTCATAAAATGGGAAAGCTTTGATAGGCTGCTTCTCATCGTGGTGCTTTTTTGTGACTCTGTGAACAGCTAATTACACAGAAATATTTGTCAATATATCATCCTGCATTATGAAAAACTCTGTCACAACATAGAATATAAGAATGACCATTTACCGCGTCATTCTTATTGGTCCTCTTCACACATTTCAATGTCGACAACTTCACCTTCTTTTTCATAGTACAGAGGGAGATGGTCTGAACTGTAATTTGGAGGTATGTTTTCAACTTTCACTTTTGCTGTGACTTCCAGTAGCTTTACTGATAATTCTTGCTGCTTGAATATCTTGTGGCTGGTGCAGTTTGAGATAAAGTACTCAGTATCTGCCAAATAAGAACAGGGTAGATTATGCGCTTAAGATATTGCTTAGGTTTCAATGACTGAACAAAGATGTGACAATAACAGGGACACTACACCACCCCCAGCCCCCAGTTGTATTGTTTACCTTTTACATTTTGGAAAGTCACTACAGCCATACTGATGTCAGGCAGGATCTCCAGACTGAATCTCTGTGATGCAGTAGGAGAAGCTAAGGTTTGGGCATTCATGATGTTCTTTACCAACATTCCATAAATGCCTAGTTCATACTCTCCTGAATGTTTCCCAACAATGCTGAGGTGGATTGCAGCTCTGTCTTATCTGTTGCTGCACTTGCACTGTCCTCAGGACAGGCTGTTTCTCCATCCCCACTCTCAGGTAAGTCTTTTGGAACAACAGCAGCTGAGGATGAAATGTAAGCAATGCATATCAAACAGGCTTCAGTCCAACGTGGACAAACAAAAGTGGGCACAGTTAAATAGTAAACAAATGAAGACCTGGAAACTTGACACACAGTAGGAAAAAGAAACATGGAAACAGGATGTGGCTTTGCTGTACTTGAATATCAACAACTATATTAATGACAGAAGGTTGTAGCTACCGTAGCTGTATCTGATACGCCCACACAAGATGACTTTGGGTTTTCTCCAAAATGAGATGAAGTTAGCCATAATGAATTTGTTGTTTTTACAGATTAAGTACTGCACCTATAAAAATGTAAGATTGTGTGATTACAATCTCAGTAAAGGTATAACAGTTGTAAGTATTATGTAACAATATGCATATGGTGTAGGCCCAAATTACACTTTACCTGCCTATGTAACTGCCATGTGAATAGGTTACATAGGCCTAGGTATTATGGGACACTAATTACTAAGTGGGACCAAAATTATATGTATTTCCCAAAGCCTTAATAGCATTAAATTCAAGATTTCAAGTAAATGCATTAGTATCTTTTCCCCAAAAACATAGCATACGGGTGGGCCACAGCAACTAGCTAAGACAACAACCCATATATTACCGGTCAAAAGTTTAAGAACATCTACTCATTCAAGGGTTTTTCTTCATTTTTACTATTTTCTACATTGTAGAATAATAGCGAATGCATCAAAACTATGAAATAACACATATGGAATCATGTAGTAACCAAAAAAAGTGTTAAACAAATCAAAATATATTTGAGATTTGAGATTCTTCAAATAGCCACCCTTTGCCTTGATTACAACTTTGCACACTCTTGGTATTCTCTCAACCAGCTTTGTGAGGTAGTCATCTGGAATGCATTTCAATTAACAGGTGTGCCTTGTTTATAGATAATTTGTGTAATTTCTTTCCTTCTTAATGCGTTGGAGCCAATCAGTTGTGTTGTGACAAGGTAGGGGTGGTATACAGAAGATAGCCCTATTTGGTAAAAGACCAAGTCCATATTATGGCATGAACAGCTCAAATAAGCAAAGAGAAACGACAGTCCATCATTACATTAAGACATGAAGGTCAGTCAATTCTGAACATTTCAAGAACTTTGAAAGTACTCAATTGCAGTTGCAAAAAAACATCAAGCGCTATGATGAAACTGGCTCTCATGAAGACCGCCACAAGAAAAAAAGACCCAGAGTTACCTCTGCTGCAGAGTATAAGTTCATTAGAGTTAACTGCACCTCAGATTTCAGCACAAATAAATGTTTCACAGAGTTCAAGTAACAGACATCTCAACATCAACTGTTCAGAGGAGACTGCGTGAATCAGGCCTTCATTGTCAAATTGCTGCCAAGAAACCACTACTAAAGGACACCAATAATAAGAAGAGACTTGCTTTGGCCAAGAAACACGAAACACTACGCCGGTGGAAATGAGTCCAAATTTGAGATTTGGTTGCAACCGCGGTATCTTTGTGAAACGCAGAGTAGGTGAACAGATGATCTCCGCAAGTGTGGTTCCCAACGTGAAGTATAAAGGAGGAGGTGTGATGGTATGGGGGTGCTTTGCTGGTGACACTGTCAGGGATTTATATAGAATTCAAGGCACACTTAACCAGCATGGCTACCACAGAATTCTGCAGCGATATGCCATCGCATCTGGTCTGCGCTTAGTGGGACTATCATTTGTTTTTCAACAAGACAATGACCCAACACACTTCCAGGCTGTGTAAGGGCTATTTGACCAAGAAGGAGAGTGATGGAGTGCTGCATCGGAAGACCTGGCCTCCACAATCACCCTACCTCAACTCAATTGAGATGGTTTTTGATGAGTTGGACCACAGAGTGATGGAAAAGCAGCCAACAATTTCTCAGCATATGTGGGAACTCATTCAAGACTGTTGGAAAAGCATTCCAGGTGAAGCTGGTTGAGAGTGCCAATAGTGTGCAAAGCTGTAATCAAGGCAAAGGGTGGCTATTTTGAAGGACCTAAAATATTACAATTTGTTTAACACATTTTTTGGTTACTACATGATTCCATAATTCATAGTTTTGATGTCTTCACTATTATTCTATAATGTATAAAATAGTCAAAATAAAGAAAAACCCTTGAATAAGTAGGTGTGTCCAAAATTTTGACTGGTACTGTTTGTATTTATGTACAGTTGAAATCGGAAGTTTACCTACATACACCTTAGCCAAATATATTTCAACTCAGTTTTTCACAATTCCTGACATTTAATCCGAGTAAGAATTCCCTGTCTTAGGCCAGTTAGGATCACCAATTTATTTTAAGAATGTGAAATGTCAGAATAATAGTAGAGAGAATGATTTATTTCAGCTTTTATTTCTTTCATCACATTCCCAGTGGGTCAGAAGTTCACATACACTCAATTAGTATTTGGTAGCATTGCCTTTAAATTGTTTAACTTGGGTCAAACGTTTCGGGTAGCTTTCCACAAGCTTCCCACAATAAGTTGGATTTTGGCCCATTCCTCCTGACAGAGCTGGTGTAACTGAGTCAGGTTTCTAGGCCTCCTGGCTCACACACGCTTTTTCAGTTCTGCCCACACATTTTCTATAGGACTGAGGTCAGGGCTTTGTGATGGCCACTCCAATACCTTGACTTTGTTGTCCTTAAGCCATTTTGCCACAACTTTAGAAGTATGCTTGGGGTCATTGTCCATTTGGAAGACCCATTTGCAACCAAACTTTAACTTCCTGACTGATGTCTTGAGATGTTGCTTCAATATACCCACATCATTTTCCTACCTCATGATGCCATCTATTTTGTGAAGTGCACCAGTCCCTCCTGCAGCAAAGCACCCCCAAAACATGATGCTGCCACCCCCGTGCTTCACAGTTGGGATGGTGTTCTTCGGCTTGCAAGCCTTCCCCGTTTTCCTCCAAACATCAACGATGGTCATTACGGCCAAACAGTTCTAACTTTTGTTTCATCAGACCAGAGGACATTTCTCCAAAAAGTACGATATTTGTCCCCATGTGCAGTTGCAAACCGTAGTCTGGCTTTTTTATGGCAGTTTTGGAGCAGTGGCTTCTTCCTTGCTGAGCGGCCTCTCAGGTTATGTCGATATAGGACTCGCTTTACTGTGGATATAGATACTTTTGTACCGGTTTCCTCTAGCATCTTCACAAGGTCCTTTGCTGTTGTTCTGGGATTGATTTGCACTTTGCGCACCAAAGTACATTCATCTCTAGGAGACAGAACGTGTCTCCTTCCTGAGCGGTATGACGGCTGCGTGGTGTTTATACTTGCGTACTATTGTTTGTACAGATGAACGTGGTGCCTTCAGGTGTTTGGAAATTACTACCCAAGGATGAACCAGACTTGTGGAGGTCTACAATTTTTTTTCTGAGGCTTTGGCTGATTTCTTTTGATTTTCCCATGATGTCAAGCAAAGAGGCACTAATGTTGAAATACATCCACAGGTACACCTCCAATTGACTCAAATGATGTCAATTAGCCTATCAGAAGCTTCTAAAACATTTACATTACATTTAAGTCATTTAGCAGACGCTCTTATCCAGAGCGACTTACAAATTGGTGGATTCACCTTATGATATCCAGTGGAACAACCACTTTACAATAGTGCATCTAAATCTTTTAAGGGGGGGGGGGGGGGGGTTAGAAGGATTACTTTATCCTATCCTAGGTATTCCTTAAAGAGGTGGGGTTTCAGGTGTCTCCGGAAGGTGGTGATTGACTCCGCTGTCCTGGCGTCGTGAGGGAGCTTGTTCCACCATTGGGGTGCCAGAGCAGCGAACAGTTTTGACTGGGCTGAGCGGGAACTGTGCTTCCTCAGAGGTAGGGAGGCGAGCAGGCCAGAGGTGGATGAATGCAGTGACATCATAGCCTTCCCTGTGGCTCAATTGATGGTGTGTGCAACACCAGGGTTGTGGGTTTGATTCCCACGGGGGGCCAGTACAAAAAAATATTTATATATAAAAAATGTATGCATTCACTACTGTAAGTCACTCTGGATGAGAGCATCTACTAAATGACTAAAATGTAAAACATTTTCTGGAATTTTCCAAGCTGTTTAAAAGGCACAGTCAACTTAGTGTATGTAAACTTCTGACCCACTGCAATTGTGATACAGTGAATTATAAGTGAAATAATCTGTCTGTAAACAATTTCTGGAAAAATTACTTATGTCATGCACACAGTAGATGTCCTAACCAACTTGCCAAAACTATAGTTTGTTAACAAGAAACTTGTGGAGTGGTGAAAAATGAAGTGTATGTAGTGTATGTAAACTTCCGACTTCAACTGTATGTATGCATGCATGTATGTATGTATGTATGTATGTATGTATGTACAGTGGGGGGGAAAAGTATTTGATCCCCTGCTGATTTTGTACGTTTGCCCACTTACAAAGAAATGATCAGTCTATAATTTTAATGGTAGGTTTATATGAACAGTGAGAGACAGAATAACAACAAAAAAACAACAAAAAAATATTTGCGAGGGTATGAATGTGGAGGCCGTTCTACAACAAAAAAGGCTGAGGTCCACAAAGTGGCACTTTTCATACAAATCATTTGATGAGCCTTTGAGTGATGCCCTGAAGAAGCTGGGGGTGACATTTTTCAATGTCGTTGTTGATGCAGCAACCTCAGCCCTTCAGGAAAGATTTTCCACATTGGAAAATGTGGGAGAGAAGGTTGGAGTGCTGTCAACCTTCCAAAGTCTCTCAAATGCGGAGCCCAGCAGCATACCACCCTGCATCCCACTGCTGGCTTGCTTCTGAAGTTAAGCAGGGTTGGTCCTGGTCAGTCCCTGGATGGGAGACCAGATGCTGCTGGAAGTGTTGTTGGAGGGCCAGTAGGAGGTACTCTTTCCTCTGGTCTAAAAAAATATCCCTGTGTAGGGTGCTGTCTTTTGGATTGGACGTTAAATGGGTGTCCTGACTCTCTGAGGTCATGAAAGATTCCATTGCACTTATTGTAAGAGTAGGGGTGTTAACCCTGGTGTCCTGGCTAAATTCCCAATCTGGCCATCATGGCCACCTAATCATCCCCAGCTTCCAATTGGCTCATTCATCCCCTGAAACTATTCCCCAGGTTGCTGCTGTAAATGAGAATGTGTTCTCAGTCAACTTACCTGGTAAAATAATGGTAAATATAAGCTAGAACTGCCACTGGCTGCCAGACAAGGCTCTGCTGATAGCCAGGTTTAGTGGTGGTAAGGCTTCACTCCATGGTGCTGAAAAGAAAACTCTGCTGTTGGGACAGCTTTATGTAGGCCCTAAAAGTTCGTGGGCAGCATTTGTCACGGTTATAGTGCAATTCATGTATTGTAGTTTATTTGCTGGCATGCATCAAAATAAAATTGGGGGAGTTTGCCCCACCAAGATTTACGTACCTGCTAAAATCGACATTACTGCTGGACCCCGACTGAACAAATTTACTGCAGGGTGTAGGTCTTGTTTCTGGTTTCACTTTTGCTTATTGCTCTATGCAAATTGAGTCCTTCCATGAAATTAGTGCTTTTGCATCCGTTCGATATTTTAATTCAAAATTTTGCACAAATATATCATTTTTAAAGCCTGTTATATTAAATTAAGTTCCTTTTGACATAGAACACACGGAAAATTCAATAAATCAGCAAAAAAATACTTGCTAAAGTGCTAAAATTCAGCATTTTGACATATCTCTCTAAGTATCTCCTGTGACTTCTAGGAAGATTTTGACCCACTTAACCCCAATATTTCTCCTAAGTTTTCACCATCATTGTAAAGTCCTAGTTATTTTGTTGCCTTGACATAGTCATTTCTGAAGACTTATTTATTTCATGTGATTAATTTAAAGAAAAAAAATGTGCCTCATTTTAAGGTCAACCCTGTTACGTGAACAGAACTCTCGTTATAATATGGTGAACTGTTCCTTAAAAAAAAAAAAAATCCAACGAAACATTGAACATATAATTGTCAAATCTAATAGTCACAAGCAGGTGAGCTGCTCCACTCTTTTGGCCAATTTTCTGGTGTTTTCTGGTGGAACACTGAGCGGGTCGAGCATAACATGTCAACCATTAACAAACACAGAGGTTTGCCACCAGCTGAAATGTCATCCGTATGTAATAGTCTGTAATAGTCTGTAGATTAACATTAATAGCTGAAATTAGGCCCTTGAGGGCTTTCAAATTGCACCCCTGCTTTAGCTGTCAAGTCTGTTTGAGACCTCTTCCAGTGTATACGGGATTATTTATTGGGTCCCACACATGCTCTTTCACCCTTTACTGGTTGTCTGTTCATAACTTAGATGGTCTGTTGAATGTTGCCTGCTTTTTACAGTGAACTAGAAATCTGTTGAAACAAATTGTACTTTGTGCATAGTATAATATATACTTTGAGCCTTGTAGAATATAAGTCAAAATATGTTCATAGTCAGTTGACTATATCTACATTTAGTTGTGGCTATCAACAGGGATTCAGTTGATATTTGCAAAACTACACTAATATTCTTTCATTTAGTTTATATGGGCAGTATAGTTTGTTGAGCAACTCTATTATCAATGTGTCACAGGGGGACAATTTAATAAAATGTTACCACTTCATTACCTAAGGTCTCCCGAGTGGTGCAGCGGTCAAAGTCACTGTATCTCACTGCTTGAGGCGTCACTACAGACACCCTGGTTTGAATCCAGGCTGTATCACAACCGGCCGTGATTGGGAGTCCCATAGGGCCCAGCGTCGTCCTGGTATGGCCGGTGTAGGCAGTCATGGTAAATAAGAATTTGTTCTTAACTGAGTTGCCTAGTTAAATAAAGGTTCAATAAAAAAAAAAAAAGGATTTATAACATAAAGGAAAAGCTGATTAGGAAGTTAATGAAAGACTCACGCTCAAGTTGGTGTTAAACTAATCTAAACCACTTCAAATTCCTGTTCAACAGAACCGGTTAGGTATGTGTGGGCCTACAGATCATTTGGGTTGGTTGCATAAAGTGCAGCTAGAAGGCTGTGTGACAAATTTGCTGTAATTGTTCATTACATGAATTGTTTTCACAATTTGGCAATTTTGCATATTATAACAATTTCATCATGATACATGACGCCAAATAGTGGAATTATTGTACATTATATATTGGACACACTTTGTTTTTTTGGTAACATTTAGTTTTTTTCTAACAAAAACATGTTGACCTAAAACTTTTTACATTAGATTAAAAATATATAGTTTTGTAGGTTGTCTATAATAATTCTGAATTTACTCACATGGGCAATTGACTTGAGGTGTTCTCTTTGTGACCAAGGATAATATTTTACAGGAGTAAACATGGGGATCTTGTTAAAAACAAAAACAATTAAACACATAATTTCTTTTTTTAACAGTCACTATGCATGGTGCTCAAACTGGTTCAATCAACATTGTGTCCACGTCATTTCAAGAGAAAAAAAATTGCATGATGTTAAAGCAACCTCTTAGGGCTGGGGGGCAGTATTTTCACGGCCGGATGAAAAACGTACCCAATTTAAACAGGTTACTACTCTGGCCCAGAAACTAGAATATGCATATTATTAGTAGATTTGGATAGAAAACACTCTGAAGTTTCTAAAACTGTTTGAATGGTGTCTGAGTATAACAGATCTCATATGGCAGGCAAAAACCTGAGAAAAAGTCAAACAGGAAGTGGGAAGTCTGGTGCTTGTAGTCCTTTCAAGTGATTGCCTTGACTGTATAAAGTGACTTAGGGTTCATTTTGCACTTCCTAAAGCTTCCACTAGATGTCAGCCGTCTTTAGAACGGTGTTTGAAGATTCTATGGTGAATTTGAAGGGAATACCAGCTGTGGTAAACTGGTGTCCCATTATAAGGCATGGGCTCAAGTCATGCGCAATGACTTGGGAGCGAGCTGAGTTCATATTCACTCCTAAAGAGAACGGATAGGTCCGGTTGGAATTTTATTCAAGGTATATGATAAAAACAACCTAAAGATTGATTCTATACATCGTTTGACATGTTTCTACAAACTGTAGTATAACTTTTTAGACTTTTCGTCTGTACTAAGTAAGCACGCGCGTAGTGGATTTGGATAGTGAACCTAACGCGCGAACAAAATTGATTATTTGGAAATAAATATGTGGAGCTGGGAATCCTGGGAGTGCCTTCTGATGAAGATAATCAAAAGGTAAGTGAATATTTATAATGTAATTTCTTAGTTTTATTGACTCCAAGATGGCGGGTTTCTGTTTGCTAGTTGTTAGTGTCATCTGGGCTGTACTCAGATTATTGCAAATTGTGCTTTCGCCGTGAACCTTTTTTGAAAGCTGACAAAGCGATTACATTTAGGAGAAGTGTATATATAATTCTGTGCATAACACTTCTATATTGATCAAACATTTTGATGAGTATTTCTGTAATATGTGTGCTCATTGTGCTGATTCACTGGGGGTTTGGAGGGAAAACATTTCCCAACATTACGCGCCAATGTAAAATACTGTTTTTCGATATAAATATGAACTTTATCGAGCAAAACATACATGTATTGTGTAACATAATGTCCTAGGAGTGTCATCTGATGAAGATCGTCTAAGGTTAGTGCATCATTTAGCTGTGTATTGGGTTTTTGTGATGCATCTAGTTGCTTGGAAAATGGCTGTGTGATTATTTTTGTCAATGTACTCTCCTAACATAATCTAATTTTATGCTTTCGCCGTAAAGCCTTTTTGAAATCAGACAATGTGGTTGGATTTACGAGAAGTTTATCTTTAAAATGGTGTAAAATAGTTGATTGTTTGAGAAAATGGAATTATGAGATTTTAGCGGTTAAACGGATTGGAGGTTAAAACGGATTGGATTTGCAAAAAGTAATCAACATAAAGGAATTTCGGGAATGTTTGTCCTTTTTTTACCCAACATTTAACCTAAATCCAATGACATAGTAAAAGGTTTTGTTGATTTCACATTAATTAAATTCACATCAATCAAATGTACAATTTAATTTATGGGTTGAATTTAATGTTATTCTGATTTGCCTCCAACTCTGTCTCGAACGAGCCCAGTCACCATCAACTATCAACCACTAGATGGAGGCAGAACTGTTTGAACAAATCCCTCTTTGCGTCCATAACCACTGAGCCTGCACTTTTGATTTTGCGGAAACGAGAGTGATAGTAAAACATGTCCAACCTTGTGTGTGAGTGTGAGTGAGTGAGCAAGCGAGGGGGGAAAGAGAGCTAGAGAAAGTAAGCTGTAAATCAAATTGTATTGGTCGCATACACATAGGTGCAGCGAAATGCTTATATTCCTAGCTCCAACAGTGCAGTAATACTGAACAATACACACAAATCCAAATAATAAAAAGAAAGGAATTAAGAAATATCAGGAAGAGCAATGTCAGAGTCCCTAATATAAATATACAGTATATACATATGAAGTGGTAAAACAGTATGTAAACATTATTTTAGTGGCCAGGGTTCAATGACTATGTACATAGGGCAGCAGTCTCTAAGGTGCAGGGTTGAGTACCGGGAGGTAGCTGGCTAGTAGCCTAACAGTGACTAGGGCAGGGAACTGGGTGGAGGCCGGCTAGTGGTGACTATTTAGCAGTCTGATGGCCTGGAGATAGAAGCAGGCCGGTCACAGCCGGCTGAGACTCGGGAGGCCCAGTCAGAAGCAAATTTGACATAACTTAGCATTCCAAATGAGAATTAAAAGACAAAAACAATATGATGAGAATTAAAAGAGAAATGAGAAATGCATGTGCAGGAGAGGTGAAAAAAGAGTTGATTCATGAATTTTTAAAGAAAGGATAAACTAATAGTTGCAAGTAACACTAAGGAAAATGAAACGTACAATAAAAGTAGATTAGGGGTGAAAAGAAAATGAATGAAAGTAAAGTTTTTCCCTATTAAACCAAAGTACAATACACTTGCATTCAGAGAAAGATTTTACTCATGTGAGAAAAAGTCTCGGTGTCTTACTATTCTTTGAAATGTGATGTGAAAAATTGTGGACATCCTACAATTAGGAAATATAAAATTAAGCTTAAACGATTAATGGAATTTGCTTTTGTTGATTTAACAAATCATCGTTTTTCTTTATAGTTGCACCTTTTGGAAAAAAGTTAACGTGTAGTCTCCTACCACAAATATATAAAATGTACTATTTTTCTCTCCCTTCATAGTGACGTTTCATGGCATCATTTGATTATGTCAGAGACAAATTAACTGAGTGGAACCACAGTGACTTGATCAAATCAAAATGTATTTGTCACGTGCGCTGAATACAACAGGTACAACAGGTAACACCTTACTGTGAAATGCTTACTAACCAACAGGGCAATTTGTGAGTAAAAAAAGGTATTAGGTAAACAATAGATAAGTAAAGAAATAAAACAGTAAAAAGACAGTGAAAATAACAGTGGCGAGGCTATTTACAGGCACCAGTTAGTCGGGCTAATTGAGGTAATATGTACAGTGGCTTGCAAAACTATTCACCCCTTGGGATTTTTCCTATTTTGTTGCCTTACAACCTGGAATTAAAATATATTTTTGGGGGGTTTGTATCATTTGATTTACACAACATCAAATGAAAGTTTATTTCAAATGAAAGTTTACTTGTCACGTGCGCCGAATACAACAGGTGTTGACCTTACAGTGAAATGCTTACTTACAGGCTTGAACCAAGGTGTTAGGTGAACAATAGGTAAGTAAAGAAATAAAACACAGTAAAAAGAAAGGCTATATACAGTAGCGAGGCTATAAAAGGCTATAAAAGTAGCGAGGCTACATACAGAAACCAGTTAGTCAGGCTGATTGAGGTAGTATGTACATGTAGATATGGTTAAAGTGACTATGCATATATGATGAACAGAGAGTAGCAGTAGCGTGAAAGAGGGGTTTGCGGGTGGTGGGTGGCGGGACACAATGCAGATAGCCCGGTTAGCCAATGTGCGGGAGCACTGGTTGGTCGGCCCAACTGCGGTAGTATGTACATTTATGTATAGTTAAAATGACTATGCATATATGATAAACAGAGAGTAGCAGCAGCGTAAAAAGAGGGGTTGGGGGGGTTGGGGGGGGCACATAATGCAAATAGTCCGGGTAGCCATTTGATTACCTGTTCAGGAGTCTTATGGCTTTTGGGTAAAAACTGTTGAGAAGCCTTTTTGTCCTAGACTTGGCACTCCGGTACCGCTTGCCATGTGGTAGTAGAGAGAACAGTCTATGACTGGGGTGGCTGGGGTCCTTGACAATTTTTAGGGCCTTCCTCTGACACCGCCTGGTGTAGAGGTCCTGGATGGCAGGCAGCTTAGCCCCAGTGATGTACTGGGCTGTACGCACTGCTCTCTGTAGTGCCTTGCGGTCAGAGGCCGAGCAATTGCCGTAAAAGGCAGTGATGCAACCAGTCAGGATGCTCTCGATGTTGCAGCTGTAGAACCTTTTGAAGATCTCAGGACCCATGCCAAATCGTTTTAGTTTCCTGAGGGGGAATAGGCTTTGTCGTGCCCTCTTCATGACTGTCTTGGTGTGTTTGGACCATTCTAGTTTGTTGTTGATGTGGACACCGAGGAACTTGAAGCTCTCAACCTGCTCCACTACAGCCCCGTTGATGAGAATGGGGGCGTGCTCGGTCCTCCTTTTCCTGTAGTCCACAATCATCTCCTTAGTCTTGGTTACGTTGAGGGATAGGTTGTTATTCTGGCACCACACGGCCAGGTCTCTGACCTCCACCCTATAGGCTGTCTCGTCGTTGTCGGTGATCAGGCTTACCACTGTTGTGTCGTCTGCAAACTTAATGGTGTTGGAGTCGTGCCTGGCTGTGCAGTCGTGGGTGAACAGGGAGTACAGGAGGGGACTGAGCACGCACCCCTGTGGAGCTCCAGTGTTGAGGATCAGTGTGACAGATGTGTTGCTACCTACCCTCACCACCTGGGGGCGGCCCGTCAGGAAGTCCAGGATCCAGTTGCAGAGGGAGGTGTTTAGTCCCAGGATCCTTAGCTTAGTGATGAGCTTTGAGGGCACTATGGTGTTGAACACTGAGCTGTAGTCAATGAATAGCATTCTCGCATAAGTGTTCCTTTTGTCCAGGTGGGAAAGGGCAGTGTGGAGTGTAATAGAGATTGCATCATCTGTGGATCTGTTTGGGCGGTATGCAAATTGGAGTGGGTTTAGGATTTCTGGGATAATGGTGTTGATGTGAGCCATTACCAACCTTTCAAAGCACTTCATGGCTACGGACGTCATTTAGGCAGGTTGCCTTTGTGTTCTTGGGCACAGGTACTATGGTGGTCTGCTTGAAACATGTTGGTATTACAGACTCAATCAGGGACATGTTGAAAATGTCAGTGTAGACACCTGATAGCTGGTCAGCACATGCCTGGAGCACACGTCATGCTAATCCTTCTGGCCCCGCAGCCTTGTGTATGTTGACCTGTTTAAAGGTCTTACTCACGTCGGCCACGGAGAGCGTGATCACAGAGTCGCCGGGAACAGCTGATGCTCTTATGCATGCCTCAGTGTTGCTTGCCTCGAAGTGAGCATAGAAGTGATTTAGCTCGTCTGGTAGGCTCGTGTCACTGGGTAGCTCGCAGCTGTGCTTCCCTTTGTAGTCTGTAATAGTTTGCAAGCCCTGCCACATAAGACGAGCGTCGGAGCCGATGTAGTATGATTCAATCTTAGTCCTGTATTGATGCTTTGCCTGTTTGATGGTTCGTCACAGGGCATAGCAGGATTTCTTGTAAGCTTCCGGGTTAGAGTCCCGCACCTTAAAAGCGGCAGCTCTACACTTTAGCTCACTGCAAATGTTGCCTGTAATCCATGGGTTCTTGTTGGGGTATGTACGTACAGTCACTATGGGGACGACGTCCTCGATGCACTTATTGATAAAGCCAGTGACTGATGTGGTGTACTCAATGCCATCGGAAGAATCCCGGAACATGTTCCAGTCTGTGATAGCAAAACAGTCCTGTAGTTTAGCATCTGCTTCATCTGACCACTTTTTTATAGACCGAGTCACTGGTGCTTCCTGCTTTAATTTTTGCTTGTAAGCAGGAATCAGGAGGATAGAGTTGTGGTCGGATTTACCAAATGGAGGGCGAGGGAGAGCTTTGTACGCGTCGCTGTGTGTGGAGTACAGGTGATCTAGAATTTTTTCCCTCTGGTTGCACATTTAACATGTTGATGGAAATTTGGTAGAACTGATTTAAGTTCCCCTGCATTAAAGTCTCCGGCCACTAAGAGTGCCTACCACTATGAAGAAAATATTTTATCTTGTGAAACAAACAAGAAATAAGACAAAAAAAACGGAAAACTTGAGCCTGCATAACTATTCACCCCCTCCCCCAAAGTCAATTATTTGTAGAGCCAGCAATTACAGCTGCACGTCTCTTGGGTTATGTCTCTATAAGCTTGGCACATTTAGCAACTGTGATTTTTGCCCATTCTTCAATGCAAAACTGCTCCAGCTCCTTCAAGTTGGATGGGTTCCGCTGGTGTACAGCAATCTTTAAGTCATACCACAGATTCTCAATTGGATTGAGGTCTGGGCTTTGACTAGGCCATTCAAAGACATTTAAATGTTTCCCGTTAAGCCACTTGAGTGTTGCTTTATCAGTATGCTTAGGGCAGGGGTCGGCAACCCAAAATGTTGAAAGAGCCATATTGGACCAAAAAAAACAAAAAACAAATCTGTCTGGAGCCACAACAAAATTAAAAGCCTTATATAAGCCTTATAAAGAAGGCAACACATGCTGTAAGTGTCTATATTAGCTATATTAGCCTACTATCAAAATGATAAGTAGGCTACAAATACATAATGAGCATTCATGATTAAACGTTTATTTTACCTGCAGCGCTGGAGAGAATGACGCACCACTGTAAGGGCTGTCGTCATGGAGAGAAGTGGACCAAAACGCAGCGGAGTACGTGTTCGTCATCTTTAATGCAAAACGGAACACTATACACTTACAAAACAAACAACCGACAGCTAAACAGTACTGACAGCATAACACACTGAACAGAAACAATTACCCACAACCACAAGGAAAAACACACACTACTATATAGGACTCCCAATCAAAGGCAACTCAACACACCTGCCTTCAATTGGGAGTCCAACAACCAACTCACACGTAACACAAAAATCTCTGCCACGTCCTGACCAAAACTAATACAATTGTTCCCTCTGCTGGTCAGGACGTGACAACCACGTGACTACTCTGCTGTACGATGGTGCTTTAAGTTTAACTTCCATTATAATATTAATGTATTATGTTTCGTTGCATTGATGAAATTATAGAAATACAATACAGAAATCAGATTTTTGATGTCATTTTTATTTTAGGATTCGGAAAAACAACAACAAAATGTGCAACGTGCATAATAGGCCTCCTGTAATTTCAGACCTCCCCATGGAAATAAAATGCAGTCCTTTTCAATCCTCAATAATACGATACAATCCTCTTCTCTTTTCCCCCTTATCTGGGCAACAGACAGAGTGCAATAAAACAGCAGCCTTTTGAAAAGGTAAAGTATATAAAATTTAAATAATACAGTTTAAGTTCGATTTCTGTGCATTATCCTCTTCTCTTTAGTTTTCTGCAAATGTGCAAGGGTAAAATGCAGCAGCACCCTCTTCTCTTTTGACACGCACAATACAATGCAGCCATCATCGGACCTGAGCAACAAAACACAATAATATCCCTATGTGTCATTCCAAATATATACTGACAAAAATCAGAAATCACTTTATAAAAACAGCCACTTTGTTACTAAATATGTGCCTATGACAGGATTGTGTTCTTACCCGTTTAATGTGACTTCTGTTTTCGGACATCACTGGACAGCTTCTCAACATCGGGCATGTAAGATGTAACTTTAATCTTCACGCAGGACTGCAAGCTCTCATCTGTGAGGCGGGTGCGGTATTTGGATTTTATGTAGTTCATGTTTGAGAATATCTGCTCGCACAGGTATGTTGATCCAAAGATGGATAATACTCCAAATGCATATTTCTTCATGTTCCTATAACTGTCAGCAAGAATGGAAATGTCTTTCCACGTTACTCTTTTTGTTATTTGACAACTTCTCATTACAAAGCAAACATGCAGGCAATCCTTCCGCATTGGCAATGAAAGCAAATGATTCGGTCCAAGAACTGTGGAATCCTCTGTTCTCCTCAGCCATCTTTCTCTTTTTCCCTTTGGGATCCATGGCCCATGACACACCCGCCGGTTTGTTTGCAACAGCCACCTGTCTGGCACTACGCCGAGCTGAAAGAAACGTGTGTCGCAGGTTATGACGTAAATCTTCGTTGACAGAAATGTTGAAATAAAATATTTATTATACACATTTTTACAGCATTGGATAATAAATTATATTAAAACAATATTTTTGAAAAAGCTCCAGGGAGCCACTAGGGCGGCGCTTAAGAGCCGCATGCAGCTCTAGAGCCGCGGGTTGCCGACCCCCGGCTTAGGGTCATTGTCCTGCTGGAAGGTGAACCTCCATCCCAGTCTCAAATTTCTGGAAGACTGAAACAGTTTTCCCTCAAGAATTTCCCTGTATTTAGTTCCATCCATCATTCCTTCAATTCTGACCAGTTTCCCAATCACTGCCGATGGAAAAACATCCCCACAGCATGATGCTGCCACCAGCATGCTTCACTGTGCAGCTCCTTCAGCTCCTTCAGGGTTATCTTTGGTGTCTTTATTGCCTCTCTGATTAATGCCTTCCTTGCTGGTCTGGTCTGTGAGTTTTGGTGGGCGGCCCACTCTTGGCAGGTTTGTTGTGGTGCCATATTCTTTCCATTTTTTAATAATGGATTTAAGGGTGCTCCATGGGATGTTCAAAGTTTCGGATATTTTTTTATAACCCAACCCTGATCTGTACTTCCCCAACTTTGTCCCTGACCTGTTTGGAGAGCTCCATGGTCTTCATGGTGCCGCTTGCTTGGTGATACCCCTTACTTAGCGGTGTTGCAGACTCTGGGGCCTTTCAGAACAGGTGTATATATACTGAGATCATGTGACAGATCATGTGACACTTAGATTGCACACAGGTGGACTTTATTTAACTAGTTATGTGACTTCTGAAGGTAATTGGTTGCGTCAGATCTTATTTAGGGGCTTCATAGCGAAAGGGGTGAATACATATGCACGCACCACTTTTCCATTGTTTATTTGTTACATTTTTTTAAAACAAGTTATTGTTTTAATTTCACTATTTTGTGTATGTTCATTACATAAAATCCAAATAAAAATCAATTTAAATTACAGGTTGTAATGCAACAATATAGAAAAAACGCCAAGGGGGATGAACACTTTTGCAAGGCACTGTACATGTAGTTACAGTAAAAGTGACTAAGCGTAGATGGGGTGGCAGGTATTCTAGTGGTTAGAATGTTGGGCCAGTAATGAAAGGTTGCTGGATCGATTCCCCGAGCTGACAAGGTAAAAATCTGTTGTTCTGCCCCTGAACAAGGCACTGATTCCTGGTAGGCTGTCATTGTAATAAATAAGGTAACAGGGGTGGCAGCATCATGTTGTGGGGGTGCTTTGCTGCAGGAGGGACTGGTGCACTTCACAAAATAGATAACATCACGAGGGAGGAAAATTATGTGGATATATTGAAGTAACATCTCAAGACATCAGTCAGGAAGTTAAAGCTTGGTCGCAAATGAGTCTTCCAAATGGACAATGACCCCAAGCACACTTCCAAAGTTGTGGCAAAATGGCTTAAACCTCTTAAGGATATGCCCCTTTTTTCAATTTTAGCCTACAATGACATTCCCAAATCTAACTCCCTGTAGCTCAGGCACTGAAGCAAGGATATGCATATTCTTGGTACCATTTGAAAGGAAACACTTTGCAGGTTGTGGAAATGTGAAAGGAATGTAGGAGAATATAACACATTAGATCTGGTAAAAGATAATACAAAGAAAAAACCAACCGTTATTTTGTATTTTTTTGTACCATCTGACCACATCTGCAGTCCTCATGCCTTCTTGCAGCATGCCTAAGGCACATTTACGCAGATGAGCAGGGACGCCAGGCATCTTTCTTTTGGTGTTTTTCAGAGTCAGTAGAACGGCCTCTTTAGTGTCCTAAGTTTTCATAACTATGACCTTAATTGCCTACCGTCTGTAAACTGTTAGTGTCTTAACGACCGTTCCACAGGTGCATGTTCATTAATTGTTTATGGTTAATTGAACAAGCATGGGAAACAGTGTTTAAACCCTTTGCAATGAAGATCTGTGAAGTTATTTTGATTTTTACGAATTATCTTTGAAAGACAGGGTCCTGAAAAAGTGACATTTCTTTTTTTGCTGAGTTTATATTCTTTGAAGGTGGAACATCAACAGAAGGGGAGTACTTTAATTAAATCCAGCTCCAACTGCACATTGACTCCCAGAGGAAAATATGGTCTCTGCTGTGAGCTGGTGGCAAATTCTAGGATACAGCCAAAAGTAAGCATAGTAATCACATACTACCATACAAGACAAAATATTTAAGTGCCTTTGAATGGGGGTATGGTAGTCAGTTTGTGTCAAGAACTGCAACACTGCTTGGTTTTTCAAGCTCAACAACTTCCCGTGTGTATCAACAATGGTCCACCACACAAAGGACATCCAGCCAACTTGACAAAACTGTGGGAAGTGGGGGTGCGACTCAAAATTAGGAAGGTGCCTTAATGTTTTGTACACTCAGTGTAAGTATTCCTTTGTGATGTGCTACTACTGGTTTGTGGTGTTGGGTATGATGTGTGGTTTTTTGAAGCTCGAGTCATGCATCCTCCGAAACATGATCCGCCAAACCGCGCTTCTTAACACCCGCCCGCTTAACCCAGAAGCCAGCTTCACCAATGTGTCGGAAGAAACACTGTTCAAATGAAGTCAGCCCGCAGGCGCCCGGCCTGCCACAAAGCCCTCCAGGCCAAACCCTCCCCTAACGAGGACGACGCTGGGCCAATTGTGCGCCGCCCTATGGGACTCCCGGTCATGGCCGGTTGTGACACAGCCTGGGATCAAACCCGGGTCTGTAGTGACACCTCAAGCACCGCGGCGCACAATTGGCCTAGCGTCGTCCGGGGTAAACTGTCATTGTAAATAAGAATTTGTTCTTAACTGACTTACCTAGCTAAATAAAGGTTAAATAAAAATAAAATGACTAAGTCCCTTTGAATAAGAGTTAGCTAAATGTCATATCATTTATTACTATTGCTCTCCCACTATGAGTAGCTGAAACATGGAGGGACATTAGGACGGCCCCGGTAACTTGAAAAGCTTCCCAAAATGACCATCATATTTCAAATAGATGGCCCTCACGTAGGGCTTGTACAGTTTTAATACATTAAGTATTTGTCTCTCCATCAAAACTTCAACTCATTTCTGCATGTTTGGAATATTGCAACATTGTGTGCATTGCATTTCCCCCACTTTCTTCTTTAAACTTGGTAATTATTTTGTTGCTTAAACAATCACTGCCTTCTTATAGACAGCATACAATATTATTAAAGATCAGTTACCAGATCATTCCTGCTACAATATTGTAAGGTACTGCTGCAGAGTTCAGTGCAGTTTTGTGGACAGAGTGTATTCATATATATGTGTATTCAGAGTGTGTATTCCCATAGTGTGTATTAGTGTGTGTATTCAGAGTGTGCATTCCCATAGTGGGTATTCGCATGTGTGTGTATTCAGAGTGCGTATTCTCATAGTGTGTATTCTTATGTGTGTATTGTTATGTGTGTATTCTCATAGTGTGTATTCTTATGTGTGTATTCATAGTGTGTTTTCTCATAGTGTGTATTCTCATAGTGTGTATTCTTATGTGTGTATTCATAGTGTGTATTCTCATAGTGTTTATTCTCATAGTGTGTATTCTTATGTGTGTATTCTCATAGTGTGTATTCGTATGTGTGTATTCATAGTGTGTATTCTCATAGTGTGTATTCTTATGTATTTTGATGGGAAGTATGTACATTTACAGTAACATGTCTAATCCCATTCTTCTACCAATGGCAGCAGCAGCTTACCGCTGATGAATGGGATGGCCTGGGATGGTTCTCGACCGTTGAACAAAGGGCAGCAAGTGGTCCCTCTTCCAGAGCAGGATGTCAGAATACTACAGTCACTATGCTCCTAATCTGCATTGGAGTGTTGGGAGATATGACTGACAGCAGGAAGTCTATGAGGATTTAAAGTTAAATATGTTATAGTCTTGTGTTTGTGCTTGTGCTAACATTCCACTACTTTCCACTTCTTGTCATGCCAAACAGTCTGGCTGTACGGCATGTCAAGAATCAATCAAAATCAAATCAAAGTTTATTCGTCACGTGCACAGGATACACGTGTGTGTGTGTGTGTGTGTGTGTGTGTGTGTGTGTGTGTGTGTGTGTGTGTGTGTGTGTGTGTGTGTGTGTGTGTGTGTGTAAATTAATGAATGTGGGTGTCCGTCAGTGTGTGTGGGTGGGAATGTGTGGAGTGGTGTGCGTAGACAGTCATTGATAAGCTGTTCAGCAGTTTTAATGCTTCAGAGCTCGCCCCCAGTGATGAACTTTGCAGCCTTCACCACTCTCTGTAGAGCCTTGTGGTGGAGAGGGATGCAGCTGCCGTACCAGGCGGTGATACAGCCAGTCAGTATGCAGCTCAATGGTACATCTGTAGAAACTGGTGCCAAGTTTTTTTCAGCCACCTGAGGAAGAACAGGCGCTGGCGTGCCTTCTTGATAAATGCACCAAGGAGTGGCAAGGAGTGGAATGTTACCACAAACACACTAGATTTCTTCATGCTAGTAGTGTGTCCTAGTGTTTTCAATCATTTGTAACCATGTTCATTTTTAAATGTCTTTTGTCTTCGTAATTCGATTTTTTTCTTTTGTTGCTTTTTACCAAAGTTTCCATTCTATTTCTCTGAAATGTTGCCTTGCAAAACACTGCCCTAGATAAACGTACATACTTTTTGTAACAATGGTTTCCTTTGAAACTGAAACTCATGCCTTGCTTTACTGTGGGTTATACAACAAAATTAGCGATGATCTGTTTTGGCTGTCCAGCCAAAAGGTATATTTTAGCGGTCTGCAGAGTAGTCACTAGCTGCCACAAAGTCATAAAATTTGATTTTAAACGTAACCTTAAATGAATTCCTGAAAGCTAATTTTTGTTTTTATACATTTTTACGATATAACCAATTTTGACTGCAGTTGGGCCTTCTAGCAGAAACCGCTCAGTTATGCCTCCAGGGCAAAACTCATGCCAATAAACGTTAAACTGCTTCACAACATGACAAAGTACAGCCACACCTACAGTATACCCATACTGCTGTACTATTTCAACGCCACATACTCCTGTTGTTCAGTGTGTTTTCTTGCTAGAGGGCCGTGTCAGTAGCACAGAATATATATTTGCTGAACATTGCCTTTATGTGGTGTGTCAGCATGTTTTTGTTTAAACTTTTCACACATTTCATGGTCAACTCTCAGTAGATCAGTGTGGGCTCATTTAAAGGAAAGACATAACTTTGCAGTCATTTCAATTTCCTCATGCAAAAGGTGTTTGAAAGACACAGCTTAGAAAAGCCTGAAATTGCTTAGGACTGCTTTCAGAGTAAGAAAACAAATCAGTAATTTTGAAGGGATTTGCAACTTTATGTGAGTATAAATATATATATATATATATATATATATATATATATATATATATATTTTTTTATATAAGTAGCAACATTTATTAAATTATCTTTGATTAGGGTTAAGCTTGTCTAAATTGATTCAGATTTTGAATAATATCTTAAAAGGTGATAATGAAATGCTAAAATTCCTACAAATGAGAAGATTTTGTAATGTAAAAGATTTGCAACTTTGGGTGCATTTGTAAATTCACTCTAGAGTGTCAGAGTGCGCTCAGAGTGCGCTCTGGGCATTTGTAAATTTAGAGTGTTGTCAGATTGGAGTAGCGTTGGAGCGTTGAGTGTTGGAGTAGGGTTGATCTGAACATTCTGAATCAAAATGGCAGTCAAGCACACAAGCTAACTGGCTAAAGTTGGCTAGCTTGTTAGCTACTTACAGACGTACAATAAACAAGAGAAAAACACTCTAAACCTTTTACTCACCCTTGGTAGAGCCCTGGTAGAGCTGCTAGGGTGTTTTCATGTTATCAAGAGGGTTCATGACTGTAACTGTGTTACTGGCAAACATTTTATTCCATTTATTAGGCAGATGTTTACTTACACCAGTCAGAACAACCATGTTTAGGGCGTTTGTAAATTCAGTTATACTTGGCAGATATGAAACAGACAATCATAATTTCAGTAAAAATATCAAATTCCTAGTTTATGCTACGAAACCAACTTTATAAGAGGTTTTACAAATAGGTTATATTTTACCCAAAAATTCCATGACCTGGGGTAAGGTATTGTTGGCAGAATAGATGGATTCAGTTCAGTATATGATTAATATAATTCACCAATACATTTCTTGGTAGTCCAACAAAGTATTGCTATCAGGTTGTAAATCACAGCTGGCCTGGTACATTGTTTGCTGCCTCCACCCATTCAGAATGATCACTGTTTCAGTTTCAATGAATCAATACTTTGGACAAAAACGGACAAATGTAACTAAGGCTGGCAATGTGTTAGCTACAGTAGCTAACTTTCCTGCTTTTGGGAGGATGTCATGTCTTTGGGTGTGGGCAACTTTTACACACCTTTTCAGTGGCTACAGCTATAGTTGCATGTGTCATTTGGTTAGCTAGGAAGAAATGTGAATCACTTTGCTTGCTAGCTATGGTGAACTTGAACGACTGTTATCCACAGTTAGCATATATCTTACTTGTCAATCAAATGTATTTGGGATCGATCAAATTGGCGAGCAGGCAGGCAAGTTCCCATTCAGTTGTCAAAATGTGGGTTGGAACAATCATGCATTGGCAGGCAAGCTGCAGAAGGGCGAGCAGGCAATTTTGATGGCCAACTACAAGCTGAAAAGTTTGAGGGTTTATCTACTGTTCCCTTGTTAGATATTTGCTTATCTCACTCTGGCTAGCATTAGTTGTTGATCTTGTTGTTGTTGTTGATGTGCAGAAGCAACTGAGGGAGAGAGAGCCTAACTTTTCATGGTTGTTTGATCAATAGGACTGTAAAGTTTCCAAATGTAATAGGACTCCCATAGTATTTGCATATTTGCAGAACTCCATTCAGGTGTATTTTGTGGCTTGTGGCCAATGCTTTCTAATTATCTAAAGTTGCACTGTTGCTATTGCATGTTAACACACAGTCCAGTTCAAAGTGCAGTGTCTATAAAGTGTCAAAATGCACAGCTGCTTTCCCACTATATTGCTATAGAAGTTTTTACAAATGTCTTACTCTACGTCATTCCCAAACATTCTATGAAAGTATGAAAACGTGAAAATGACAATATCTAAGTGCTTGCTTGTCAGAAAAAATTAAATAAAAAGTGTGATATTCTTCTTAGGGTGTATATGAACATATTTTAACAAGGTTTCATGTTGCTAAAACGCTCTGTTCCGTTTAAAAAAACGATTCCATATTTTAACTTAGCAGAGCCCTCCAACCAAAGCATGGGTTGCTGCCATACCTTGTCCATAATAAACTGCTTACATTGTAAGGAAACCAATATGTGATTTAGTAATTTAGGTGAACTATACTTTTAACATTGAGGGAACAGCACCATTAGGGGACAATACCATCTATTGGTCAGAACCTGGTAATATCAGGATGTACGATAAGACATAAACCTAACAACTTCAATGACTAACTTCTCTGAACAGGGGGAAAAAAACATCACAACATTTTCTGAGAATACATAAACAGTGATTCCCAGGAAATGGTTCTCCCTAGTGAGGGAGGTGATCCTTGTGTATCTCTAGCTGAGACCTGGGCAGAGATATGTGATGTAGTGTGCCCTCTGCAGGTTGGCCCAAGACCCCTAGAGTTAACAAGTGCAATAATATTAGCCGGCTAGTTAATCGATTTCGTAACACTGAATTTGTATTTGTCCTGTGAATTTTTATTTGTCCAAATACTTATGACTTTTTCAAATGGGGGGACTAGATACAGGATAAACACATCTTCTATTAGTTTTTACTTAAAGGGGAAGTTCAGTATTTTAAAACTTAAGTTGAGTTGTTTCCTCACCCTGAAACTAGTCTATGGTTCTGGAAAAATCTGTAATTTAGCAAAAAATCATTGGTAGTGATAAAACCAACTGAAATCAACTCGATATTTGGTTTGACGTGACTTTCTATTTGGCCATAGAAAAAGAGCATGTTTCATCAATTAACCAGTAGAGTGGAGGTTACTTCTATCATACAACAGTTTTGTAATGTCTGTAAAACATGTATCACTTTCTTATGTCATTTGCAATAACTTTAGCATTGAATTATCATATTTCAAGATAGTAATCAAATTCTAAATCAAATTTTACCTAAGCTAAACACTAATTCAAGCTAACTTAATTCATGCTGCCACTTTGAAACAAAAAAATCTGTTCATACTCACATTACATTAAGTTTGCATAATATCAGGATGGGACATAAACCTGACAAAATTAATTACTAATTTCTCTGGATATTAGAAAAAAAAACGCATCACCAAATTCACTGGGAATACTGTACATTACATAGGATGAATAAACAATACTCAGAGCCACAGCTACACCATACAACTCACATGAGCCTCTCTGAGCCAATGAACATTATAAAATGGGCTGTTATGAAACTAAGTCATGTAGTAGCACTTACATCCACTTGATGGCAGTGTAATAATACACACCATTGGAGGAGCTGAAACCAGACATAAATGTTAGACTTACATATCAGACTTTTTTTATTTTTATCGATAAAAATAAAACTTAGTACCTGATTTTGGTGACTAGGATTTTTGTCAGCTCAAGAGGTCATATTAAAAACCCGTCCAAGTTGTTGCATATTTATATTTCCCCTCTTTCTAAGTTTCTAATGGAGATATTCATCTGTCAGTGGTGGAAAAATTACTCAATTGTCATAAAAGTATAGATACCTTAATAGAAAATGACTCAAGTAAAAGTGAAAGTCACCCAGTAAAATGTTACTTGATTGAAAGTCTAAAGGTATTTGGTTTTAAATTTACTTAAATATCAAAAGTAAATGGATTTGCTAAAATGTATTTAAGTATCAAAAGTAAAAGTATAAACCATTTCAAATTCCTTATATTAAGCAAAGCAGATGGCACAATTTTCTTGTTTTTCTTTATTGACGGATAGCCAGGGGCACACTCCAACACTCAGACATAATTTACAAAGAAGCATTTGTTTTTAGTGAGTCCTTCAGATCAGAGGCAGTAGGGATGACCAGGGATGTAATCTTGATAAGTGTGTGAATTGGACCGTTTTCCTGTCAAAATGTAATGAATACTTTTGGGTGTCAGGGAAAATGTATGGAGTAAAAAGTACATTATTTTTTTTAGGAATGTAGTGTAGTAAAAGTAAAAGTTGGCAAAAATATAAATAGCAAAGTACAGATACCCCTCAAAAGTACTTAAGTAGTACTTTAAAGTATTTTTACTTAAGTACTCTACACCACTGATCTCTGTCACATGAAACCACATGCATCAGTGCATCTTTAAGAGCAGTGTTTTCTGCTAATTGCATTTTGGAAAATGGTAAAAAATGATGTATTACATTGTCTGCTTCATTACTGTAGTTGCATGTTCAATAAATATGAGATGATAGGCTTGCTATTCTTATGTTTTTTAACTTAATGAAAAATGTCAGGTTCTTGTACCCATGCATAGTATTTTCAATGGTCACATAATTGTACTTTTTGGAATTAATTTAGTTAGTTAGTCGGCAGCAAAATTGACCAAAATTTGCATCCATAATGAGAATTAAAAGACAAAACAATATGAAGATCAGAAGTAAAAGAGAAATGAAAAGTGAATGTGTTGCAGAGGTAAATAATACAAAATAAGGGTCTTGAAAGGCGCCTCAACCTTTCAAATAGTTATAGCAAAGTAAATAGTAGAATCATTACATATATTTAAAAAAAAGAATATGTAGATAAGGGGTGAAAAGACAGATATACTTATATTCAGAGAAACTTTCCTCTCTTGAGAACAAATAAGTGTCTCAAAAATTCCTGCGGACATCCTGCAATTACAAACTGGTTAGGATTCACAAGAACATGAGAACGTGATTTTCTCTTGAAAATGAAGCTTAAATACTGAATGGCATGTGCTTTTGTTGTTTTAATAAATAATCATGTTTTTCTTTATAGTTGCACATACACCTTTTGGAATAAAGTTAATGTGATATCGACTACCACAAATATCTAAATGATCTAAATTGTAAAAAATGTCTCTCCCTTCATAGTGAAGTCTCATGGCATCATTTGATTTCGTCAGAGACAAATTAACTGAGTGGAACCACAGTGACTTGATTCAGAGGTTTGAAGGTGAATATATTTGTGATGTATTATTATACATTGTATAATACATTGTGTATTAACACAATTATTGATTGATTTGATTAAAATAATTGATTTATTATTGTACATGGTATTATTATACATTCAAGTAAAGATATCACCTCAATTGTAAACATGTATGTTTATTTGTTAATTTGATACAGTAATTATTATTTTATGATATTGAGATGCCTAAAATGTATATTTCCTTAATTTCAGATGAAGAAATTGATGAAGAAAGTTTCCTCTCCCTTAAGGAGAAAGACTTCATCAACTTGATTCCAAAAATAGGACCACGGTCTGCATTTAGAGAAAAACACAAAGCATTTATCAAGGTACTTTACAAACTTGGTGTACAATAACTACTGTTACACAGATTATGATTATAGATCCATTGGACGTCTTTTCAGTGATGTTCCTATCAGGGGATTAATTGCTAAATCTACAAATCTGGCACATGTTTTCCAGTCTCTGAAAGACTACAACTCGTGTGGGGCAGAGTGGGGACAGACAGAAAAGAGATAGGAAAGGAAAGGGGGATACCTAGTCAGTTGTCCAACTGAATTAATTCAACTGAAATATGTCTTCCGTATTTAGCCCAATCCCTCTGAATCAGAGAGGAAAAGCAGCTAGGAGGAAGTTATTTCATATTTCTGCACGTAAAAAATGTGCACAGGACGGGAGTGATTTTTATTCAGATGAGACAGGAAAGTTCCAGGGTTATAGAACTGCAACGGGATGAAGACAGGACGGGAAACATTTGTACAGGACAAGATGGGACAGTAATGAATATTCGCTCCCATGTCAACCTGTAGTGACTACAATGGCATAGGCGAAATTGATTGACAGTGTCCATCCAAAAGATAGCTAGCTATATGATTTAGCTGGTGGGTTACAGAGTTCAATGCAGGACTGTAATGTTAGCTAGCTAATTTACCTATTCCAGCGAATGTTACGTTACTTCTAATCAAGAAACGTCCATTTTGTTGTGAAGAGAGAAAGTTATGGTACAGTGTCGCATCACTTCTCAGCTGTACACTAAATGGATTCCGTTCAGCCAGAAAATCCCTCTGATAATCTTTGGTCACCGTAAGCATCATTCTCGATAGCCGCAAACCACTGGCAGCATCGGGGTAAATCTTTGGTAGGTAGAACAGTGAAAGATGACTAATTTTCACGGTTGATTGTAGTTATGACAGCCAGACAGAACAACACACGGGCATGATGACAAACGTTAGTGAAAAACAAACATAAAAAAAAAATTCCACTACAGTATGTTCTGAGATTACTGTGTGTTGGTCGTTCGAAGTAAACCAATCAAATCAAACTTTATTTTTCTCGTGCGCCGAATACAACAGGTGTAGACCTTACAGTGAAATGCTTACTTACAAGCTTTAACCAACAGTGTGATATTAAAAAAAAAAAGGTATTAGCTGAACAATAGATAAGTAAAGAAATAAATACAACAGTAAAAAGACAGTGGAAAATAACAGTAGCGAGGCTATATACAGGCACCGGTTAGTCGGGCTAATTGAGGTAGTATGCACATGAATGTATAGTTAAAGTGACTATGCATATATGATAAACAGAGAGTAGCAGCAGCCTAAAAGAGGGGCTGGGGGGCGCGACAATGCAAATAGTCTGGATAGCCATTTGATTACTTGTTCAGGAGTCTTATGGCTTGGGGGTAAAAACTGTTGAGAAGCCTTTTGGTCCTAGATTTGGCACTCTGGTACAGCTTGCCATGTGGCACTAGAGAGAACATTCTATGACTGGGGTGGCTGGGGTCTTTGAAAATGTTTAGGGCCTTCCTCTGACACCGCCTGGTGTAGAGGTCCTGGATGGCAGGCAGCTTGGCCCCGGTGATGTACTCGGCCGTACGCACTACCCTCTGTAGTGCCTTGTTGCCGTACCAGGCAGTTGTCGTGTTTTTGGCATCATTAAAGTGAAGACTTATTTTATCAAATCAATCCACTGTAATTATTAATACGTGATTAAACTAATCATGTAAATGTAATTAACTAGGAAGTCGGGGCACCAAGGAAAATCTTCAGATTACAAAGTTATAATTTTCCTAATATAACTTTTCAGATATTTTAATATCCGATCAATTAGTCTTCTAATTAATGAATTATTCTTTACCTCACGTTAGTCTCATTCCAAATGTTGAAAGTTGTTGGTTATCTGCACAAACCCAGTCTTTGCTATGAATCATCCATACATCAATTGTCTTAATCATTTATTTACTAACTAACTAAATAATCACAGAAATACACAAACAAACAATAGATATGTGGTTACAAGGAAATGATAGGGGATGTTCCCTAGTGGGCTAAACCGATATGGCGGTTTGGTTGGTTAAGGGAAGTGGGTGTGGACTGAGAAGGCCGGGAAAGACAAGAGTCACTACACAGTTGATAAGTATAATAATTGAAAGGCTAACCCTTTGCACATGAACGCTCACTCATTCGGGAATAATTGCAATCTATATATATTTATGCTCAGTGAGTCGTCGTGATCTCTGTTGGAATCGTCCGTCTTTCTGTTGGAAAGTTCATCGGCCCGTCTCTCTCTTCTACGAAGTCTTTGGTTAGAATGGATACTTCAGAGTTCTGAAATGTTCTTATAGATAGATGTTTCGGCGGTTGTCGGTCTTCGCATTCAGTCAACATAAATTCTAGCTGCAGACTAGTAATTAGTATCGAAGATTTGCTCTTATTCTGTCGGTATCGATAGTCTCAGAGTTTAACCATTTCCACCAGTGCAGCCAATGCTCCATGTGGTTTGGTTAGGAATTCAACAACCGTGGAATGCATGGTCTCTACTCAAACCTTAGTCCTCTCGGTAATCAAGGTACGCATGGTCTGAAGTGGACTTCTCCAGGTGGGGGTTATATTCGGTACAGTAAAAAGGGCTGTCCCATGACGCCAGATCAATGTCTGTGCTCATGTGGCGGGCCAATGACGTAGTTAAACTTTAAAAGGGAATTGGATTCTCTTTCATTAAACAATTTAAAATCACATTACATCATTTCACAAATAGTTTCATCTTTACTCATTCATTTTATACAATAATTAGATGCATACCTCCTAACGGAGGCCCTTGTATAAACAGAGTTATGGTAATGTGGCTGTATTGTCTCTCATGAGGTCACAAACATTAAACAAAATGGACCGGTCATAGCTGGATTCTCCACCGACTGTTTACACATTCTCCAAAACATGGACATTGTTCAGTTCTCAGGTTCTGTGATGTAGAAGAAGTTCCTTTGTTCTCTCTATGTGAAACCCTCTCTCTATACTGCCTGGCCCTTAGGAGAATCTCCTCTAGGAATTTACGACCTGAGATAACAGAGCCTGGGTGTAGGGGGAAGAGAGAGGTGGTGAGAGAGAGGGGGTTGGTGCTTGCTATATCCAAAGAGGGCCACGTCATGACACAGTGATGTAACCAGTCAGGATGCTCTCGATGGTGCATCTGTCAAACTTTTTGAGGATCTGAGGACCCATGCCAAATCTTTAGTTTCCTGAGGGGGGAATAGGCTTTGTCGTGTCCTCTTCACAACTGTCTTGGTGTGTTTGGACCATGATAGTTTGTTGGTGATGTGGACACCAAGGAACTTGAAGCTCTCAACTTGCTCCACTACAGCCCCATCAATGAGAATGGGAGCGTGCTCGGCCCTCCTTTTCCTGTAGTCCACAATCATCTCCTTTGTCTTGATTATGTTGAGGGATAGGTTGTTATTCTGGTACCACCCGGCCAGGTCTCTGACCTCCTCCCTATAGGCTGTCTTGTCGTTGTCGGTGATCAGGCCTACCACAGTTGTCGTCTGCAAACTTAATGATGGTGTTGGAGTCGTGCCTGGCCACGCAGTCATGGGTGAACAGGGAGTACAGGAGGGGACTGAGCACGCACCCCTGAGAGGCTCCAGTGTTGAGGATCAGCGTGGCGAATGTGATGCTACCTACCCTCACCACCTGGGCAGGGGGGGGGGCCGTCAGGAAGTCCAGGATCCAGTTGCAGAGGGAGGTATTTAGTCCCATGATCCTTAGCTTAGTGTTGAGCTTTGAGGGTACTATTGTGTTGAACGCTGAGCTGTATTAAATGAATAGAATTCTCACGGCCTTGTGAATGTTGATCTGTTTAAAGGTCTTACTCACGTTGGCTACGGAGAGCGTGATCACACAGTTGTCCGGAACAGCTGATGGTGTCATGCATGCCTCAGTGTTGCTTGCCTCGAAGTGAGCATAGAAGTGATTTAGCTCGTCTGGTAGGCTTGTGTCACTAGGCAGCTCGCGGCTGTGCTTCCCTTTGTAGTCTGTAATAGTTTGCAAGCCCTGCCACATAAGACGAGCATTGGAGCTGGTGTAGTACGATTCCATCTTAGTCCTGTATTGGCGCTTTGCCTGTTTGATGGTTCGTCAGAGGGCATAGCAGGATTTCTTATAAGCTTCCGGGTTAGAGTCCCGCACCTTGAAAGTGGCAGCTCTACCCTTTAGCTCAGTGCGAATGTTGCCTGTAATCCATGGCTTCTAGTTGGGGTATGTACGTACAGTCAATGTGTGGACGATGTCTCGATGCACTTATTGATAAAGCCAGTGACTGATGGTGCACTCCTCAATGCCATCGGGAAGAATCCCGGAACATGTTCCAGTCTGTGCTAGCGAAACAGTCCTGTAGTTTAGCATCTGCTTCATCTGACCTTTTTTTTATAGACCGAGTCACTGGTGCTTCCTGCTTTAATTTTTGCTAGTAAGCAGTACTCAGAAGGATTGAATTGTGGTCAGATTTACCAAATGGAGGGCGAGGGAGAGTTTTGTATGCATCTGTGTGTAGAGTACAGGTGATCTAGAATTTTTTTCCCTCTGGTTGCGCATTTAACATGTTGATAGAAATTAGGTAAATCTGATTTAAGTTGCCTGCATTAAAATCCCCGGCCACAAGGAGTGCCGCCTCTGGGTGAGCGGTTTCCTGTTTGCTTATTTCCTCATACAGCTGACTGAGTGCAGTCTTAGTAAATTAACTGCCACGAAAAGTATGGATGAAAACCCTTTGGCAAATAGTGTGGTCTACGCTTTTCATAAGGTACTCTACTTCAGGCGAGCAAAATCTAGAGACTTCCTTAGATTTTGTGCACCAGCTGTTGTTTGCAAATATGCACAGACCGCCCCCCCCCCCCCTCGTCTCCCCGGAGTGTGCTGTTCTATGTACCCGGTGCATTGTATATCCCGCTAGCTGAATATCCATGTCATCATTCAGCCACGATTCCGTGAAACATAAGATGTTACAGTATTCGGGATCGTACCTCGTCTAATTTATTGTCCAATGATTGCACGTTGGCACGTAATATTGACGGTAATGGCAGCTTTCCCACTCTCCTTCTGCGGATCCTTACGAGGCACCCCGCTCTGTGTCCTCTATACCTGCGTCTCTTTCTCTTGCCAATGACGGGGATGTTGGCCTTGTCATGTGTTCGAAGTACATCCTGTGCGTCCTGCTTGTTGAATAAAAAAATCTTTGTCTAATCCGAGGTGAGTGATCGCTGTCCTGATATCCAAAAGCTCTTTTTTGCTGTAAGATACGGTGGTACAACATTATGTACAAAATAAGTTACAAATAACGAGAAAAAAAACACATAACAGCACAATTGGTTAGGCACCCGTAAAACTGCTGCCATTTCTTCAGGCGCCAACGCCATCAACCAAGGTTGTGGTCACGTCCCATCTACCTAGTGGGCAGTATCTACATTTGCTATGAATGTTGGACTTTGTGGTGCACTATGAGCAGACGAATGCCCAAGAAGTCAAAACTTTCTGATTCTACCAGTGAAATTAAAATGCTTCTTCTTCTAGCTTGTGGTTTGGATAATGTTGATGTTTATGACAAAAACATGTTGTTAATATAGTAATGACTATATACCGTGGCAGAGCCTAAAAACGGAGAGAATTTTGTTTTTTAACTGCAGAAACAGAAGCAACCCGATGATGATAAGAACATTCAAGCGGCCACGTGGTCATCAGTATCCATTAAGGCCTCCAAGAGTTCCTCAGAAAATGTACCATCTTTACCCTCCTATATAACCATATACAGTACATGAAATCTCAGCCCTAAAGTACAATTAACTAAACCAAATGCATAGTTTTTTATTTAGATCAGCATACAGACCTTTATATGTGTCACCCTATAACTCAGCACGGCTTCTGTCTCCAGATTACTGGTGAGATGGTCAATCAAGAGCCTCGTCAAAAAAACATAAAACCCAGAAATCAAACTCCTAAACGATCAGAGACTAAAAGGTAAGAAACACATAATTTCTTTATTCATCACTGACTTAATATAACGTCCCGTTGGTGTCAACAAAATGACAATTGTTGTGAGTCTGTCACCAGGTCATTGGATAAACTCTTAGGTACATGTGGAGGAAGTGTGCCCACAACGAACACCTCTGGAGTGGGGGAAACAGTGTATGACCAGGTGGGTAAAATCTATATCTCATTTGTCCATGGTCACAGCTAAGGAATCACTTCTTGGCACTGCTTGGATATTTCTTAGGCCATTTTACAGAGATTAATTATCATACATTAGGATAGCAGAGCACTCCACGAGGACTAAAATAAAACATTAAGATAATAACAATCAAATGTATTTAGCAAGCACTTTCTCATAGTCACAACACTATACAACATAGCAAACATCTAATCTATAAACACCAGTCAGTGAAAACAACACAGGAAGAAACCCAAATTATTAAAGAAAATGCATCTCAAACTAAAGCAAGAAAAGTATAGATAAAGGCTATACAGAAGGTAACAATTGTGATATGTTTGTGTTGTAAGTTTTGTGGAATGATTCCTTTGTTAACCTGTTGATTATCTATGTGTTTCTTCAGAGTGAACCCTCAACCTGTCACGGTTGTCGTAAGGAGAAGCGGACCAAAGTGCAGCGTGTGTGTTGTTCCACATTTTATTTACACTGTGAAACTATGCAATACATAAACTAAAGAACAAAACAACAAACTGTGATGCAGAGGTGAAACATACCCTACTCAAAAACAATCTCCCACAAACCCAGGTGGAAAAAAAACCCTACTTAAGTATGATCTCCAATTAGAGACAACGAGGACCAGCTGCCTCTAATTGGAGATCATCCCAAACAAAACCCCAACATAGAAATACAAAACTAGAACCTGAAAACATAGAAATAGAAAACATAGAAAAAATACCCTGTCACGCCCTGACCTACTCTACCATAGAAAATAACATCTTTCTATGGTCAGGACCTGACACAACCAGTAAAATACGCCCTCTTCAAGTGAATATTCCAGGTAAAAAGCACAGTTGTTTCAGATCTCCACTTACCTTCACTGTGGCTCAGTTGGTAGAGCATGGTGTTTGCAACGCCAGCATGGTGTGTGCAACGCCAGGGTTGTGGGTTCGATTCCCACGGGGGGCCAGTCCAAAATAAATAAAAAATAAAGAAATGTATGCATTCACTACTGTACGTCGATCTGGATAAGAGTGTCTGCTAAATGATGTAAAAATGTACACAAAAGTTATACTAAAATACTCATTTTAGAAAATGACAAGGAGAAAAATGTAATTATACTATATTTCCAAAACATATAATAAATCTCACTCAGTTAAGCATTGAATTATGAGATATTTTACACTTGAGTTGCATGTACCCTTTGTACCCTTTACCATATGCACACAGTAAATGGATCATCTGAAATTATTTTTCACCGACTGATGCAACTCATTTGCATAACAGCATTGGCTATAACGAGATTGGAAGATCTGTGACTGCTGCTGGATGATTTGTGTATTAATTAATGAAAGATGTTTCCAATTGTTTCCAGGCAAAAGGAAATCTGATGAGGCCCATGCAAACAAACAAACAAAGAAACGACAATGTGTTGCTGCATCCAGAATAACTGAAACATTTGGTAGGTGGATGATGGTGTTTATATGGACCACAATCATTTTAAGAAACACTCTTTTAATTGGAAACCATTTAACATGATATATTGTAGAACAAGATTATAGCTGGTTTGTGACCTGTGTTTAACTCTGACAGAAACTGAAACCAAGACAGAGGTGAAAAAGATCATGCAACATGTCAAAAGCAAACTTGATGATCTGCCTTCTACAAAACTCATTGACTTCCTCAGGTACGCATAATTAAAAAAAAATTTTTTACCCATTTTTCTCCCCAATTGATAGTTAGTCTTGTCCCATCGCTGCAATGAGAGAGGTGAAGGTAGAGAGCTGTGTGTTCTCTGAAACACACCGCAGTGCATCTTGACACAATGCTCGCTTAATCCGGAAGCCAGCTGCACCAATGTGTCGGAGGAAACACTGTACACCTAGTGACTGTGTCAGCGTGCATGCGCCCGGCCAGCCACAGGAGGCGGTAGAGCGAGATTGGACAAGGACATGCCAGCTGGCCAAACCCTTCCCTAACCCGGACAATGCTGGGTCAATTGTGCACCGCCTCATGGGTTTCCTGGTTGCAGCCGGCTGCGACACAGCCTGGGATCGAACCAGGATCTGTAGTAACGCAGCTAGCACTGCGATGTAGTACCTTAGACCGCTGTGCCACTCGGGAGGCTCCAGGTATGCATTTTTAAATGTGGAGGGATGCGTACAGGCCACTAAATTGCTTTACTTGTTTTCGTCTTTCATTTCTAACAGAGGTAAAATCCAAACGCTGGAGAAAGACAAAAAAGAGATAGTGGGTGTTTTTGGGAAGACTGGAGCTGGTAAGAGCTTCTTGATTAACACCATCTTGGGTGAGACAAAATTGCTGCCCTCTGGAAACCAAGGGGCATGCACCTCGGTCATGATTCAGGTGGAGGCCAATATGACAGACTCGAAGTACATCGCAGAGATTGAGTTCATGACAGAGGAGGTAATAGTATCTGTTTCATCTGTTTATATCCTAATCTCACAATGTTTTGAAAGTGGTGTCATGAGGAATAGTACAATTAATGAAAGGCTTCTTTGAAACATATCAAGGTAACTAAAACTAAGATCTGAATCGAGGTCTGTCATTGACCCAATTGACACCTTGCATTAATTTAAAAGAAGAAGCAACGATAAAAGAAACATCGATACAAGGTAGCCTAACATTGCAGGCAAACGGCACAGATTTGAGGGGCGTTTTCTTGCTATGTGCACTCGTCCTTTTAAATTTCAATTCCAGGTTGCACATAAAAGATATTTAACCTGTTTAGGATAGGGGGCAGTATTTTCACGGCCGGATAAAAAACGTACCCGATTTAATCTGGTTATTACTCCTGCCCAGAAACTAGAATATGCATATAATTGTATGATCTGGATAGAAAACACCCTAAAGTTTCTAAAACGGTTTGAATGGTGTCTGTGAGTATAACAGAACTCATATGGCAGGCCAAAACCTGAGAAGATTGCACACAGGAAGTGCCCTCTCTGACCATTTCTTGGCCTTCTATAGCCTCTTTATGGAAAATAGAGGATCTCTGCTGCAACGTGACATTTTCTAAGACTCCCATAGGCTCTCAGAAGGCGCCAGAACGTTGAATGATGACTCTGCAGTCCCTGGCTGAAAAACAGTAGCGCATTTGGATAGTGGTCGATCTGAGAACAATGAAACGGGCGCGCGCGTGCACGTGAAGAGTCCATTTTACATTTTCATTCTTTGAACGAAAACAACGTCGCCCGGTCAGAATATTATCGCTATTTTACGAGAAAAATCGCATAAAAATAGATTTTAACCTCTTGGGGCTAGGTGGGACGCTAGCGTGCCACCCGTGGTGCACTCCATCAACAGCAGGTGCATTTCAAGAGCGGCAAATTTGAATCCAAATAAATGTCAAAATTCAAATTTTTCAAAAATACAACTATGTTACACCATTTGAAAGATAAACATCTCCTTAATCTAACCACGTTTTACGATTTCAAAAAGGTTTTACGGCGAAAGCATAAATTTAGAGTATGTTAGGACAGTACATTTACAAGAGTTGTGTGTAATGTTTTGTCAAGTCAAAGACAGGGTCACCAAAACCATAAAACCAGCTAAAATGATGCACTAACCTTTTACAATCTCCATCAGATGACACTCCTAGGACATTATGTTAGACAATGCATGCATTTTTAGTTCTATCAAGTTCATATTTATATCCAAAAACAGCGTTTTACTATGGCATTGATGTTGAGGAAATCGTTTCCCTCCAATAACCGGCAGTCAAGTCAGCGTAACAAATTAAATAATTAAAATTAGAAAACATTGGTAAAATATTATATTGTCATTTAAAGAATTATAGATTTACATCTCTTGAACGCAATCAACTTGCCAGATTTAAAAATAACCTTACTGGGAAATCACACTTTGCAATAATCTGAGCACTGCGCCCAGAAAAATACGCGTTGCGATACAGACTAGACGTCATGTTGGGGAGATCTAAAATCGAAAATACTATGTAAATAATCCATTACCTTTGATTCTCTTCATCAGATGTCACTTCCAGGTATCACAGGTCCATAACGAATGTAGTTTTGTTCAAAAAAGCTCATCATTTATGTCCAAAAATCTCCGTCTCGTTAGCACATGATGTAAGCCAGCCGGACTTCTCGTCATGAACGAGGGGAAAAAATATATTTCCGTTCGTTCAAACATGTCAAACGTTGTATAGCATAAATCATTAGGGCCTTTTTTAACCAGAACATGAATAATATTCAAGGTGGACGAATGCATACTCTTTTATAACGTATTGGAACGAGGGTACCCAACATGAACTCGCGCGCAAGGTGTCTAATGGGCCATCATCGTTCCATGGCTCTTGTTCGGTCAGATCTCCCTCCAGAAGACTCAAAACACTTTGTAAAGGCTGGTGACATCTAGTGGAAGCAATAGGAAGTGCCAAAATATTCCTAAACCCCTGTGTTTTTCAATGGGATAGGTTTAAAGTCAATACAACACATCAGGTATCCACTTCCTGTCAGAAAATGTCTCAGGGTTTTGCCTGCCAAATGAGTTCTGTTATACTCACAGACACCATTCAAACAGTTTTGGAAACTTTAGAGTGTTTTCTATCCATATATAATAAGTATATGCATATTCTAGTTACTGGGTAGGATTAGTAACCAGATTAAATCGGGTACATTTTTTTTATCCAGACGTGCAAATGCTGCCCCCTAGACCCAACAGGTTAAACAGCGTTTGACGAAGTACGGTAATGAAATATTTTTAATTTTTTTGTCACGATATGCGCCGGCGCGTCACCCTTCGGATAGTGTCTTGAACGCAAGAACAAACGCAGCTATTTGGATATAACTATGGATTATTTGGAACCAAACCAACATTTGTTGTTGAAGTAGAAGTCCTGGGAGTGCATTCTGACGAAGAACAGCAAAGGTAATCCAATTTTTCTTATAGTAAATCTGAGTTTGGTGAGTGCCAAACTTGGTGGGTGTCAAAATAGCTAGCCATGATGGCCGGGCTATCTACTCAGAATATTGCAAAATGTGCTTTCACCGAAAAGCTATTTTAAAATCGGACATAGCGATTGCATAAAGGAGTTCTGTATCTATAATTCTTAAAATAATTGTTATGTTTTTTGTGAACGTTTATCGTGAGTAATTTAGTAAATTCACCGGAAGTTTCTGTTTTTCAGCCAGTAACTGCAGAGTCATCATTCAACGTTCTGGCACCTTCTGAGAGCCTATGGGAGCCTTAGAAAGTGTCACGTTACAGCAGAGATCCTCTGTTTTGGATAGAGATGACAAAGAAGGCCAAGAAATGGTCAGAGAGGGCGCTTCCTGTTTGCAATCTTCTCAGGTTTTGGCCTGCCAAATGAGTTCTGTTATACTCACAGACACCATTCAAACAGTTTTAGAAACTTTAGGGTGTTTTCTATCCAAATCAAACAATTATATGCATATTCTAGTTACTGGGCAGGAGTAGTAACCAGATTAAATCGGGTACGTTTTTTTATCCGGCCGTGCAAATACTGCCCCCTATCCCCAACAGGTTTTAACCTCTGCGGGAGGGGAATGGAATTGATGTGGAGACAGCCTAGTTGTGACTATTATAAATAGTTGTGGTTTAGTTGCCATAGTGTAATAGTGACAGTAGGCAGTAGTAGTAGTAAAAGGCCTAATAGCAGAGCAGTAATTTTAGTAACAGCAGTAGTAAACTGCGAGTGAGTTTGAGGTGTGGGTCATAATTAGTCAGATTGCTGTGATGCTGGACTGTAGCCTCTAAGGGCCATCCTAAGTTTCTTGTGTGTAAATCTTTAGTTTTGCGCACTGCCTTTTGTTTCCTATTTGTATACTATGTGTTGGTCACCATTTGGGTGGCTTGGTGGTTTCGTAACACAGGACTTGGCTTCAAATGAAGAGAGTGTGCATTACACATTTGTAATGGTTTTACATTTTTATTAGGAATGGAAAGAGGAGCTATTGTCCATCTTAAGAGACAGATCTTACAAGGATGGAAATGATGAAGACCATGAAAGGGATGATGACGATGACGATGATGAAAAGATATCATCTTTGTATGGAAAAGATGGACGTGGGGCAACCTTAGAAGAACTAATGGACAGGAAGCACTTCAGAAAAATTCCAGAGTTTCGTTTATCAGTCAAGAAAATATTTCTATGTGACACAGTAAGTTACTGTCATGCTAGTTCACTTCTGTGAAGATTGTGTGCTTTGGTGAAAATCATTGTTAAAAAAAATAATTTTAGGAAGATAACCACATCTGATTGCAAATTATATTAAATAATGTATTTATTCCCTTAACAAAAAAAGCTGGCTTCTGGCAAACAGAAGAAATTTGCAGCAAGCGCATATTTTCACATGCAAATTAGTTGTGGCAAACTACTGCTGCAAATTTGCAGAAACAATTCTGGGAAGCTTGTGGGAAAGAAAAAAAATCAACTGTTTGCCGCAAACACAGTATAAATATGAAATTAGATCAGGTTTTTGGTTACTGTGTGTTAAAATTGAAATGTTTTATCTACGTAAACCAAATCACATTTAACTTTAAATGAAGTTGCTTCTCACAGAAAACTAAACCAAACATACTAAAATTGCTAAATGTACTAAACATGTATGCAATGTCTTAACAGATAAAATTAATAAGAGCAAAGACTGGATATTTCGCAAATAAATTGTTTTAATATGTATTTTTATGTACAGTTGCTACAACATCTAAATGAGAGAAATTTGAACACTAAGGGGATGTTGATCTTAGGATGTTTAAAAGGGCAAATACACGAATGTACATGAGCCAACTTGAAATTTGAACTCTAAGGGGATGTTGATCTTATATATGTTTAAAAGGGCAAATACATTAATGTACATGAGCCAAGTGACAACTGAGCAATAGCTTTCAACCAATGGAAGTTTAAAAGATAATTAACAACATTTCATTAATGAAAATAACAAAACTAAATCAAACCCAGTTCAGAACGATTGCCTTTTTGAGTGAACTTTGGAGAACTGTGGAAGTCCTTAGTCCAAACCTTGTTGAATGCATGCACTAAAACAATCAGAAAACACAAAACAAAATGAAGATACTGCAAACATTTAATATTTTGGCATCTTAAAAGGTAGGCTCAGCGGCTAATGGCCAGGTTTTGAAAAAAACTGGGTCAGCTGTTACAAAGTTGCCTTGATGTTGCAATGCTTCTCACTGAAACTGGCATTCTATATATTTTTCAGCAAGGAAACTATTTTTCTGCCTTGTATAAATGCTATATTAACAAACAATGTATCTAGATTAAACCGTGGCTTTAGGTCTACTAAAAACTACTATATTTTAATGTGTGGCCAACTGTTCCTAGAGAGCCACAGTACACAATATTCGTCACTAAGACAGTTTACTAGTTCTCTTCTTCCTGACTCAGGTGTACAGTGCATTTGGAAAGTATTCAGACCCCTTGACTTGTACCACATTTTGTTACGTTACCTTAGTCTAAAATTCCATTTTTTTTAAATCCCTCAATCTACACACAATACCCCATAATGACAAAGCAAAAATAAGTTTCGAAATTTGTGCAAATGTATTAAGAATAAACGGATACCTTATTTACATAAGTATTCAGACCCTTTGCTATAAGACTCGAAATTGAGCTCAGGTGCATCCTGTTTCCATTGATGATCCTTGAGATGTTTCTACAACTTGATTGAAGTCCACCTGTGGTAGATTCAATATGATTTTACATGATTTGGAAAGGCACACATCTGTCTATATAAGGTCCCACAGTTGACAGTGCATGTCAGAGCAAAAACCAAGCCATGAGGTTGAAGGAATTGTCCGTAAAGCTCCAAGACAGGATTGTGTCGAGGCACAGATCTGGGGAAGGGTACCAACAAATGTCTGCAGCATTGAAGGTCTCCAAGAACACAGTGGCAGCTCCAGAGATCCTCTGTGGAGATGGGAGAACTTTCCAGAAGGACAACCATCTTTGCAGCACTCCACCAATCAGGCCTTTATGGTAGAGTGGAAAGACGGAAGCCATCCTCAGTAAAATGAACTTCACAGCCAGAAGGCACCTAAAGGACTCTTACCATGAGAAACAAGAATCTTTGGTCTGATGAAACCAAGATTGAACTCTTTGGCCTGAATGCCAAGCGTCACATCTGGAGGGAACCTGGCACCATCCCTACGGTAAAGCATGGTGGTGGCAGAAACATGCTGTGGGGATGTTTTTCATCGGCAGGGACTGGGAGACTAGTCAGGATCAAGGGAAAGATGAACGAAGCAAAGTACAGAGATATCCTTGATGAAAACCTGCTCTACGAGCGCCCAGGACCTCAGACTGGTTCACCTCAGAAAGTTCACCTTCCAACAGGACAATGACCCTAAGCACACAGCCAAGACAGACAACGCAGGAGTGGATTTGTGACAAATCTCTGAATGTCCTTGAGTGGCCCAGCCAGAGCCCGGACTTGAACCCGATCAAACATCTCTGGAGAGACCTGAAAATAGCTGTGCAACGATGCTCCCCATCCAACCTGACAGAGTTTGAGAGGATCTGCAGAGAAGAATGGGAGAAACTTCCCAAATACAGGTGTGCAAAGCTTGTAGTGTCATACCCAAGAAGACTCGAGGCTTTAATCGCTGCCAAAGGTTTTTCAACAAAGTACTGAGTAAAGGATCTGAATACTTATGTAACTGTGCCATTTATTTTATATACACATTTGCAAACATTTAAAAAACATTTTTTTGCTTTGTCATTATGGGGTATTGTGTGTAGATTAATGAAAAAAAAATATTTGATACATTTTAGAGTAAGGCTGTAACAAAACAAAATGTGGAAAAAGTCAAGGGATCTGAATACTTTCAGAAAGCACTGTAAATGCTCCTGAGGGGTGCAGCGGTCTAAGGCACTGAATTAGAGCTCGAGGCGTCACTACGGACACCCTGGTTCGATTCCAGGCTGTATCACAATCGGCCGTGATTGGGAGTTGCATAGGGCAGTGCACAATTGGCCTAGCGTAGTCCGTGTTTGGCCGGTGTAGGCCATCACTGTAAATAAGAATTTGTTCTTAACTGACTTGGCTAGTTAAATAAAGATTACATTTAAAAAAGTAAGTCTTGGGTTGAAGAAAAGCAACATAAAATTGAGTTATGCCTAATATGGCAAGTCATATTACTTTTGCAAAAATGTAATTAACTTCATATCAACGCTATGCATGCAAGAAGCCTTGACCTGGTGTACACATATTTATCTGTCCTCAGTTTTATTGAATGCCTCAATCTGTCTATTTGCATTGTAACTGACTGCTTCTAGAAAGAGAGAAGGAACACCACATGACCAAGATGCGCTAGTTACTAGTTTAAAGCAATGAAATACTTAATTATTACAAAGAATGAATGTTTGGGCTACATTTATGAGAATACATACATTTGCTTACGTTATTGAGCTTGTCCCCAGCAAGAAAACAAAAAATGGCACTCAAACAGAAGGGGGAACTAACAAAGACTCACTGACCAACAACCAAAACGAAACAGGTGGGGTTGTAGGAGGGGTTCTGCAAGACACTCATGGGGTTGTCCACTGAAAGTTGACTAGCAATAACAACTGGAACCCAAAATACACCCACCATGAGCGCCCACTATATTTGCCAAAGAAGAGGCAAACAAAAGAAAAACCCACACCAAACAAAGACAGGATGCAACCCAAAACGGAATCAGACAAAGGAATATTTTTTCTATAAATCAAATAGGGAGCGCCAACTACAGGTGTTGACAACTAGAACACTGGGCCAGGCACTCGTAAATAGCACCTGGGCAAGCACAGCTGAAACACCTTCCCACTAAAGAGATGGCAACCAGCACAGGTGTAACACATACTGACTAACGAGGTGACACCAACTGGTGTGCCCTACGTGCTAATGTGCTAAAGCCCAACCTCAAAACATAAATGGAAAAACCAAAGCCTGTAACAAGCTTGAAGATGATAAACTAATTTATCACTCAGAAAACGTGTTATGAGTGAGTGCACCAAAAGCATTTTTCCAGGGTGTTAATGAATCCTCCAACACCACGGGTAGGGGAAGGGTATGCATCTGCAAAAGTGAAGTCTTGCTTTGATGTCAAGTCAGCTCATATTTTTGCTACCTTAGCTGTTGTGCTAGCTAACATGCTAGTGAACAGTAATACCAATATGCATGACAATATGCTAGTGTCAAAAGACAGAAATGTATTCACCAGAAAATATAAATGTTTAGGCATATCATTAGTTAGCTAGCTAGCTATCACATTAATTGTGAAAAAATAGGATAGCTAACGTTAGCTAGCTAAGCGCCAGCCAGCTAGCTAGCGGCAAACATTTGCAAACTTCTGGCAACATTTTGTGGCCCACTATGTAGTTTGCAGCAAATTTGCTACAAACTTGCAAGAAGTTTGCCACAACAAATTCCCTTTTGTAAGCGATTGCAGGAAAATATGGAACTACATCTTTTAGGCTCTTTGATCTTTGTCAAAGTGTTCGTTTGGAGAAAATAACTTCGTTTTTTCACCAATGCATGTAATGATACTTTATTACAATTGCAGGCAGAAAAACTCTCTGAAACGATAACTTGTTACACACGGAGTGACACACAGAGTGATACATTTAAAAGACAGTATTGGCCGCTTGTGAAGTGTATAACCATCAAGGTGCCAAACTCCAAAGACCTGCTGGAGGATGTTGTGCTGGTTGATCTTCCAGGCAATGGAGACTGCAACAAGAGCAGAGATGAGATGTGGAAATCGGTAATTATTTACAATTCTTATTACTAATGGTTCAATATTCTATTTAGAATTGTATACATACAACTTCTAATTTGGTTGATGTTAGATTAACATCATAGGTACAGGGCCAAATGTCTGGCTATATCTATGTATTTGAGTTTATTTATATTTATGTTCAATTGATTAAACATATTATGTAGGCCTATGTATGCTATGAATAATATATTGTGTATATTATACCTTTACTGTTGGAATGTTTTAAGTTAATGTTACACTTCTTCAGTTTGTTGGAAACTGCTCTGCTGTGTGGATTGTAAGCGACATTGCAAGAGCAACTTCAGAAAAGGAATCATGGGAGATCTTAGACAGCACCGTTAGCCTCTTTGGACCTGGTGGAGAATGTCGAAGCATCAGTTTCATCTGCACCAAGACAGACGACATTGAGGAGAATCAAAAGGCTGATGCACGTACCTGTATTTTGAGAAGAAATGAAACAACCAAGAGGCAAGTGAGGGACAAATTCAACAAACAAAAAGAAGTTAAGGTAAGGCACAACTGACGTAAAGGAATCTTCTGTGACTTGTCAACATGCTCATACTGTATCTTGTAGTGGTGAAGATTTAGGAACTTCATGGAATTAAATGAAAGCAAGATTACATTGTACACTAAAGCTTTTCATTAGACATTTGTGTTGTCTAATATACAAAACAAAAAAATGAGTAATAGGTACTTATTTGTAATTATGATAAGGTAAGAAAGTTGTTCTAATCTGGTATTTATCAGTCATATCAAAATCTTCAAAATGTATTTAATTATTTAAAAAAATGGTTGAAGCACAACTGCTTGCATGAGCATAATGAATATAGATTTTTTGAGCTTGCAAAATCTTAGTGTGTGGACATGATTTAATTGGCTGTCATTGTCTAATAAACACCTTTCAGAAACACTTCAGTGGGGGAAAGGATTTCCTTCAGGTGTTTACTGTGAGTTCCAAGGAATACCAAAAGGAAAAGCATTTGCAACAAGAAGAGACAGGTACGATAACTGAACGTGTTTATTGATTCTACAACATAGAGAGAATTGTGTCCCCTATTTTTATGCCTATGCATTTTTTTAGACTATTAGTGTTGTTAATTACTTTACATAGCAACAAACTTCATCTAAGCAGCATGCATGTTTGAATATGACCTGTCGTATCTGGAAAATGTAAACATGTAATATGTCTTAATCAATAACAATTACAAGTGTAACCTGGACCATATGATACTCAATAATGCAGGTTGTTGTGTTTTCTCAAATATTGTGGGTAATGTGTATACATACAGCATGCTAAGCTATCCTCATATCCTCTGAAACATTTCACTATATTCTAAGGAGACTCATCTTCTCGGAAAAATAACATTCTGCTCTTTTGACCACTACTAAGCGCTGATTCCTAATTTAAATTCTGCATGCATAACTAGGATTATGCCCATAATCAATAATTCAGTTAATCAAACTCAAACAGAAATAGGAAAATGAAATGATCAAGAATTGAATCCAGGATCAATAAGAGCATCAAAGAACACTGACACCAACCAAAGGTAGAAATAAATATCTTGTTTTGAATTGATGTTGCAGAAATACCCAAACTTCAGGAATTTCTCAGAAATCTCAATGATCGTCGCACAAAGACTTCAGGTTATGTTTCTGGAGCTTATGGGATCCTGTCTCTGATAGAAGGAGCCAAAAGCAGCGACATGGTATTGTACTTACAGCAAGTTAACATACTCCTTACATGTGAATCAGTGTATTATATTGATTATGTTGAGTTTGGATTTCAGACAGACAGCAAAGAAGAGGTGTGCCAGGTTCTGGAACAGAGGCTCAAGGATGAGATCAAGTCCATTGGTCAAACTATTTATGAGGCTTATGAGACTTTTGAACGATGCCTCTCAGAAGGAGTTCGACAGTCAGAAGAATCATGCGAGAAATTAATGAATAAAGTGATAGCACCAGTAAGCTACTTTAAAAAATAACATTTAAGAATAGCCGCTTTTGTACTGTCACCCTACACTGAGTATGCCAAATATTAGGAACACCTTCCTAATATTGAGTTGCACCCGGTCTCTTTTGCCCTCAGAACAGCCTCAATTTGTCGGGGCATGGACTCTACAAGGTGTCGAAAGTGCTTCACAGGGTTGCTGGCCATGTTGACTCCAATGCTTTCCACAGTTGTTCAAGTTGGCTGGATGTCCATTGGGTGGTGGACCATTCTTGATACACACGGGAAACTGTTGAGTGTGAAAAACCCAGCAGCGTTGCAGTTCTTGACACAAACCGGTGCGCCTGGCACCTATTATCATACCCCGTTCAAAGGCAATCGTTTGTCTTACCGATTCACCCTCTGAATGGCACACATACACAATCCAGGTCTCAATTGTCTCAAGGCTTAAAAATCCTTCTTTAACCTGTCTCCTCCCCTTCATCTACATTGATTGAAGTTGATTTAACAAGTGAGATTAATAAGGAATGATAGCTTTTAGCTGGATTCACCTGGTCTGTCTTTGTCATGGAAAGAGCAGGTGTTTTTAATGTTTTGTAAAATCAGTGTACAGTATATCCGTGCTAGCCAGTTTGTGCTAGCGCCAGAGAAGCTGAAAATCAAGAGACTCAACCAGGATCCCAAAAGTGATGTGATTTACTTTTTGTAACCCAGTTTAGCGTGAGATAGAAACAGAAAGTAAATGGGAGAGTAATCTTTCATGGACGGATGCAAGTAACATAATCGGTATTGGCAGCATCTGTTAAGAGTGTGGGATGCGACGACTAACAGGGAAATGTTTTGCTTTCCGGTAAGGAGATTTTATTTCCCGGTAAGAATTTATTTCCTTCTTAATGCGTTTGAGCCAATAAGTTGTGTTGTGACAAGGTAGGGTTGGTATACAGAAGATACCCCTATTTGGTAAAATACCAAGTCCATATTATGGAACAGCTGAAATAAACAAAGAGAAACAACAGCCCATCATTACTTTAAGCCATGAAGGTCAGTCAACCCGGAAAACGTCAAGAACTTTAAAAGTTTCTTCAAGTGCAGTCGCAAAAACCATCAAGCGCTGTGATGAAACTGGCTCTCATGAGGACCGCCACAGCAAAGGAAGACCCAGATTCACCTCTGCTGCAGAGGATAAGTTTATTAGAGATTCCAGAAATCTGCAATTAACTGCACCTCCAAATGCAGCCCAAAAAATGCTTCACAGCGTTCAAGTAAACTTCAACTGTTCAGAGGAGACTGCTTGAATTAGGCCTTCATGGTTGAATTGCTGCAACGAAACCACTACTAAAGGACACCAATAAGAAGAAGAGACTTGCTTGGGCCAAGAAACATGAGCAATGGAAATTAGACCGGTGGAAATCCTTTGGTCTGATGAGTCCAAATTTGAGATTTCTGGTTCCGACCGCCATGTCTTTGTGAGATGCAGAGTAAGTGAGCAGATGATCTCCGCATGTGTGGTTCTCACCGTGAAGCATGGAGGAGGTGTGATGGTGTGGGTGTGCTTTGCTTGTGACACTGTCAGTGATTTATTTAGAATTCAAGGCACACTTAACCAACATGGCTACCACAGCATTCTGCAGCGATACGCCATCCCAACTGGTTTGCGCTTAATGGGACTATCATTTGTTTTTCAACAGTACAATGACCCAAAACACACCTTCAGGCTGTGTAAGGTCTATTTGAACAAGAAGGAGAGAGATGAAGTTCTGCATCAGATGACCTGGCCTCCACAATCACCCGACCTCAACCCAATTGAGATGGTTTGGGATGAGTTGGACCGCAGAGTTAAGGAAAATCAGCCAACAAGTGCTCAGTGTATGTGGGAACTCCTTCAAGATGGTTGGAAAAGCATTCCAGGTGACTACCCCATGAAGCTGGTTGAGACAATGCCAAGAGTGTGCAAAGCTGCCATCAAGGCAAAGGGTGGTTACTTTGAAGAATCTAAAGTCTAAAATATATATTTTTTGGTTACTACATGATTCCGTGTGTTATTTCATAGTTTTGATGTCTTCACTATTATTATACAATGTATAACATTGTCAAAATAAAAACCCTTGAAAGAGTAGGTGTGTCCAAACTTTTGACTGGTACTGTATATATTTTTTTTACTGACGTCTTCAAAAACGTCACTAAGGAACTCATAAAAGGCATTTACATCAGATACAAGAATGATGCTTCAATCTACAACCTGCGCAGGCTCCGAGCAAAGACCAAAACACAGGAACATCTTGTCCATAAGGCCCTCTTTGCCGACGATTGTGCCTCAACTCATGTGAGTTCCGGAATGTCGAACACGTCACATACCTAGGGAACACCGTCTCTGAGGACGGCTCAAGCCAATCATTGGGAAGACTGAGGAACAGGATACTCAACCATAACACCATCCCTCTTTCCACAAAATTGAAAATCTATACTATGGTAGTGATCACAACCCTGCTGTAGGTCTGTGAAACTTGGACCCTGAACTGTCACCACATCAAACAGCTGGAAACATTCCATACACAATCTCTGAGATCAATTATGGTTATGCAGTGGTAAGACAAGGTCTCCAACCTGGATGTAATGCAGAGGGCAAACAGCAGAAAGGCACAGCTCTGATGGACTGGCCACACCATCGGGTTTCCCCAGCACGGTCTCCCAAGAAGGATTTTCTTTGGCGAGCTGCAGCAAGAGCACTGAAAGGGCAGGCCAGCCCAAAAAGCACTTAAAAGACAACCAGCAGAAGGCAACTTAGAGCGAGAAAGAAACAACCATCTAACTGAAGCCAGAGAAAAGCATCATTACTGCACAAACCCGGGTCCAAAACACCAACAGAAGCACTTGTCTGTCCCTCATGACTCAGTCTGTGCTTCAAGACTCAAGAACCCACAATAAACCGAAGTAATGTGCACAAGTCGTCATTATCCAAACTACCAGAGGGAGAAAGAAATGGGAGAGTTGTACATTCTTATATACATGAAGTTATCATGTATCCAGTCTCTCGATTTTCACATTTCTCTGGCGATAGCACGCATTGATTCGCACAGATATACTGTAGGCTTGCACGATACTGGAAAAGCAACTATTGAAGAGATATTCACGCATGACAAATTTCCAGTGATGTGCTGTTAACGTTTAACATATTTTCATTTTTTATTCCCAGAGAGGGAAAAAAGGCTGTGGATATCAAGTAGTGAAGTCTTTATGCAAGAATGGTGGAGTTTACAAACCAAAAGGGAAAAGAGAAAGAAGAAGGGAAATAAACCTTAATGAGAGTTTAGCCTCATGTATGAGAAGTCTAATTGATGAACAGTTTAAGATACATTTCCCGTAAGTAATTTAATCGTTATATATATAGTGCATTTGGAAAGTATTCAGACCCCTTGACTTTTTCCAAATTTTGTTACGCTACAGGCTTATTCTAAAATTGATTAAATATTTCTTTCCCCTCATCAATCTACACACAATAACCCATAATGACAAAGCGAAAACAGGATTTTAGAATTGACCTTATTAACATATCTATTCAGACCCTTTGATATGAGACTCGAAATTAAGCACAGGTGTATCCTGTTTCCATTGATTATTCTTGAGATGTTTCTACAACTTGATTGGAGTTCACCTGTGGTAAATTCAATAGATTGGACATAATTTGGAAAGGCACACACCTGTCTATGTAAGGTCTCACAGTTGACCGTGCATGTCAGAGCAAAAACCAAGCCATGAGGTCGAAGGAATTGTTCGTAGAGCTCCGAGACAGGATTGTGTCGAGGCACAGATCTGGGGAAGGGTACCAAAACATTTCTACAGCATTGAACGTCCGCAAGAACACAGTGGCCTCCATCATTCTTAAATGGAAGAAGTTTGGAACCACCAAAACTCATCCTAGAGCTGGCTGCCCAGCCAAACTGAGCAATCAGGGGGAAGGGCCTTTGTCAGGGAGGTGACCAAGAACCCAATTTGTCACTCTGACAGAGCTCCAGAGTTCCTCTGTGGAGATAGCAGAACCTTCCAGAAGGACAACCAGCCCTGCAGCACGACACCAATCAGGCCGTTATGGTAGAGTGTCCAGACTGAAGGCCCTCCTCAGTAAAATGAACTTCACAGCCCACTTGGTGGCCGGCACCTGGCTCCAGACCATGAGAAACAAGATTCTCTGGTCTGATGAAACCAAGTTTGAACTCTTTGACCTGAATGCCAAGCGTCTCGTCTGGAGGAAACCTGGCACCATGCCTATGGTGAAGCATCATGGCGGCAGCATCATGCTGTGGGGATGTTTTTCAGCAGTAGGGACTGGAAGACTAGTCAGGATCAAGGGAAAGACGAACAGAGAAGTACAGAGAGATCCTTGATGAAAACCTGCTCCAGAGCGCTCAGAACCTCAGACTGGGGTGACAGTTCACCTTCCAACGGGACAATGACCCTAAGCACACAGCCAAGACAACGCAGGAGTGGCTTCGGGACAATTCTCTGAATGTCCTTGAGTGGCCCAGACAGAGCCTGGACTTGAACCTGATCTTACACCTCTGGAGAGACTTGGAAATAGCTGTGCAGCGACGCTCCCCATTCAACCTGACATTGCTTGAGAGGATCTGCAGAGGAGAATGGGAGACACTCCCCAAATACAGGTGTGCCAAGCTGTATGCCTTTCCAAATCATGTCCAATCAAGTTGTAGAAACATCTCAAGTATGATCAATGGAAACAGGATGCACCAGAGCTGAATTTCGAGTTTCATAGTAAATGGTATGAATACTTTTTTAGTTTTTATAAATTTGCACAAATGTCCAAAAACCTGTTTGTGCTTTGTCATTATGAGGTATTCTGTTTAGATTGAAGAGGAATTGTTTTTATTTAATATATTTTAGAATAAGGCTGTAACGCAACATGTAGAAAAAGTAAAGGAATTTGAGTACTTTCCGAATGCGTGTAGAGAATACACATGGAATGGTTAGGGCCCTGTTTAATCAAATCTAGTAACCATCTTTCTGATTTCAACATATTGTGTTTCAGAAACGAGGGCAAAGGTGGCCCAATCAGGGAGCAGATTGATACATTCACCCTTGACACAAACAGCTTGGTTGGGGAGCACCCGGGAGTGTCACTGCATCTGACATTCCTCAAGACAGAGGTAGGGTTTAAAAATAAATCAGTCTTGAGGCCGATATGTAAAGCTTGATAAAGAATGGTAATACTAGCAAGAGCATTGTGTGGTTTTCTCATGTCTTTCATGTATTCAATTGTTACCATGCACCTGCAACAAAGATAGAAGATAGCTCAGATGTGCGAGTGCCATTTTGAAACAAACAATCAGGAAATGCAACATTGAACCCCTCCCCCCTCCCCCACACACCATTTTTAGAATGTAGCCTTGTAAACACACCCTCCAGAAATAAGATTACTCTTATCTGGTCCATAGACTGCTTACAGGGTAAGGAAACCACTTAAATTAGGGTCTTCTTGACCATGTTTTTCTATCTGAAAGGAAACTGAATTGAAGGCAAAACTAATCTTTGACCTCCGCGAGAAAAAGAAAAAAATCTACTCCACTTTAACCGAGTCAATCAAGGACACCATGCTTCGATGTTATATAAGTAAGTCTTAAAATGAAAATGTATTATCTGAGAAAGTGTTGTATTCTAGTTATGAAAATTGTAATGATATTTGGGAAGTAACACGTTTTTAAACATATTTAGAATGTATTAATAGCAGATACAATGGTTATGGAAACAATATGATGACTGTGTTTTAGGGGCATCAGAGCATGCAGGAAAAGATTCTCTGAAAAGGATGAAAGATGAGCTACATCATCACATGAAGAATAACAACATTTTCCGGAAGGCCAAGGAAGATATGCTGGTTTGTTTAACCAACCTCAAGGTTTGAAACACTGTACAGTAGAGTTAGAGTTTGAAAATGCATTTAAGTGACACTCAACAATGATACAATAATACAAAATACTGATAAACAAATAACACATGAAATTGAGTTTTGAGGCACTAAAAACAATCATGGTCAAACATGGTACATGCTTAATCTATAATACATTACATCATCTATACACATGTATGCATAAAAACAAATAGTAAAAGGGTAATGAGTGACTTTGACTACATATCCATAATGCATTTATTACACCCTATAAGCGTTTCATGAACGTGTTATTACAGGTCCCAAACGCATCAATAAAGATTATTGAAATATAGCATATCTATAGCTCATTCGTGTCATGCTATGCAAAAGCTCATATTTAGGTACAGTATCTTAATAGATGTATCATTACAATGACAGCCTAGTGTCATCATTATGGCTGTTCTCAAAAGTGTGCTTCTGCCATACCAGTGCTAGAGACTTTGCCAAACCACGTTTTGAAAATTAAGCTGAAATGTAGCATGTACCAGCCCCATTTCTCCCACCGGCCGCTATAGGCCCATGACTTACCTTCTTCTTCCTCTCACTGAGGTCAATGGTGCATGAAGATCCCCACAGGGTTGAATCCCTAGGGTACATTTTATGGATCAAATCGTGTAGTTGAGGTTCATATCATAACTCATTAACAGCCCTCCTCCACATCACAATTAAGATGGTCATACTGTTCTATAACGCACACATTAAGGGTCTATGTATGAATTCTATGCAGTCAAAGTAAAGTCAAATCTATTTTCCCATTCATAAAGCATTTATAGCTAATCATTCCGTGGTAATTAACTGTGCAGTTTGCCACTGAGCTATAATACCAACAATAAAGGTCTGTGTATGAATTTTATGCAGTCAATATACTGTCATATCTATTTTCCCATGCATTCAGCATGTATAAATCATTCCTTACTTATCAAAAAGAATACGGACATCCTACAATATAGAATGTTAAAAGTAATATTAACATTTTATAAAAATTTTCCAGATGTAACATTAGCTAGTTAGCACAGAAAACAATTGCTGAGGACATCGCCAAAGAATCCTACCTTTTGCATGTTACTTTTCTTGAATAGATTGAACAAATATTCATATTCAAAGCATTCAATTTCAATTCCCCATTTCAGACTCATAGCTAGCAATAACTCTTTTAGTGAGTAAAATGTACTAACACAGGGAGGTAAAGCCAGCTAGCGTTTCCTCCATATTCACTAATGTAACGTTAGCAAGCTAGCTAGTTAAGTTAGCTAAGCCCCTGGCACAATGTCAACACGTTTTACAACTCGGTCAAAATTTGGGACATTTCGTAAAAAAATGTAGCAATTTCCCTATTAACATTGTACTTTTGCACGTTACAAACCTTTTAAAACAAGACATATTAAGAGATGGACAGAAACCAGTTCCTTTCATTTTGACCCAAAGCTATTATATTGACTACAAGGTAGCCAAGCGACCACTCTAACAATGGTAATACACTGAGTGTACAAAAAATTAGGAATACCTTCTAATATTGAGTTGCACCCTCCCCACCTTTTGCCCTCAGAACAGCCTCAATTTCTCGGGGCAGGAACTCTACAAGGTGTCGAAAGCGTTCCACAGGGATGCTGGCCCATGTTAACTCCAATGCTTCCCACAGCTGTGTCAAGTTGGCTGGTTGTCCTTTGGGTGGTGGATCATTCTTGATACACATGGGAAACTGTTGAGCGTGAAAAACCCAGCAGCGTTGCAGTTCTTGACACAAACAAACCGGTGTGCCTGGCACCTACTACCATACCCCGTTCAAAAGCACTGAAATCTTTTGTCTTGACCATTCACCCTCTCAATGGCACACATACACAATCCATGTCTCAATTGTTTCAAGGCTTAAAAATCCTTCTTTAACCCATCTCATCCCCTTCATCAACACTGATTGATATTTTTTTTTTTTAACAAGTGACATCAATAAGGCATCATACCTGGATTCACCTGGTCATTCTGCCATGGAAAGAGCAGGTGTTCCTAATGTTTTGTACACTCAGTGGGTACAGTGATTGAAGGCAGGGGAGATCAGGTGGGAGTATTCTAGCCAATGAGAGGGCAGATAAGTGTGAACAACATGCACAACTAAGTAGTTTTTGTCAAAGTTGCCGGAACGTCATGTGCATCCACTTATATCAGTACATTTGTAACAGCCTAAACATTACGAAACTACTATTCAATCAAATAAGCTTCTCGTAATTCTATACTCTCTTATAGACCTTAGCTCACGCAGACAGATTTTAGGAGGAGTAAATCCTTTCACTTCACCTCTTCTCTGTTTGACTGCAGATGAGAGGTGAAAGGTCAGTGTGGCATCACTTCCAGGTGACAGCCTAGATAAAAAAACATACCATCTTCAAAGGTTGTCACTATTTACCACAGCCACAGTCTTAAACCTGCCTGTTTCTACCATTTATCTTCTTAAAACCTGATTTTAAACCTAACCACAACGCTAAGCCTAATGAACACCAAAAAAAAAATAAACACGAATTTCTACGATATGTGACTCACCGCCTCAATTCGGTCTTATGTACCAAATTTTTAAACGTGTTTTTTACATTGGATAAAAGTAAAAATTCAGAGCTAGACAATTGTATACTGTGTATTCGGAATGTATTCAGACACCTTCACTTTTCCACATTTTGTTACATTGCAACCTTACTCTAAAATTGATACACATTATCCCATACTGACAAAGCGAAAACAGGGTTGGTTTTAGAAATGTTTGCAAATGTATTACAAATAAAAACCAGATTCCTTAATGATATAAGTATTCAGAACCTTTGCTATGAGACTCGAAATTGAGCTCAGGTGCATCCTGTTTCCAATGATCATCCTTGAGATGTTTCTATAACTTAATTGGAGTCCACCTGTGGTAAATTCAAATGATTGGACATGATTTGGAAAGGCACACATCTGATCTGTCTAAATAAGGTCCCACAGTTGATAGCGCATGTCAGAGCAAAAAGCAAGCCATGAGGTTGACGGAATTCTCCGTAGAGCCCAGAGACAGGATTGTGTCTCGGCTAAGAGCTGGGGAAGGGTACCAACAAATTTCTGCAGCATTGAAGGACACAGTGGCCTCCATCATTCTGAAATGGAAGAAGTTTGGAACCACCAAGACTCTTCCTAGCGCTGGCCGCCCGGCAAACTGAGCAATCAGGGGAGAAGGAACTTGGTCAGGGAGGTGACCAAGAAACTGATGGTCACTCTGACAGAGCTCCAGAGTTCCTCTGTGGAGATGGGAGAACCTTACAGAAGGACAACCATCTCTGCAGCACTCCACCAATCAGGCATTAATGGTAGAGTGGCCAGACGGAAGCCACTTCTCAGTAAAAGGCACATGACAGCCAGTTTCGAGTTTTCCAGAAGGCACCTAAAGGACTCAGACTATGAGAAACAAGATCCTCTGGTCTGATGAAACCAAGATTGAACTCTTTGGCCTGAATGCCAAGCGTCACGTGAAGCATGGTGGTGGCAGCATCATGTTGTGGGGATGTTTTTCAGCGGCAGGAAGACTAGTCAGGATCGAGGGAAAGATAAACGGAGCAAAGTACAGAGAGATCCTTGATGAAAACCTGTTCCAGAGCACTCAGAACCTCAGACTGGGGCAAAGGTTCACCTTCCAACAGGACACTGACCCTAAGCACACAGCCAAAACAACACAGTAGTGGTTTCGGGACAATTTTCTGAATGTCCTTGAGTGGCCCAGCCAGAGCCCGGACTTGAACCCAATCAAACATCTCTGGAGAGACCTGAAAATAGCTGTGCATCAACATTCCCCATCCAACCTGTCAGACCTTGAGAGGATCTGCAGAGATGAATGAGAGAAACTCCCCAAATACAGATGTGCTAAACTTGTAATGTCATACCTAGGAAGACTCGAGGCTGAAATCGCTGCCAAAGGTGATTCAACAAGGTACTGAGTAAAGGGTCTGAATACTTATGTAAATGTGATATTTCCATTAAAAAAAAATATACATTTGCAAAAATTTCTAAAAAACTGTTTTTGCTTCGTCGTTATGGGGTATTGTGTGTAGATTGATGAGGGGAAAAAAAACGATTCAATCAATTTTAGAATAAGGCTTTAACGTAACAAAATGTGGAAGAAGTCAAGGGGCCTGAATACTTTCCGAATGTACTGTATCATACACTGCATTTGAGGAACAATGGGAAAGTAATTCTGCTTTGAAAGTTGATAAACTTGTAACCACACTTTTGTCAAAATGGGCCTTGAATATTTTGGTACACCTACAGAAGAGCTCAGATCTTCTTTGTCTACACCCCATTCAGCATTGTTCACACCCTCTTAAGCCTTAGCCCCACCCATCTCTTTAAGGATTCACATGTGAGGCCGTGTGCTAAACAGAGTTAGTTGTGAAGTAAATAACCAAAGATTAAGACTAAAAGTGGTTAAAGTAGTATCAAAAAGTAGTAGTAAAAATATCCTAATCTGACTTTGGTGTAGATCATGTTGGGCTTCACATTACCGTCTCTTGTAAACATCACTATATCAAATCAAATCAAAGTATATTTGTGAAATGGTTACTTGTGTAACAGTGTTGCTGCCGTCCCTCTCCTCATGGTATGTCAAGATGGTGCCGAAGAACATGGCTGACGTTTTACATTCTCCCAACCAATTGTGCATTTTTTTTTTGCGCTTTGTGTAACTTATTTTTTTTACTTATTGTGTACATAATGTTGCTGCTACTGTCTCTTATGACCGAAAATAACTTATGGACATCAGAAAAGCTATTACTCACCGCGGACTGGAAGAAACTTTTTCCTTTAACGAGTCCAATGAGAAGTATATCTTGCTTTCACTGGAACAGGCCCAGAGCCAAGCCTTTTGCGTGAAGAAAAGGGGACGCAGATTGGGGATCCTTCTGAAAATCCGTAGGCGAGCGAGTAAACTCCCAATGCCTTCCATTCTTCTTGCTAATGTGCAATCATTAGAAAATACAATTGATGACCTACTATTAAGATTATCCTACCAACCCGACATTAAAAACTGTTACATCTTATGTTTCACCGAGACGTGGCTGAACGAAGATACGGACAATATAGAGCTGGCGGGATTTTCCATGCACCGGCAGAACAGAGACGCTACCTCTGGTAAGACTAGGGGTGGGGGTGTGTCTTTTTGTCAATAACAGCTGGTGCGCGATGTCTAATATTAAAGAAGCCTCGAGGTATTGCTCGCCTGAGGTAGAGCACCTTGTGATAAAATGTCGACTAAACTATCTACCAAAAGAGTTCTCATCTGTATTATTCGTTGCCATCAATTTACCACCACAAAACAAATCTGGCACTAAGACCACTCTCAACCAACTCTATAAGGCCATAAGCAAAGAAGAAAATCTCACCCAGAAGTGGCGCTCCTAGTGGCCGGGGACTTTAATGCAGGCAAACTTAAATCAGTTTGTTCTAAAACTTTTGACCGGTACTGTATGTTAGTGTTCAAATGAAGTACAGTTGTGTAATGTCTGTACATGTAACATCCCTTCAGTTTACACAGCAGATCGATTGATGTTTGCTAAAGGTAAATGTACTCAAGTGTTGTTGCTATTGTCATGCTTTCACACAGCAGGTTAGGGGTGCATTTTCAGATGGGTTTAGGTTAGTACTTCTCTTGGGATCTGCATGTTTCCACAGGCCACCATAGCAATTATGATCACACTTGCTGAATTCAAGTATTTGCGGCTTGAAAGCACACCAAAATGCACTTAAGAAGAACTTAGTTTATGAACACCCGGTGCACAGCATTTAGACTTGGTTGTGGTAAAGTACAATCATCACTTAGTGTGAGAGTGGACTAAATAATAATTTCTGTGCTACATTAGGATCACATCATGATGCAGCTGAAGTGTAAACTACAAGAATCAATGGATCTCTCACTGAAGACCCCCAACAGCTCATTTCTCCCAGGTAAATGAAACGGACCAAATGCTTTACCTATTCCAATATAGTTGAAATCAAGTCAAGTACTCGTCAGAACAAGTCTGGAAACCATGTCCCCTTTATCTTGAGCTGCATTTAGCTTGTCATAAGTAAATGTTTTCAAGTAATACATTACTCACATTACTTTCAATATTGTTGTTTGTAAACAATTGAGTAATAAACATTTATATTTTGGGTTATAATAAAGTAAGACAAGAACACAAACAATTCAGGATTTTGTCCATGGCAGCCTAAAATGACTAAAGAAACCTCAATACTGCATGACAGCTAGATAGCTTTTTACTTAAAGGAGACATTTAGTATTTTACAAATTGATGTTAGTGTGACGTGGTGAGGTTGGACCTAGGTGCAGAGAAGAGACCAGTCAAGGAATCAGTGCTTAAGGATAAACATAAATTCTTTAATTAGAAACGGTAACCGAAGGATCACAGTAACACTGGAAAAATAACAACACAGTCTCAAACTCAATCAGGAGCCAAATGTACACAGCAAACAATTCAACCTTCTGCAAAGGAAACCAGAAAACACACCTCTTTTAACAGGGAAATCATAATGAGTAATAGGACACACCTGAGTGTCATTAATGTCTCTAGGGCGATCTCTGCTGCCCTCTGGTGACAGGTGGAACCATGACAGTTGGTTCCTTACCCTTAAAGTAATCCATTGGCCAGGAGAAACTACACTGCTCAAAAAAATTAAGGGAACACTAAAATAACACATCCTAGATCTGAATGAATGAAATAATCTTATTAAATACTTTTTTCTTTATATAGTTGAATGTGCTGACAACAAAATCACACAAAAATAATCAATGGAAATCCATTTTATCAACCCATGGAGGTCTGAATTTGGAGTCACACTCAAAATTAAAGTGGAAAACCACACTACAGGCTGATCCAACTTTGATGTAATGTCCTTAAAACAAGTCAAAATGAGGCTCAGTATTGTGTGTGGCCTCCACGTGCCTGTATGACCTCCCTACAATGCCTAGGCATGCTCCTGATGAGGTGGCGGATGGTCTCCTGAGGGATCTCCTCCCAGACCTGGACTAAAGCATCCGCCAACTCCTGGACAGTCTGTGGTGCAAAGTGGCGTTGGTGGATGGAGCGAGACATGATGTACCAGATGTGCTCAATTGGATTCAGGTCTGTGGAACGGACGGGCCAGTCCATAGCATCAATGCCTTCCTCTTGCAGGAACTGCTGACACACTCCAGCCACATGAGGTCTAGCATTGTCTTGCATTAGGAGGAACCCAGGGCCAACCGTACCAGCATATGGTCTCACAAGGGGTCTGAGGATCTCATCTCGGTGGCTAATGGCAGTCAGGCTACCTCTGGCGAGCACATGGAGGGCTGTGTGGCCCCCCAAAGAAATTCCATCCCACACCATGACTGACCCACCGCCAAACCGGTCATGCTGGCTGGAGGATGTTGCAGGCAGCAGAACGTTCTCCACGGCGTCACCAGACTCTGTCACGTCTGTCACATGTGCTCAGTGTGAACCTGCTTTCATCTGTGAAGAGCACAGGGCGCCAGTGGCGAATTTGCCAATCTTGGTGTTCTCTGGCAAATGCCAAACGTCCTGCACAGTGTTGGGCTGTAAGCACAACCCCCACCTGTGGATGTCGGGCCCTCATACCACCCTCATGGAGTCTGTTTCTGACCGTTTAAGCAGACACATGCACATTTGTGGCCTGCTGGAGGTCATTTTGCAGGGCTCTGGCAGTGCTCCTCCTGCTCCTCCTTGCACAAAGGCGGAGGTAGCGGTCCTGCTGCTGGGTTGTTGCCCTCCTACGGCCTCCTCCACGTCTCCTGATGTACTGGCCTGTCTCCTGGTAGCGCCTCCATGCTCTGGACACTACGCTGACAGACACAGCAAACTTTCTTGCCACAGCGTGCATTGATGTGCCATCCTGGATGAGCTGCACTACCTGAGCCACTTGTGTGGGTTGTAGACTCCGTCTCATGCTACCACTAGAGTGAAAGCACCGCCAGCATTCAAAAGTGACCAAAACATCAGCCAGGAAGCATAGGAACTGAGAAGTGGTCTGTGGTTACCACCTGCAGAACCACTCCTTTATTGGGGGTGTCTTGCTAATTGCCTATAATTTCCACTTGTTGTCTATTCCATTTGCACAACAGCATGTGAAATTTATTGTCAATCAGTGTTGCTTCCTAAGTGGACAGTTTGATTTCACAGAAGTGTGATTGACTTGGAGTTACATTGTGTTGTTTAAGTGTTCCCTTTATTTTTTTGAGCAGTATATAATCCATGTTTGGTTTTCTTTAAACAGCCACTACAAACTTCAGATAACTTTAGCCACCACAAGCTAACAAACAATAGAAATGATGGAGACATTTGAGGATGTGTTTTTTTCTTCTTAAAATGAAATAGTCAAATCACCTTAAAGTAACATCAAACCAAATAGAGTTAATTTCAGGGGATTGGCCACTATCTAACATCAAATTATAAAAATCTTGAACTTCTCCTTTAAAAGCTGATGCTTGTCCTGAATCCTTTCTCTTATGCAGATGATGTCACTGTGGAGTATAACAAGATGAAGATGTACTATGAGAAACTGATGGGTTGCTCTAGTACAGTACAATTCACTCCAAGATTGGATTTACACACAAAAACTAACGTATTTGAATCACAGTCTGGGAATGGTAGGAAGTGTGTGCAGGTATGTTTGTGGGGAGTTGATAAACCACATCTAAACCATAGGAATTCAGTCTGAGAGTATTTGATCCGATGTACTAGGGTTGCCTGGTCTTCCATTTTCTGTTACAGGTGTCAACAAGTGTAACAATGTTAAATCCTGAGATTGTCAAAGAACTTACAACACATGACCGCAAGCCTACTTATAGGTATCTATGGATCACTGAAACGTTCAATACTTTATCATGGCCTTTTCCTATGCTCATGTTTACCAAATGAGTGCTTGACTTTTTTTATTCCCCCAAAAAGTTTACAACTGTCACCTTTGCCCTTCGTCTGCCTTGCAGGCTCCAATGCCCCAAGGCAGGTCTTTTCCAGTGCAGTTCCACTGGACTGGTATTTCTGATGGAAGGGAAGGGAGATGTGGTTTACATGATGACTCAATGGGACAGCAGACTCCTGGGCTCCATGACACCAGCAGGACCCCTATTCAGCATTGACTGTTCTGAGCAGTCTGTCCGCCAACTTCATCTCCCACACTGTATGTGTGATGGTAAGTGATGCATCACTGTATGTGTGATGGTAAGTGATGCATCATTTCAGTATATTGATTGTTTTAATATACAATATCAAGATTACTTTAAAAATACAATTATAGAACAGGTATAATGGGACACTAACGCTGAATAATACATTCAATAATAATACATTGGATGAGACTTACAGTAAATTAAAGCATTATTTACAGTCAATTAAAGCATTGTTCTTATTCTGCAGAGAAGGATGAGAAATTGTCCGTAGCCCATGTTACTGATGGCAACATGGAGATTGTTCAGCCACTGAAGACGACTGCTACACACGTGATTGTAAACATCACACACCTCTCCCTCTTTGGCCTCATCAGGGATGTGTTCTCCATCCTCCCGGTCCGAAGCCAGGTGCTGCTGTTCCTCCAACCACAAGGGAACAGACCTCAGAATTGCATACTGAATGTTATTTTATTGCCCAAGAATGTGCCACTTTGTGAGGTAATGTTTACAGTATGAAGGAATTAATTCTGCACACTGCAAGAGCTGTTTTGTAGAATTAACTTGAACGTAGATATTGCTCTAGCTTGATAAGTGGTGGTAAAATGGTTCATTACCATTAATAGATTTCTCTCCGAAGTGTTATTGTGAAGGTATTTGATCAGTTTACCCTGAAGTAATGCACCTTTATTCTTTGAAGGTGGAACATCAACAGAAGGGGAGTACATTCATTCAATCCAGCTCCAACTGCACATTGAGTCCTAGAGGAAAATATGGTCTCTGCTGTGAACTGGTGGCAAATTCTAGGATACAGCCAACAGTAAGCATGGTCATCACATACTACCATACATTCCTATATGCACTGAGTGTACAAAACATTAGGAACATCTGCTCTTTTCGTGACATTGATTGACCAGGTGAATCTTGTTAAATCCACTTCAATCAGTATAGATGAAGGGGAGGAGACAGGTTAAAGAATTTAGATATGGATTGTGTATGTGTGCCATTCAGAGGGTGAATGGGCAAGACAAAATATTTAAGTGCCTTTGAGCGGGGTATGGTACAGCAGTTGGCTTGTGTCAAGAACTGCAAAACTGCTGGGTTTTTCACGCTCAACAGTTTACCGTGTGTATCAAGAATGATCCACCACCCAAAGGACATCCAGCCAACTTGACACAACTGTGGGAAGAAGGGGTGTGACTCAATATTAGTAAGGTGTCCTTAATGTTTTGTACACTCAGTGTAAGTATTCCTTTATAATGTGCTGGTTTGTGGTGTTGGGTATGATGTGTGGTTTTTATGTGCATGTACCTGACACCATGAAGTTCCCACAGGATAACAAGTTATAAGTGCTATATGGCCAGATACAGTAATTCTAGCTCTCTGTTGATGTCTATATTTGGCTAATATTCTTTTTCATTTTCTGTTTCAGAGTGGGCAGTTTGACTATGACTATAGCCCAAACTTCCACCCCACATTTCAAGTGTTTTTAGACGGCATGTCGGGTGCAGAGAACATCAGACTGAGTCTTTTAGACAGAGGATGTAATGACCAAATAGTGTGGGAGTGTCTAATTCCAACAGGTTAGATCAAATGCCAGTTGGTTATGAACCTGTAAACCCCTCACCCCTACTCATTTAAACTGTATACAACACACTGTACACCCCTCACCACTACTCATTTAAACTGTATACAACACACTGTACACCCCTCACCCCTACTCATTTAAACTGTATACAACACTGTACACCCCTCACCCTTACTCATTTAAACTGTATTCAACACTGTACACCCCTCACTCCTACTCATTTAAACTGTATACAACACTGTACACCCCTCACCCCTACTCATTTAAACTGTATTCAACACTGTACACCCCTCACCCCTACTCATTTAAACTGTATTCAACACTGTACACCCCTCACCCCTACTCATTTCAACTGTATTCAACACACTGTACACCCCTCACCCCTGTCGTGACGTGGTATTAGTTAATGTGACGACTGTTGCTCATCGAAGGATTAACGGTTTATAATTGCGTGATTAAATGAATTAAGCAATGAATCAAGCAATTATTAACTCATTAACCTGGGGCACCATGGGAAAATTATTTTGATTGAGTTTCTATTTCCCAAATTAACTCAAAGGATATCAGAATATCGATTTTACAACAGTCACTAAATTAATCAACCTCTTGTCTCATGTCTGAACGTCGCATAATCCGGGAATCTGCACGAACCCGGGCTACACCAATGAGTTTACCACACCAATCTTAGTTGATTATTTATTTACTAGCAAGCTAAAATGATGATAAAAATACACATACACAAAACACAGTATAGCTATTGATTAGGACTTAGTATAACGGGCCAACACACTATGGCGCGTGTTACCCAAAATGGGGATTTAAAAGAGAGAGAAACAAAGAAAGTACACGAGAGAAAAATACATTTGGGTTCATTTGTCAGCTATGCTTATTTAAACCTAGCCTTGCCCCGAACTGCCGCTCTTATGGGTCAGAATATAATGATGTAATTACGTGTTGGAGGTCTCAGGTGGGAAGCTCCGCGTGGGTCGTTTAGGCTTCTCAATGACGCACTTCTCCGGCGCAACTCTCTGGTTGTCCTCACAATGTCAGTGTCCTTCTTGGCTTAGTGGTCTGATCCCTCGCCCTTGATCTGAAAGGGGTCTTCTGAGGACAGACAGCTCTGTAGCTCAGAGCTCACAGCTTCGGGCTCGAACGGTGTATATACCACGATTCAATGGAGAGTGGAGGCTGGGTGGTTCGGCTTGAATTCACCCGCTTAGACACAGCTACTCGTCCGTAGCTCGTGTAGAAAAATATTTCTTTGTCTTCAACCGTTGGGGCGGACGAGCCTTCGCTGCAGCTTGGGGTCACTTAGTCTGATATGTTAATTCTTCACTCTCCGGTTCTTATACCCTCGTGTCAGAAGTGGGCGTAACCGCCTTTAGGGCAATTCTCTGGGCGTACCAAGTTAAGGGACAAGGCCTAGATTTGACTAAAATCCAATTTTAGACACTAACTTCACATTTCATCCTTAACCAAAACATTCTCTTTGATTTGGATATTTTCCACACAACGTACAATGTATAAACATCAGGCATATACTGGGAAAACTCTTAAAGGTACAATGTTTTCATAATAACGTCATCTCTTAAACTTTAATAACAATACAAAAGTTACATACATTTTCATATTCCACCTCTCGTCATGACCACCATTGTGGCTGACGGAAACCATTGTTCCAAAGTCCCTTTATTGCATGTTTAATGTTCTGAGGCCAGTTCTCCATTGTGAGGACAAAGGAATTTCTCTGTGGCCTAAGGTTTATTATGGGCGTGAGGGGTCATAAAACCCCCACATCTTCAGACCCCTAGATCTCTCCTCCTCTGTTGGGGGTTTGGGAGATAATCTGTAGGGTGGTGGTCTCCAGTACCCAGACCTGATCAGGACAGTCATGACACCCCCTACTTATTTAAACTGAATTTAACACACTGTACACCCCTCACCCCTACTCATTTAAACTGTATTCAACACACTGTACACCCCTTACCCCTACTCATTTAAACTGTATTCAACACACTGCACACCCCTCACCCCTACTCATTTAAACTGTATTCAACACACTGTACACCCCTCACCCATTCTCATTTAAACTGTATACAACACACTGTACACCCCTCACCCCTACTCATTTAAACTATATTCAACACACTGTACCTCACCCCTACTCATTTAAACTGTATTCAACACACTGTACACCCCTCACCCCTACTCATTTAAACTGTTTACAACACTGTACACCCCTCACCCCTACTCATTTAAACTGTATACAACACACTGTACACCCCTCACCCCTACTCATTTAAACTGTTTACAACACTGTACACCCCTCACCTCTACTCATTTAAACTGTATGCAACACACTGTACACTCCTCACCCCTACTCATTTAAACTGTTTACAACACTGTACACCCCTCATGCCTACTTATTTAAACTGTATTCAACACACTGTACACCCCTCAGCCCCTACTTATTTAAACTGTATACAACACTGTACACCCCTCATGCCTACTTATTTAAACTATATTCAACACACTATTACACCCCTCACCCCCTACTTATTTAAACTGTATACAACACACTGTACACCCCTCACCCCCTACTTATTTAAACTGTATACAACACACTGTACTCCCCTCACGCCTACTTATTTAAACTGTATTCAACACACTGTACACCCCTCACCCCCTACTTATTTAAACTGTATACAACACACTGTACACCCCTCACCCCCTACTCATTTAAACTGTATTCAAACACACTGTACACCCCTCACCCCCTACTTATTTAAACTGTATTCAACACACTGTACACCCCTACTTATTTAAACTGTATTCAACACACTGTGCACCCCTCACCCCCTACTTATTTAAACTGTATTCAACACACTGTACACCCCTTACCCCTACTCATTTAAACTGTATTAAACACTGTACACCCCTCACCCCTACTTATTTAAACTGTATTCAACACACTGTACACCCCTCACCCCTACTTATTTAAACTGTATTCAACACACTGTACACCCCTCACCCCCTACTCATTTAAACTGTATTCAACACTGTACACCCCTCACCCCTACTCATTTAAACTGTATTCAACACACTGTACACCCCTCACCCCTACTTATTTAAACTGTATTCAACACACTGTACACCCCTCACCCCTACTTATTTAAACTGTATTCAACACACTGCACACCCCTCACCCCCTACTCATTTAAACTGTATTCAACACTGTACACCCCTCACCCCTACTCATTTAAACTGTATTCAACACACTGTACACCCCTCACCCCTACTTATTTAAACTGTATTCAACACACTGTACACCCCTCACCCCTACTCATTTAAACTGTATACAACACTGTACACCCCTCACCCCCTACTCATTTAAACTGTATTCAACACACTGCACACCCCTCACCCCTACTCATTTAAACTGTATTCAAAACACTGTACACCCCTCACCCCCTACTTATTTAAACTGTATTCAACACACTGTACACCCCTCACCCCTACTCATTTAAACTGTATACAACACTGTACACCCCTCACCCCCTACTCATTTAAACTGTATTCAACACACTGCACACCCCTCACCCCTACTCATTTAAACTGTATTCAACACACTGTACACCCCTCACCCCCTACTTATTTCAACTGTATTCAACACACTGTACTCCCCTAACTTCCTACTTATTTAAACTGTGTTCAACACACTGGATAAAAATAAATCTGTTTCGATTTTCTTCAGATTTCGAACCACCTCATGTCAATCCGATCAACCTTAATCCAGGTAGGGTTTTGTTTTCTTTGATATGGAATGTGTTTGAGTCTTGTCATCAATCAATCAATCAATCAATCAATCATTGTTATTGTTATGTACATCATCAAGTGATCAGTCTTGTTAAGAGAGACACATTCAGGTCATTAAATATGTTTTGTTGTATTTCGTGGCTTGTTATGTAGAACACAATTGTTCTTGAGGGTTTTAGATAATTGTGGCTCTAATAATATGACCTAGATGTGTATGCATTTTCTGACATGAATCTCAGGTGCTGAGCCTGAACTGAACAAGCTCTCAGGTGAAGCGTTTGTGGATAAGCATATGGCTGATCTCATTCAGAGGGTCACGATGGTGCAGTATGTAGCAGGTGACCTGCTTGTGGAGGAGATGATTCCAGATGAATTGTACTCAAGAATCCTCATGGCTTCGCCCAGTCAGGTACAAATGAGACTGATGTTTGATGCTGTACAAGTAGGAGGAACAACAGTGAAATCTGCCTTCTACAAAGCTCTCCTTAACCATGAACCTCGTCTTGTCCAGGACCTGGGTAAGATCAAACTCCTCCTCTCCCCTGTAGCTCAATTGGTAGAACATGGTGCTTGCAACGCTAGGATAGTCGGTTTGATTCCCAGGAGCACCCATTCGTAAACATATATGTATAAATATATATAGTCCGTTTGGATAAAAGTGTCTGATAAATGTCATATTTTATTATTATTGCTCTCCCACTATGAGTACCTGAAACATGGAGGGACATTAGAACGGACCCTGTAAATTGCAAAGTTTCCCAAAATAGCCATAATATTTCAAATAGATGGCCCGCACTTAGGGCTTGTACAGACAGAATACATTTTGTGGACAGAGAGTATATTGTTCCTATAGTGTGTATTCCAATAGTGTGTATTCCCATAGTATGTATTTGTATGTGTGCATTCCCATAGTGCGTATTTTTGTTTGTATTCAGTGTGTATTCCCATAGTGTGCATTCTTATGTGTGTATTCAGAGTGTGTATTATTATGTGTGTATTCCGAGTATGTATTCCCATCGTGTGTATTATTATGTGTGTATTCAGAGTGTGTATTCCTATAGTGGGTATTATTATGTGTGTATTCCCACAGTGTGTTGTATTATGTGTGTATTCAGAGTGTGTATTCCCAGCGTGTGTATTCTTGTGTGTATTCAGAGTGTGTATTCCCAGCATATGTATTCGGAGTGTGTATTCCCGTGGTGTGTATTCCTATATGGTGTATTATTATGCGTATTCAGTGTGTGTATTCCCATAGTGTGTATTTTTGTGTGTATTCTCATAGTGTGTATTCTCAGTGTGTATTCTCATAGTGTGTGCTCTTATGCGTGTATTCATAGTGTGTATTCTCATAGTGTGTATTCAGAGTGTGTATTCCCATAGTGTGTATTCTTATGTGTTTTGTTGGGAAGCAGCAGCTTACCGCTGATGAATGGGATGGCCTGGGATGGTTCTCGACCGTTGAACAAAGGGCAGCAAGTGGTCCCTCTTCCAGAGCAGGATGTCAGAATACTACAGTCACTATGCTCCTAATCTGCATTGGAGTGTTGGGAGATATGACTGACAGCAGGAAGTCTATGAGGATTTAAAGTTAAAGATGTTATAGTCTTGTGTTTGTGCTAACATTCCACTACTTGACACTTCTTGTCATGCCAAACAGTCTGGCTGTACGGCATGTCAAGAATCAATCAAAATCAAATCAAAGTTTATTCATCACGTGCACAGGATACACTGTGTGTAAATTAAAGAATGTGGGTGTGTGTGAGTTTGTGTGGGTGGGAATGTGTGGAGTGCTGTGCGTAGACAGCCAGTGATTGCAGGTAGACAGTCATTGATAAGCTGTTCAGCAGTTTTAATGCTTCAGAGCTTGCCCCCAGTGATGAACTTTGCAGCCTTCACCACCCTCTGTAGAGCCTTGTGGTGGAGAGGGATGCAGCTGCCGTACCAGGCGGTGATACAGCCAGTCAGTATGCAGCTCAATGGTACATCTGTAGAAACTGGTGCCAAGTTTTTTTCAGCCACCTGAGGAAGAACAGGCGCTGGCGTGCCTTCTTGATAAATGCACCAATTAGTGGCAAGGAGTGGAATGTTACCACAAACACACCAGATTTCTTCATGCTAGTAGTGTGTCCTAGTGTTTTCAATCATTTGTAACCATGTTCATTTTTAAATGTCTTTTGTCTTCTTAATTCGATTTTTTTCTATGTAATAGGGTGGTGCATTTCCTAATTTCTCTCATTCACTTATATTAATGTAGTGAATATAAATTACAATTTTAATATTGAAATGTTGACTTAATACCATTCATTTTCTACAAATGTGTTGAACTATAAGGGTGCAGAGTCATGTTAGTAATAGTCAGATTGTATATTTCTGACTGACTACTCTGTACTCTGGTAGTACTGTAGCCTACACAGGTCCAGCCACCACAAAGATAGAAGGAAAATACATATCCTAGAGGGCAAACTTTAACCTTGTGATGGTCCAATTGTTGCTGTTTACCAACGTTTCCATTCTATTTCTCTGAAATGTTGCCTTACTCTCCTTTTGGAAAAGCAAGCCTCTATGGAAACGGTGTAGTCAGAACATTATATGCAATGTTGAGTATTGTCATATATTTTTCGGTTTATTTAATTGGTCTGAATTTTCATATCTTATCAAAAAGTCCTTTATTACACAGATGTTTACTAAGTTTGTCTGCTTTTGAATGGAAGCATATTCTTTGAGCTACTACAGTTTATTAATCATGTGTTGGTTTATTTTTCATTCATTCAAAGGATTGATGAGGTATTGTTTATGCTTGAATTATTGATTAATCATTTTATAGATGCTTTTATGCAGAAATAATAGCTGGATGTGTTTCTTTCCAATTTACCATTTAACCAAAATGTGTCAATGTGATGTTGTTATAACCTAATAGTTATGTTTAGTCATTTTGTTACTTGTGTATTGTTGATTATTGTTATGTCCGTTGTGGGGGAAATAGGGTGTTTGAAAATCATGTCCTCTTATGGGTTTATTTCTCAATAAATAATGACTATAAATAGTTATGGTGTGGCGATTCCCTTCACATGAAACAACATGGTGTAGTGTTTAGGGTGAGGAGGGTTAATGATTGTACTAACAAAATAGCTACTATATGGTCAATACAAACGTTCAACATGATTAGAATTCATTTTCAAATTCCAATTATCATGGGTCTTATTACAAGAAATACATCATGCTAAATGTATATTATCAACATGTAACACTGCCATACTATACCACAACCAGGTTTAAACAGGAGCATAAGGAGCTCTGCCTAACACATTATACACAGGTTCTAACAATCCAGGTTGAGCTGACAAATGTGGAAATGAGCAAACCATCACCAGGTAACAGTACAGTATCTGTTTTCTCTGTTCCTTAGAGTTAGAAAAAGACAAGGCCCACTCAACATGTAGATTAGTGAACCAGATGGACAAACATCACCCAACGTTCATCATCAACAGGACAGTAAATACTTCCAACTAGAAAGTGGCTGGAGAAAGTCAGGGGAAAACTGGGCATCAAACTATAAATGATTCTTCAAAAACTGGGTCAAACTTAATGTCAAATCAAAACCAACAGCTCTATTTCCTCTCATCTGCTCCTTCCTCTGGGCGGCCACACCCAGGTCTCATCACACCTGATATTGATGAACCTCATCATCCAATGAGAATAGTTCAGAAATTAGACAGCCGTCACCGGGTTACGCAACAGCATGCAAGGAAAATAGTGCCAAAGGCTTTGTCAACTATAATATCAATGTACAAAACAAAGCACTTTTTGTATTTAATAAACACACACATTTCAAAGACAAAGCAGCAACACCACACAACTACAATATCTACCTACAGGAGGCCATGTGTATAATGTTGATGTAACCTACAGATTTTAAAAGCAGGTTGGTATGAGCATGAATTCAAGTCATGGTTTTCACATGGTTGACCTTGGTGTTAGTGTTGGCTGAGCTGGTTCAGAAAAGGCCATCCACACAGTGTACCTCAAGCTGATAGGTTACTTTGGTTGCCCTTTAATGTTTTCTCACATCCACCAATAGATAATCAGCTATAGCTCAAACATGCAGTGTCATAGAGCATGTCTCTGTCATAGAGCATGTCTCTGTCATAGAGCACGTCTCTGTCATAGAACGTGTGTGTGTGTGTGTGTGTGTGTGTGTGTGTGTGTGTGTGTGTGTGTGTGTGTGTGTGTGTGTGTGTGTGTGTGTGTGTGTGTGTGTGTGTGTGTGTGTGTGTGTGTGTGTGTGTGTGTGTGTGTGTGTGTGTGTGTGTGGAGTCGGCTGTCTGCCTGGCAGGTTCCCCTCTCTACACTGCAATTCTCTGCCTCTAACCCTATTACGGGGGCTGAGTCACTGGCTTACTGGTGCTCTTCCATGCCTTCCCTAGGAGGGGTGCATCACTTGAGTGGGTTGAGTCACTGACATGATCTTCCTGCCCAGTCCTGCGCCCCCTCGGTGTGCTGTGGAGGAGATCTTCATGGGCTATACTCAGCCTTGTTTCAGGGTGGTAAGTTGGTGGTCTGTTGATATCCCTCTAGTGGTGTGGGGGCTGTGTTTTGGCAAAGTGGGTGGGGTTATATCCTGCCTGGTTGGCAGTGTCCGGGGGTATCATCAGACGGGGCCACAGTGTCTCCCCTCCTGTCTCAGCCACCAGTATTTATGCTGCAGTAGTTTATGTGTCAGGGGACTAGGTTCAGTCTGTTATATCTGGAGTATTTCTCCTGTCTTATCCGGTGTCCTGTGTGAATTTAAGCATGCTCCCTCTAATTCTCTCTCTCTCTCCCTCTCCTCCCGGAGGAACTGAGACCTAGGACCATGCCTCAGGACTACCTGGCCTGATGACTCCTTGCTGTCCCCAGTCCACCTGGTCGTGCTGCTGCTCCAGTTTCAATTGTTCTGCCTGCACCTATGGATCCCTGACCTGTTCACCGGACATGCTACCTTGTCCCGGACCTGACATTTACTCCTGAGGTGCTGACCTGTTGCATCCTCAACAACCACTGTGATTATTATTATTTGACCCTGCGGGTCATCTATGAACATTTGACCATCTTGGCCATGTACTGTTATAATCTCCACCCGGCACAGCCAGAAGAGGACTGGCCACCCCTCAGAGCCTGCTTCCTCTCTAGGTTTCTTCCTAGGCATTTTTCCTAGCCACCGTGCATCTGCATTACTTGCTGTTTGGAGTTTTAGGCTGGGTTTCTGTATAGCACTTTGTGACATCTGCTGATGTTAAAAGGGCTTTATAAATAAAATTTGATTGATTGATTATGAGCGTGTGTGTCGTGAACGTGCAATTCCACATGTGAATGTAACATTTTCACGTGTTGTTTTACCTGTGAAACGACAAATGTGATTTTCACATAAATGTTTTTTACATTTGAAAATGCAATTCCACATATGAAAGTGAGATTTCCACATGTTGAGTTAACATGTGAAACCACAAATATCAAATGTGAAATTACAAATCACATGTGAGGTGAAAACATGTTATTTGCCCCACATGTGAAAAGGTGTTAACATGTGAACTCTAAATGTAATACATGTGGAAATATGGTTTCACATGTGAAATTTAAGTTCAAAAGGTAGAAAATAGCTATTGCACATGTGAAACTGCAAATTTGACATGTTTTTTTGTAAGTGTGGTGACGATGACATTAAAATATTGGGGACGACATCCATACAAGTATTACAGTCCGATTTACCCCCCAACATAGTGTGAAATACACGTAAAAACAATAGCCTAAAGCTAGGCTTATTCTGATAGCCGGTAATGAGGAGATTCTGGATCTACAAGGCGTGTGAGTTTTTATGGTTTTGGTCGAACTGTCTTAATGTTTACATACTTCAGGTGCACAGCAACTGTAACTGAAAGGAAATCATTGTTTATTATTAGCCTCATTGTTATTCCGAACATAATTGATCTTGAGGTTTTTAACATCTATCATATCAGATAATTGTAAGTCACTCTGGATAAGATCGTCTGCTAAATTACTAAAATATAAATGTAAATCTGATCTGGTTTATGGAACATGATCTTTGTACGGTAACTTAATATCTTTCCTTTGAATGAGGAGATTATCCCAGGTCTATTTAGCCAGATCAGATCAGGGCAGGTCTACCATGTGTTCTATCAAACAAATATTATACATACATTCAGTAGTTTAACTGTCACGGGAGTCGAAAGGAGAAGCGGCCCAAAGTGCAGCGTGTGTGTCGGTCCACATTTTATTTACACTGTGAAACTATTGCAATACATAAATAAACGAAATGACAAAAACAACAAACTGTGACACAGAGGTGAAACATACACTGACTCAAAGATATTCTCCCACAAACCCAGGTGGGAAAAACCCCTACTTAAGTATGATCTCCAATTAGAGACAACGAGGACCAGCTGCCTCTAATTGGAGATCATCCCAAACAAAACCCAGCATAGAAATACAAAACTAGAACGTAACATCATAGAAAATCTAAACTAGAAACCCCCCCGTCAAGCCCTGACCTACTCTACCATAGAAAATAACAGCTTTCTATGGTCAGAATGTGACATTAACTCATTTAGCCTGTAATGTTTGCAAGCCAAAGACATTGAGATGTGACATTGCACCCCAACACAGCCTTTTTAAATCAAATCCCTGTTGTCATTTTTAATATGATGCACTCTGACTTCATGGAAACATCAACCAATAGAACAGTTGGGGTTACAGGAAAACTATAAATAGGAATACATTTACTGGCATGAGAGGTTTGAGCGTGAGAGATGGAAAGAGAGAGAGGGGAAAGGAGAGAGCGGGAATGAGAGAGAGGGAAGGAGAGAGCTGGAAGGAGAGAGCTGGAAGGAGAGAGCAGGAAGGAGAGAGGGAAGGAGAGAGGGAAGGAGAGAAAGGGAAGGAGAGAGAGTAAAGGAGAGAGAGGAAAGGAAGGAGAGGGAACGAGAGTGAGGAAAGTAGAGAAAGGGAAAGAGAGATGGAGAAGGAACAGTGAAATTGGTATAGTGAGAACACATTCTACACAGTACTATCTAATAAAACTAGTCTTGAATTTTTCTTTCACACAAGGTTCTATTGCTATGAAGTAGATAGACCAATAAGATTTGATTTGATTTATGAAGTAGGCCTACTTTCTTGCCAGCAGATCTTCTCATTATAATCTGTTTACAGTAGACTTGTTCAGCGACGTGCATGTTTCTTCTGTTCTGTTCTTTTCATAGGAAGTACATCCACCCATTTCATAACAAGTAGTTCTACCTTCACTCATCCATAAGAAACAGTATCTATCCATCACAGGTTGATACTAAAATGTGCTGTAGCCTAGAACAGTTTGAAACAAAGAAATCCAACCAAATAATGTTGAATCCAGTTGTGACAGAGAACTAGCCTAAACTGGTGCTCCACACACAGCAGGTGCTCCATTATCAGTCAAACATCAGTCAAAGGTTATCTTCTGTGGGCTACGTGGGATGCTAGCGTCCCACCTGCGGGACACAGCCAGTGAAATATCAGGGCGGAAAATTCAAAAACAACAAAATGTCATAATTCACCTTTCTCAAACATACAACTATTTTACACCATTTTAAAGATACACTTCTCCTTGATGTAACCACATTGTCCAATTTCAAAAAGGCTTTACAGCGAAAGCAAAACATTAGATTATGTTAGGAGAGTAGATAGACAAAAATAATCATGCAGCCATTTTCCAAGCAAGGACATGTGTCAATAAAACCCAAAACACAGCTAATTGAAGCACTAACCTTTGACGATCTTCATCAGATGACACTCCTAGGACATTATGTTACACAATACATGTATGTTTTGTTCGATAAAGGTCATATTTATATCCAAGAACAGTATTTTACATTGGTGCGTGATATTCAGAAAATGTATTCCCACCAAAACGTCCGGTGAACGTGCACATTAATTTACAAAAATACTCATCATAAACGTTGACAAAATATATAACAATTATTTAAAGAATTATAGATAGACTACTCCTGGATTCAACCGCTGTGTCAGATTTTTGAAATAGCTTTATGGAGAAAGCACATTTTTCAATATTCTGAGTACATAGCTCAGCCATCACGGCGAGCTATACAGACACCCGCCAAGTTCGGCCCAACCTAAACTCAGAATTAGTATTAGAAATATTCTCTTACCTTTGCTGATCTTCGTCAGAATGCACTCCCAGGACTGCTACTTCCACAAGAAATTTTGTTTTTGTTTGAAATAATCCATATTTATGTACAAATACCTCCGTTTTGTTTGTGCATACAGATCACTTATCCAAAGGCATAATGCGTGAGCGCGGAACCAGAGACGAAAAGTCAAAATGTTCCATTACCGTACTTAGAAGCATGTCAAACGCTGTTTAAAATCAATCTTTATGGTATTTTTAACGTAAAATTGCGATAATATTCCAACCGGACAATAGCATATTCATTCAAGAAGAAAAATAAGTAACGGCGCGCTCGCGTGACGGCGCATATCCAATCCCTTTGTTGCCAGGCAGTCCACTCAGAAACGGAGCTCCTATTATCTGCCCAGTGACAGGAGAATGCTCAAACCACTTTCTGAAGGCTGTTGACAGCCAATGGAAGCCTTAGGAAGTGCAACGTCACCCCACATACACTGTAGTTTCAATAGAGAATCAAAAGAAGAACTACAATTCTCAGACTTTTTCTCAGGTTTTTGCCTGCCATATGAGTTTTGTTATACTCACAGACACCATTCAAACAGTTTTAGAAACTTCAGTGTGTTTTCTATCCAAATCTACTAATAATATGCATATTCTAGTTTCTGGGCCAGAGTAGTAACCTGTTTAAATTGGGTAAGTTTTTCATCCGGCCGTGAAAATACTGCCCCCTATCCCAGACAGGTTATCAGTGAAAACAACATTCAGGAAGAGACCAAAATTATTCAAGAAAATGCTTCTGAAACTAAAGCAATTGTGATAAGTTTTGTGGAGTGATTCCTTTGTTAACCTGTTGATTATCTATGTGTTTCTTCAGAGTGAAACCTCAACCAGTAAGATACCCCCACTTCAAGTGAATATCCCAGGTGAAAAGCACTGATGTTTCAGATTTACACATACAGCAAAACAACGCAAAAATACTACCTTTAGAAGACGACCATGCGAAACATCTAAAGTGATACTATATATATATATATATATTTAAATCACTTAGTAAATCATGTCATACTATTGAATTATGATATACTTTACACTTGAGTTGCAAGTATCCCTTTGTACCGTTTATCATAAGCATGCAGTAAGTAGACAATCTGAAATGCTTTTTCACCGACTGATGCAACTAATTTGCTTACAGCACTGGCTATAACGAGATTGGAAGATCTGTGACTGCTGCTGGATGATTTGTGTATTAATTAATTAAAGATGTTTCCAATTGTTTCCAGGCAAAAGGAAATCTGATGAGGCCCATGCAAACAAACAAACAAAGAAACGACAACGTGATGCTGCGTCCAGAATAACTGAAACATTTGGTAGGTGGATGATGGTGTTTATATGGACCACAATCGTTTTAACCCTTTACATTTGTGGGAATTGACCTATATGGATAGGGCTTCATTGAAATGTTCTTACAGAAGAAACATGGAAAGCATATGTATAACCATGGTAGCAATTAAAAGGGAACAGTTTGGAGATGGTGGGAAATTATTAGACTAAAGGTGATAACATCACAGTACACCTGACTCATGACTGAATCCATAAATTACACTGATTGATTTTTTGTGCATTTTACATTTACTGTACTTTTTGCTGCGTTAGTTGATCATGAAATATAAAATATAATCTGGATAGATTTAGTAACATGACAAGAATAATTTGGGGTAGGTACAACATAAGACAAAAAACATTACAAGGGTTTGAGTGAGAGGACTAACTGGTGTCTCCTTAAAACTTCTTCGGCATCGGTGTCCCTTCCACGGGACGGTTGAGCTAATGTAGGCTAATGCGATTAGCATGAGGTTGTAAGTAACAAGAACATTTCCCAGGACAGAGACATATCTGATATTGGCAGAAAGCTTAAATTCTTGTTAATCTAACTGCACTATCCAATTTACAGTTGCTATTACAGTGAAAGAATACCATGCTATTGTTTGAGGAGAGAGCACAATTTTGAACATGAAAAGTTATTAATAGACAAATTAGGCACATTTGGGCAGTCTTGATACAGAATTTTGAGCAGAAATGCAATGGTTCATAGGATCAGTCTAAAACTTTGCACATACACTGATGCCATCTAGTGGCCAAAATCTCAAGTGCACCTGGGCTGGAATAACACATTATGGCGTTTCGCTTGCATTTCAGAGATGATGGTACAAAAAAAATACAAAAGAACGGATGTTTTTTTCTTTGTATTATCTTTTACCAGATGTAATGTGTTATATTCTCCTACATTAATTTCACATTTCCATAAACTTCAATGTGTTTCCTTTCAAATGGTACCAAGAATATGTCTATCCTTGCTTCAGGGCCTGAGCTACAGGCAGTTAGATTTGGGTATGTCATTTTAGGTGAAAATTGAAAATAAGGAGCTAATCCTTAGTAAGGGGCTAATCCTTAATCCTACAGTTGACTGTAATTTTTCAGATGTTTTCAGACCTCAAAAGTAGTGTTATAGAGTCCAGTGCTCTGCTCTTGTAGCCATCTCTCTAACAGTAGTAAATATATGGTTATTTGAGTGGAGTACTCCTTTAACTTCAGCAAACAACAACATTTTATCTCAGTTTTTGATATAGCAGATCTGAATGCCACTGTGCATTCTTCTCATTATTTCCCTGTAATATCTTTTCCACCTTTATAAACATGTTGACACAACAAGATTATAGCTGGTTGGTGACCTGTGTTTAACTCTGACAGAAATTGAAACCAAGACAGAGGTGAAGAAGATCATGCAACTTGTCGAAAGCAAACTTGATGATCTGCCTTCTACCAAACTCATTGACTTCCTCAGGTAAGCATTTTTTAATCTGGAGAGAAAACACATGGAGAAAGACTCGTATAGGCCACTAAATTGCTTTACTTGTTTTCGTCTTTCACTTCTAACAGAGGTAAAATCCAAACGCTGGAGAAAGACAAAAAAGAGATAGTGGGTGTTTTTGGGAAGACTGGAGCTGGTAAGAGCTTCTTGATTAACACCATCTTGGGTGAGACAAAATTGCTGCCCTCTGGAAACCAAGGGGCATGCACCTCAGTCATGATTCAGATGGAGGCCAATATGACAGACTCGAAGTACATCGCAGAGATTGAGTTTATCACAGAGAAGGTAATAGCATCTGTTTTATCGCAATGTTTTTAAAGTGGTGTCATGATGAATAGTACAATTAATGAAAGGCTTCTTTGAAACATATCAAGGTAACTAAAACTAAGATCTGAATCGAAGTCTGTCATTGACCCAATATATACCTTGCATTAAAAGAAGGAGCAACAATAAAAGAAACAACAATACAATGTACCCTAACATCATTGCACATCACGGCACATATTTGGGTGGAGGGGGTTCTTGGTATAAGCGCTGGTCTTCTTAAATCTTTATTCCATGTACACATCAAAATGCTCTGCCATACAGTCATGAAGATGTCTTAAATTCAAGGGAAAAGTGAGATCCGAACACAGCGCAGACACAATCCGGCCAACTTGCAAGCATTTTAATACCAGGTGTAATTGTAAGTAAATGCAAGGCCAGAATTCAGAATGTAATCCTATCACAGCTGTTTGGATAGGGATAATGCAAGGTGTAAATTGGGTCATAGTGTACAGTTTGTTATATGTGTTTTGGATGCTCAATTGAGTGTGTTGCAGGTGTTAAACAATAGATACTGTAGATAGATTAGTAGTAGGTCACAGATAGACACTACACTTTCACTTCCACACATCATCACTAGGGGCAGAAGCAACCGGGTCCAGGTGATGTGCCAGGCTTGTCGATTGACTCATGGGCATGCCAATCTAACTAGCAAAATAAAAAACCCATCAACATCTGTCTGTTTAAGCTAAAGATATCTGGTTTTGTGCATGGGCTGCGTCTCAATCCACCGCATCTGCCGATGTCGGCCTTCCGCATCTTCGGTTGAAGGTGGCAGAGCTACAGCAGTGTTTTTCAGACTAGAAGACATCCCGAAAATAAGACATCTGGCATTTATGCTAAAAACTCGGGGGTGTTCTCTGGTTTGCTCTACGACCACCACAAGATTCACGGGACTCATCTGAAGTCAGTACAGTGAATGTACCAACTTCTGTCTGTAGAGTCGAAACGGTTTAGGCTTCAAATTAATATGACCCCACCATCGAAAGCTGAGACTATCATGAACACATACAACATATACAACGACACCCACAGCCTGTCTGAAGACCTGTCTGAAGGTAACCCAGTACCGGTTTAAAAAATGTATGTTTAAATCACTTAGTAAATTTAGAAGGTTTGGGATGAGTCAGACCGCAGAGTGAAGGAAAAGCAGCTAACAGCATATGTGGGAACTCCTTCAAGACTGTTGGAAACTCATTCCAGATGAAGCTGGTTGACAGAATGCCAAGAGTGTGCAAAGCTGTCATCAAGGAAAATGATGGCTATTTGAAGAATCTCAAATATATTTTGATTTGTTTAACACTTTTTTGGTTACTACATGATTCCATATGTGTTATTTCATAGTTTTGATGTCTTCACTATTATTGTACAATGTAGAAAATAGTAAAAATAAAGAAAAACCCTTGAATGATTAGGTGTTCTAAAACATTTGACCGGTAGTGTATATATATATAGGTGTCCTAAAATTCAACATCAAATAGCTAATTGACCTATGGTATGACCATCTAACAACAATTCCACATGGCCTTGGACCCCTAGACATTGCATTGCTAGTGTAGCGTTAGAAGTAGGCTGGCTAGGTTGTGTCGTAACACTAAGAGAAACAGTATGTATTACACATTTGTTGTGGTTTGACATTTTTATTAGGAATGGAAAGAGGAGCTATGGTCCATCTTCAGAGACAGATCTCATGAGGATGGAAATGATGAAGACCAGGAAAGGGATGATGGCGATAATGAAAATATATCAGCTTTGTATGGAAAAGATGGACGTGGGGCAACCTTAGAAGAATTAATGGACAGAACGCACTTCAGAGAAATTCCAGAGTTTCGTTTATCAGTGTAACGGTCGTCGTTTGTAGTTGAAGAGGAAGTGGACCAAAATGCAGCGTGGTAAGTGTTCATGATATTTATTTTCAAGAAACACTCAAACAAAATAACAAAAGGGAAAAACGAAAACGCACAGTTCCATCAGGCACATAAGCTAAACTACCCACAAAACACAGGTGGGAAAAGGTTGCCTAAGTATGATTCCCAATCAGAGACAACGATAGACAGCTGCCTCTGATTGGGAACCCTACTCGGTCAAAACAAAGAAATATACAACATAGAATGCCCACCCCACATCACACCCTGACCTAACAAATAGTGGAATAAAACGTCTCTCTAAGGTCAGGGCGTGACAGTACCCCCCCCCTCTAAAGGTGCGGACTCCCGGCCGCAAACCTGAAGTTATAGGGGAGGGTCCGGGTGGGCATCTACCCTTGGTGGCGGCTCCGGTTCGGGGCGTTGCCCCCGCTCCGCCCGCTGATCCCTCCGCTTTTGTGTAACCGGACCATGGATCGTCGACGGAGGAACCGGACCGTGGATCATCGCCGGAGGCTCTGAACAGGGAACCCCCTCTGGAGGTTCTGGACTGCCGACTGCCGCTGGAGACTCCGTACTGCAGACCGCCGCTGGAGACTCCGGACTGCGGACCGCCGCTGGCGACTCTGGACTGCGGACCGCCGCTGCAGACTCCGGACTGTGGACCGCCGCTGGATGCTCCGAACTGCGGACCGCCGCTGGAGGCTCCGGACAGGGGACCGTCGCTGCAGGCTCCGTGCCATGGATCATCACTACAGGCTCCACGCCATGGATCATCACTGGAGGCTTCGTGCCATGGATCATCACTGGAGGCTTCGTGCCATGGATCATCACTGGAGGCTCCGGGCCATGGATTATCACTGGAGGCTTCGTGCCATGGATCATCACTACAGGCTCCGGGCCATGGATCATCACTGGAGGCTTCGTGTCATGGATCATCACTGGAGGCTTCGGACCATGGATCATCACTGGAGGCTTTTTACGCGGAACCGGAACAGGTCTCACCAGACTGGGGAGACGCACTGGAGACTGGGTGTGCGGAGCTGGCACAGGATATACTGGGCCGTGGAGGCGCACTGGAGGTCTGGAGCGTAGGGCTGGCACAACCAGTCCTGGCTGGATGCTCACTTTATCCCGGCAAGTGCGGGCGCTGGCACAGGACGAACTGGGCTAAGGCGCACTGGCTACACAGTGTGTAGAGCTGGCACAGGATATACTGGGCCGTGGAGGCGCACTGGAGGTCTGGAGCATATGGCTGGCACAGCCCGTCCTGGCTGGATGCTCACTTTAACCCGGCAAGTGTGGGCTACTGGCACAGGACGAACTGGGCTGTGAAGGCGTACTGGCGACACAGTGCATAGAGCTGGCGTAGGATATCCTGGACCGAGGAGGCGTACTGGAGACCAGGAGCGCTGAGCCGGCACAATCCGTCCTGGCTGAATGCCCACTCTAGCACGGCAAATGTGGGGCGCAGGCACAGAGCGCACCTGGCTATGAATGCGCACTGGAGATATAGTGCGCATCACAGCATAACACGGTGCCTGACTGGTCACATGCTCCCCACGGTAAGCACGGGGAGTTGGCTCAGGTCCCAACCCTGACTCGCCAATCTCCCCCCCCCCCCCACAATTTGTTTTTGGAGCTGCCTCTCGGGCTTCCGTTGTTGCCGTGCTAGTTCCTCATAGCGTCGCCATTCTGCTCTCGCTGCCTCTATTTCCTCCTTTGGACGGCGATACTCCCCGTCCTGCCTCCAGGGTCCTTTCCCTTCTAGGATTTCTTCCCAGGTCCATTCATCCTGACCACGCTGCTTGGTCTTTTGGCGGTGGGTAGTTCTGTAACGGTCGTCGTTTGTAGTTGAAGAAGAAGTTGACTAAAATGCAGCGTGGTAAGTGTTCATGATATTTATTTTCAAGAAACACTCAAACAAAATAACAAAAGGGAAAAATGAAAACGCACAGTTCCGTCAGGCACATAAGCTAAACAGAAAATAACTACCCACAAAACACAGGTGGGAAAAGGCTGCCTAAGTATGATTCCCAATCAGAGACAACGATAGACAGCTGCCTCTGATTGGGAACCCTACTCGGTCAAAACAAAGAAATATACAACATAGAATGCCCACCCCACATCACACCGTGACCTAACAAATAGAGGAATAAAACGTCTCTCTAAGGTCAGGGAGTGACAATCAGTCAAGAAAATATTTCTATGTGACACAGTAAGTGACAGTGTCATGCTAGTTCACTTCCGTGAAGATTGTGTGCTTTTGGGGAAAAACATTTTGGTTAAAAAAACATTTTAGGTCGGCAACCAGGTCTGATAACAAATCTTTTAGGTTCTTTGATCTTTGTCAAAGTGTATTTTAAGAAAAACACTTATTTTTTTGTCATTGATGCTTCGTTACAATTGCAGGCTGAAGAACTCTCTGAAAAGATAACTTGTTACACACGGAGTGACACACAGAGTGATACATTTAAAAGACAGTATTGGCCGCTTGTGAAGTGTATAACCATCAAGGTGCCAAACTCCAAAGACCTCCTGGAGCATGTTGTGCTGGTTGATCTTCCAGGCAATGGAGACTGCAACAAGAGCAGAGACGAGATGTGGAAATCGGTAATTATTTACAATTCTTATTGATGATGATCCTATGTTCTAATTCAAATTGTATACATGCAACTTCTAATTTGGTTGGTGTTAGATCAATATTGTCACGTCATCAACGGAAGGTGGCACCCCTCCTCGCCCGGGCGGCGCTCGGCGGTCGTCGTCGGTATTTAGTCGTGCTATGTCGGCTTGTTGTTTGTGCGTGATTGTTTTATGTCATGACGTTTCTTGTCTGAGGAACAGGTGTTTCCCTTTGGTTTTCGCAGAGTTTATTGTGGGCTGCGTCCCTGCATTGTGTGTGGGCTGGTATTTTGGGCATTTGTTTTATGCGCCCTGCCCTACCTAGTTTTGGACTGAGTGAATACCAATTAAACGTGTGTTCACGGATTTGTGTCTCCTGCGCCTGACTTCACCCCTCCTGCTTCCTTGAGCTAACCTGACAAGTATCATAGGTACAGGTCCAAATGGCTGACTGTATCTATGTATTTTATTTTATTTATATTTATGTACAATTGATTAATAAATACATATTATATAATCATAGCTGCGGGAAGTATTTTGGGATGAAAAAGATAAGAAATCGCCCGCGCTGAAGACGTCTATATCGTTCCCTAATACAGGACTAGTAAAAGGCCCAGTACACTACTTTGGTGAATTATTTTTCTTGAAATACTTTGCAAATGCAACTTATTTCAAAGTGAAAGCTGAAATGGTCTTTTCATTTCAGTAGACACTCTTATACAGAGCAACTTTCGTAGTGAGTGCATACATTTTCATACTTGTCCCCTGTGGGAATCAAATCCACAACCCTAGCATTGCAAGCACCGTGCTCTTCCAACTGAGCAACATCAACACATCACATCATCACAAACCACTTGATGTCTCAATGTAGTCAATTAGAGTATTGTGCATTGTTTTTCTTCATGGTGATGGAAGGTCTACAGGTACAAACCTAGTAAACCAGCCTCTGCTTAATACAATAATGTACATTTACATTAAGTGGTTTGTAAGGATGGTAAATTAATACTGCACACAAAGTGGCTGTTTGATGTGGATGCTTTCGGTCTTTGCCCATAACTTTGCACCTTTTGATGTAAATATTTGAGGACAGGGTTTTGTTCTTTTTGGAAACCATTAAAATGACAAAAGCAGAGAAAATGACAGGGCAATAAATCTAACAATTCCATCTATAATCCTGTAAGATACTGTTGTTAATTAAACATTAATTACACAACTACCTAAAGCAGAGGTGCTGAATTTTTTTGGTGCCTGCACTACAGATGTCTATATAGGTCCACTAATACTAGTAAAGGCCCAGTGCACTATTTGAATGTATTTTTATTAAATAAATACAAATAAAAAAAATATTTTTTGTTGTTGTTGATTTTTCAGGGGATGCTGCAGCACCCTTAGCACTCCTACTTCCCGTGGCTATGTATGTAGGCCTGTACAAGCTATGTATGTAGGCCTGTAAAAGCTATGTATGTAGGCCTACAAAAGCTATGTATGTAGGCCTATAAAAGCTATGTATGTAGGCCTATGTATGCTATGAATAATATAGTGTATATTATACCTTTACTGTTGGAATGTTTTAAGTTAATGTCACACTTCTTCAGTTTGTTGGAAACTGCTCTGCTGTGTGGATTGTGAGCGACATTGCACGAGCAACTTCAGAAAAGGAATCTTGGGAGATTTTAGACAGCACCGTTAGCCTCTTTGGACCTGGTGGAGAATGTCGAAGCATCAGTTTCATCTGCACCAAGACAGACGACATTGAGGAGAATCAAAAGGCTGATGCACGTACCTGTATTTTGAGAAGAAATTAAACAACCAAGAGGTGTAACGGCTGTCGTAGGAGAGAGAGGACCAAGGCGCAGCGGGTTGCGTGCTCATCATTATATTTATTAAACTGTGAACACGGAAAAACAATAAACAATAGAAACGACGACAGGAAACAGTTTAGCAGGCTATAGACATAACAGCAGTGCTAAAACAACGACCCACAAACCCCAGGTGAAAAACACACTCCTAATATATGACTCCCAATCAGGAACAACGACATACAGCTGTTCCTGACTGGGAGCCACACAGACTAACAAAGAAACAGAACAACTAGATAAACCATACAACACAAACCCCTCTGCCACGTCCTGACCAAAATACTAATACAATACTCCCACTGCTGGTCAGGACGTGACAAGAGGCAAGTGAGGGACTAATTCAACAAACAAAAATAAGTTAAGGTAAGTTATGTCTGACATAAAGGAGCATTCTGTGACTTGTCAACATGCTCATACTGTATGTTGTAGTGGTGAAGATTTAGGAACTTCATGGAATTCCATGAGAGCAAGATTAAATTGTACCGTAAAGCTTTTGATCAGACATTTTTGTTGTCTAATATACAAAACAAACTATTGAGTAATAGGTACGTATTTTTATTTACAATAAGTTAAGACAGTTATTCTAATCTGGTATTTATCAGTCATATTCTTCAAAATCTTAAAAATATATTTGATTACTTTAAATTAGTTGAAGCATGAGCACAATGAATTTTCATTTTTAGACCTTGCAAAATGTCAGTGTGCGAACTTAATTTAATTGTCTGTCATTGTCTCATAAACACATTTCAGAAACACTTCAGTGGGGGAAAGGATTTCCTTCAGGTGTTTACTGTGAGTTCCAAGGAATACCAAAAGGAAAAGCATTTCCAACAAGAAGAGACAGGTACGATAACTGAACGTGTTTTTTTGACTCCACGACATACAATATTAGAAAAAATGTGCTAAGTAGATCCGTACAGGGTTCTTCGGTTTGTCCCCACAGGACAACTATTTTTGGTGCTTGGGAACTGTCTAGAACCCTCTATGTAGGGTTCTTCAAAGAACCCCTGTATATGGTTCTACCTAGAACCATCTATGTAGCGTTCTTCAAAGAACCTCTGTATATGGTTCTACCTAGAACCCTCTATGAAGGGTTTTGCCTAGAACTGTTTATGAAAGGTTCTACTGAGAACCCTTATTATCTTTGGAGGGTTCTTGCTAGAACCCTATATGAATAGTTCCACCTGCCTTATTAGCCTTTAAATGTTATTATTTATGACAATACATTTCACATATCACAAAGCCTTTCTTTGAGGGCCTAGTTATACCCAAACACAGTGGTGTTGGGAATATCCTGGTTTACAGGCCACATCAGGCCTTCAAGTCACATTATGCTGGCTTGCAAAGTAATGTGTAATTCCTATTGGAATCCAGCCAGAGTAAGGATATCCAACAAGTGGAATTGTCTCCTGCAACCTGCATTCAGAATGACTGCCAGGGTAGGGAAGATTGAATACTGAGACTATCTCAATCATTTTAACTGGAACAACCATCTCAGTAACGGGCGCAATACATCCAACAGATTGGATAAATTTAGAAAACAGTATGTTATTTATCTTTGTGTAGCATAAAATGTATCAACCAATCAATGTACATGCAGAGAAAAACACATATTATTGTAAAACAAACAATTCTGAAAATCTCCCTGCAATAGAGCATACTGGAAAATATTATATATGGTTCTGTGTAGAACCCTTCTTGCCTTCCAAATAATCATTTTTTCTTCCAGAGAATCATCTAAGAACCCTTTCTTCTAAAATCTGTTCTTAGGATGTTAAAGGTTCAAGGTAGAACCACCTGCCTTACAAAGAACCCTTGTTTTCCAAAGAGGGTTATTATGCTCAAACGGTTCTTGGTAGACCCCTATCCCTCCACAAAGAACCATTTTGTAAAACTTTTTTCTAAGCCTTTAGAGACAGATTACATCTAATTGTGTCCTGTATTTACATGCCTATGCTCTCTTTGAGATTATTTGTGTGTATTGTAATGCAAACTGCTTTACATAGCAACAAACTTCACCCAAGCAGAATAGCTATTTCAACATGACCTGTAGTATCTGTCAAATTGAAACATGTGATATGTCCCAGTCAACAACAACTCCAAATGTAACCTGGATAATATGTCAATAATAGTCAATAATGCAGTTTCTTGTTTTATATCAAATCTCGTGGGTAGTGTGCATACATACAGCATGCTAAGCTATCCTCATATCCTCTTTAACATTTCACTCTATTGTAAGAAGACTCATCTCCTAGGCAAAGAATATCTTGCACTTTTGACTCATACTAAGACCTGATTCCTAACTTGAGATCTGCATGCATAACTACAGTAGGCTTATGGCCTTCATCAATCATTTTTGGTAATCAAACTGAAACAGAAATAGGAAAACAAAATAATCAAGACTTGAGTCCAGGATCAATAATAGCATGAAAAGAACACTGACACCAACCAAAGGTAGAAATAAATATTTGGTTTTTAACTGATGTTGCAGAAATACCCAAACTTCAGGAATTTCTCAGAAATCTCAATGATCGCCGCACAAAGACTTCAGGCTATGTTTCTGGAGCCTATGGGATTGTCACGGCCGTCGTAAGGATTGGACCAAAATGCAGCGGGTACGTGAATGCTCATAATACTTTTATTAGAACATTACACAAAACAAGAAAACGCAAAAAACAAACAACAGCTAAACAGTATTGCAGGGCTAACCATAGCAGTGCAAAAACAACTTCCCACAAAAGACAGGTGGAAAAAGGGCTACCTAAGTATGACTCCCAATCAGCAACAACGATGTATAGCTGTTCCTGATTGAGAGCCATACCAGGCCAACACAAAGAAATACACAACATAGAAAGAACATAGAAATACAAAACATAGAACAATACCCAAAAAACCCCTACAAAACAAACACACCTCTGCCACACCCGGACCAAACTACAATAACAAATAAACCCTTATAGTGGTCAGGACGTGACAGTACCCCCCCCCCCCCCCCCCCAAAGGTGCAGAACCCGGATGCACCTGAAACAAAAAACTAACAAAACAATAACCCACAACAAAACAAATCCCCAAAACTACAGAGGAGGGAAGGGAGGGTGGCCACCGTCACCGACGGTTCTTGTGCAACACCCTCCCTCCCCAATCCTCCTACCACGGAGGTGGCTCAGTCTCCGGCCTTAGTCCCCAACCTAACCTGTCCACCCCCGCTGAAGGCTCAGGGCTAAGGTACGTCGCTGGAGATGTTGAGCTGAAGCGCGTCGCTGGAAGCTCCGGACTGGAGGGCGACTCTGGAAGCTCCGGACTGAAGGGCGCCTCTGGAAGCTCCGGACTGAAGGGTGACTCTGGCTGCGCCGGTTCCGGACTGAAGGGCGACTCTGGCTGTGCCGGTTCCGGACTGAAGGGCGACTCTGGCTGCGCCGGTTCCGGACTGAAGGGCGACTCTGGCTGCGCCGGTTCCGGACTGAAGGGCGACTCTGGCTGCGCCAGCTCCGGACTGAAGGGTGACTCTGGCTGCGCCGGCTCCGGACTCTGGGCCGTCTCTGTCGGCTCCGGACTGTGGGTCGTCTCTGTCGGCTCCGGACTGTGGGCCGTCTCTGTCGGCTCCGGACTGTGGGCCGTCTCTGTCAGCTCCGGACTGTGGGCCGTCTCTGTCGGCTCCGGACTGTGGGCTGTCTCTGTCGGCTCCGGACTGTGGGCCGTCTCTGTCGGCTCCGGACTGTGGGCCGTCTCTGTCGACTCCGGACTGTAGGACGTCGCCGGATGCACTGGACGGGGAACTGTCGCCGGAAGCTCTAGACGGGGTACTGTCGCCGGAAGCTCTAGACGGGGCACTGTCGCCGGAAGTTCTAGACGGGGAACTGTCTCCGGAAGCTCTGGACTGGAGCTGCGCACTGAAGGCCTGATGCGTGGGGCTGGCTTAGGAGGCGCCAGACTATTTTCACGCGCCACAGGGTTAGTGCGAGGAGCAGGGGCAGGACGAACTGGACTGGGCTGACGCACTGGAGGCCTGGTGCGTGGGGCTGGTTCTGGAGGTACCAGACTGGAGACACGCACCCCAAGGCTAGTGTGAGGAGCGGGAACAGGACATACTGGACTGGGCTGACGCACTGGAGGCCTGGTGCGTGGTGCTGGCTTTGGAGGCGCCAGACTGGAGACACGCACCTCAGGGCTAGTGCGGGGAGCGAGAACAGGATACACTGGGCTGTGGAGGCGCACTGGCGGTCTCGAGCGCAGGACTGGCACCACCCGTACTGGCTGTGTGCCCGCTTCCCCCCGGCAAATGCGGGACGCTGGCACTGAGCACACCGGCCTGTGGATGCTCGGCCTCGACGCCGTGAGCATCACCCCATAGCACGGGGCCTGACCAGTACCACGCTGCCTCTGGTAAGCACGGGGATTTGACTTAGGGCTCAACCCTGGCCCTGCCAAACTACCCGTGTGCCCCCAAGAAATATTTTTGGGGCTGCCTCTCAGGCTTCCATGCCAGTTGTGTTCCAGCATAACACTCCCGGTCCTCTCCAGCCTTCCTCCATAGTCCCTCTCTGGCTAGGTTCTCCTCCCAAGTCCACGACTCCAGATAGCTCCTCTCCAGCTCCTTACCCCGCTGCTTGATCCATTTGTGGTGGGAAGTTCTGTCACGGCCGTCGTAAGGATTGGACCAAAATGCAGCTGGTACGTGAATGCTCATAATTCTTTTATTAGAATATTACACAAAACAAGAAAACGCAAAAAACGAACAACAGCTAAACAGTATTGCAGGCTAACCATAGCAGTGCAAAAACAACTTCCCACAAAAGACAGGTGGAAAAAAGGCTACCTAAGTATGACTCCCAATCAACAACAACGATGTATAGCTGTTCCTGATTGAGAGCCATACCAGGCCAAACACAAAGAAATACACAACATAGAAAGAACATAGAAATACAATAGAATACATAGAACAATACCCCAAAAAAAACCAACAACACAAAACAAACACACCACTGTCACGCCATGACCAAACTACAATAACAAATAACCCTTTATACTGGGTAGGACGTGACAGGGATACTCTCTCTGATACAAGGAGCCAAAAGCAGCGACATGGTATTGTACTTAGGCAGAACAAAGTATTTCTCTCAGAAAACATACTCCTTACATGTGAATCAGTGTATTATATTGATTATGTTGAGTTTGGATTTCAGACAGACAGCAAAGAAGAGGTGTGCCAGGTGGAACAGTGGCACAAGGATAAGATCAAGTCCATTGGTCAAACTATGGATGAGGCTTATGAGACTTTTGAATGATGCTTCTCAGAAGGAGTTCGACAGTCTGAAGAATCATGCGAGAAATTAATGAACAAAGTGATAGCACCAGTAAGCTATTAAAAAAGTATATATATTTTTAAATAGGAGCTTTTCCATTGACACCCTATATCAAACCATTTTGTGATAGCGCCAGGGAAGTTGAAAACACTCAAACAGGGCCCCAAAGCGATTTGATAACTTTTTGTAACTCACATTGGCGTGAGATAGATTCAGATTGAAGTACAGTGCATTAAGAAAGTAATCAGACCCTTTCCCCTTTTCCACATTTTAGAAAATGTATTAAATAAAACATTTTCCTCATTATAAATTTGCAAAAATGTCTAAAAACCTGTTTTTGCTTTGTCATTATGGGGTATTGTGTGTAGATTGATGAGGTGAAAAAAACTATTTCATCCATTTTAGAATAAGGCTTTAACGTAACAAAATGTGGAAAAAGTCATGGGGTCTGAATACTTTCTGAATGCTCTGTATGTAGAATGTGCAATGTTAATAGCATATGAAGTCATACAATGGTTATGGAAACAATATTATGACTGTGTTTTAGGGGCATCAGAGCATGCAGGAAAAGATTCTCTGGAAAGGATGAAAGATGAGCTACATCATCACATGAAGAATAACAACATTTTCCGGAAGGCCATGGAAGATATGCTGGGTGGTTTAATAAACCTGAAGGTTTGACACATTCAGTGCCGGATAGCATATGATTGCAAAATGGGTAGAGTTGCTGGAAATTTGCTTTGAAACTGTCAAATGTTCTCTCAGCTTCATGGCAAAATGTGTAAAATAGCAGGAAATGTGCTTTAAAACTCCCACATTTTCTCTCAGCCTCATGACAAAATGTGTAGAATAGCAGGAAATTAGCACAAATATATATAATCCACAGAGAAAAATTTAATCAAATGCAGCGCGAGCTATAAAAGAACACGTTTTCCTCTGTCCCACTGCAAAAAGTGTAGAATTGCCGGAAATTAACTTTAAAACTGCAACATTTTCTCTTAGCCTCATATCAAAGTGTAAAATAGCATTATAAAACTACACATTTTTCTCTCTGCATCATGGCAAAATGTGTTGAAATGCAGTATGCAGTAAGTTAGCTGATATAAGCTCTGGACACATTATACAGTATAGTTTGAAACATGTATTAAAGTGTCACTCCACAATGATACAATACTACAAAATACAGATTTGTTTTTATCACATTGTGGACCACTCAAATTTCGTTTTGAGACACTAAAACAATCATAGTCAAACGTGGTACAGGCATAATCTACAATGAATTGCATAATCTATACACGTATGCATAAAAAAGTACAGTCAATAAAAGGACAATTAGGCACAAAAAAATGATGTATTTGTTGGAGGATAGGGTGGCAGGCTTTGGCATTTACATTTGAGTCATTTAGCAGACGCTCTTATCCAGAGCAACTTACAGTAGTGAATACATACATTTCATACATTATTTTGTCTTTTTTTTACTGGTCCCCCGTGGGAATCGAACCCACAACCCTGGCGTTGCAAACACCATGCTCTACTAACTGAGCCACACGGGACCTGATAAAATGTCACATAATGTATTATTTTCATCAAGACTGTTAAAATGTTCATTTTGGTTGGACAGCTGACAAAAAAGATCACCCCTAATTTCGTTGAATAACCCACAATAAAGCAAGGCATGATGTTATGTTTCAATGGAATCATTGTTGCAAAAAGTATATACACGTTTATCTAGGGGAGTGTTTTGTATCGACCAGTCTCAATAGTGAGATGGGCCACTCCATATCTACATTTTTCAAGAGTTTCGATATTGATTGGATAAAACAGTACATATAGGGTTCTGTCCCAAAAGTGCATTTAAAAAGACAGTAGGTGCGCAGTTTGTTACTTTCAGGTTTGTTTATCAGTTGGTACCACTTTAGTTCAATGCTCTCTAAAATAATTCAAAAGCGTTACGGTCATTTCTAGAATACTCTCTGTATCAGCTGAGTCATATGGATGGAGTTAAAAAAGGATTTGACATGGTATATAAATGTTTTCTTTGCAGTAGCAACATTGCAAGCCCTTAATAATATACTTTTACATAGATGTTCATTTGGCATGTTGCAAAAATGCATAGCCACTGGTGATGCCATATAGGTTTTCAGCCCATATCACCTTGAATAGCAGCATTTGGCATGTATGTTACCGTTCAAATTAAATTCAGTTGTGTAATGTCTGTATGTGTAACAACCCTTCACGTTACAGAGCAGATGGATGGATGTTTGCTAATATTAAACAGATAATTGTCACAATTGTTGTCTTCGTCTTCTGACGATAATGCGAAATCGTCATCAGAAAATGTGGACCAATACGCAGCAGGTACGTGAATGCTCATCTTGATTTTTAATTCATCTCAAAAATGAACATACAAAATAACAAAACACAAAAAACGAACACTCGACAAATAAACAGTCTGGTAAGGCACAAGGCTATACACAGAATAATCACCCACAAATCACACATACAAACACACCCTAATATATGGGACTCTCAATCAAAGGCAGATAGACAACACCTGCCTTCAACTGAGAGTCCCAACCCCAATCAACCAAACATAGAAACACACAACCTAGACTAACCATAGAATTAACTAAACATAAACCAAAACCCGGAATTACTAAATCAAACACCCTTTACACAAACACACCACCCCGAACCACATAAAACAAATACCCCCTGCCACGCCCTGACCAAACTACAAAACAATTAACCTTATATACTGGCCAGGACGTGACAGTACCCCCCCCTTAAAGGTGCTACCCCAGAAGCACCTTAACAAAAAATAACCCCAAGCAACACCAACAAAAAGTCCCCTTTTCTAAAGGGAGGGAAGGGAGGGTGGCTGCCGTCAACGACGGCACTGTGCTACACCCCCCCCTCCCCAACCCACCTATTTCTGGAGGTGGCTCTGGCTCCGGCCGTTCCAGGCTGTCGGGCCACTCTGGCATCGCCGAGGGGCAGTCGGACCAGTCTGGCATCGCCGGGGGGCAGTCGGACCAGTCTGGCAATTCGGGAGAGTCTGGGCAGTCTGGCAATTCGGGACAGTCTGGGCAGTCTGGCAATTCGGGACAGTCTGGGCAGTCTGGCAATTCGGGACAGTCTGGGCAGTCTGGCAATTCGGGACAGTCTGGGCAGTCTGGCAATTCGGGACAGTCTGGGCAGTCTGGCCACTCTGGCCACTCCGGCAGTTCAGGGCAGTCTGGCCACTCCGGCAGTTCAGGGCAGTCTGGCCACTCCGGCAGTTCAGGGCAGTCTGGCCACTCCGGCAGTTCAGCGCAGTCTGACCACTCCGGCAGTTCAGGGCAGTCTGGCCACTCCGGCAGTTCAGCGCAGTCTGGCCACTCCGGCAGTTCAGCGCAGTCTGGCCACTCCGGCAGTTCAGCGCAGTCTGGCCACTCCGGCAGTTCAGCGCAGTCTGGCCACTCCGGCAGTTCAGCGCAGTCTGACCACTCCGGCAGTTCAGCGCAGTCTGGCCACTCCGGCAGTTCAGCGCAGTCTGACCACTCCGGCAGTTCAGCGCAGTCTGACCTCTCTGGCGACTGTTGACTGGCGGGCAGCTCTGACGACTGTTGACTGGCGGGCAGCTCTGACGATGACTGTTGACTGGCGGGCAGCTCTGACGATGACTGTTGACTGGCGGGCAGCTCTGACGATGACTGTTGACTGGCGGGCAGCTCTGACGATGACTGTTGACTGGCGGACAGCTCTGACGATGACTGTTGACTGGCGGGCAGCTCTGACGATGACTGTTGACTGACGGGCAGCTCTGACGATGACTGTTGACTGGCGGGCAGCTCTGACGATGACTGTTGACTGGCGGGCAGCTTTGACGATGACTGTTGACTGGCGGGCAGCTCTGACGATGACTGTTGACTGGTGGGCAGATCTGATGATGACTGTTGACTGGCGGGCAGCTCTGATGATGACTGTTGACTGGCGGGCAGCTCTGATGAAGACTGTTGACTGGCGAGGCTGGGTTGACGCACTTGTAGCCTGGTGCGTGGTGCTGGTACTGGGCTTACCAGATTATGTACACGCACCTCCAGGCTAGTGCGGGGAGCGGGAACAGGACGAGTCGGACTGGGTTGACGCACTTCCGGGTCCGCACGAGAGACAGGAGCTGGAAACCCAGGGCTATGGAGGCGCACAGTCGGTCTCGATCTTACCTCCTGCACAACCCGTCTTGGCTGGATGGAACTAGTAGCCCTGTACGAGGGGGGTGCCCGTACAGGGCAGACTGGGCTGTGCAGGGGCCTGATGGTAGCCGTGCGTAGAGCGGGAGTTGGGTAGCCTGGTCCTCGGAGGCGTACCGGCGACCAGATGCGCTGCGCAGGCATCCTCCTACCAGGCTGGATGCCCGCTCTAGCACGGCACCTGCGAGGGGCTGGAATAACGCGCACCGGACTGTGCGTGCGTATGGGTGAGATAGTGCGCTCCTCAGCGAAACATAGCGCTCTCCACCCCATACGCTCCTCCATATAACCACGAGTAGCTGGCTTCCGGCTCTTCTTACGCCTAGCCAAACTACCCGTGTGCCCCCCCCAAAAAAATTCTTGGGGGTGCCTCTCGTGCTTCTCCTTCAGCGCGTACTTGACCTCGTACCACCGCCTCTCTGCCTTGGCTGCCTCAATTTCCCCCTGCGGGCGTCGATAATCCCCAGCCTGATGCCAGGGTCCGGCCCCGTCCAGAACTTCCTCCCAAGTCCACTTCTCCCGCCAGTCCAACTCGAACTCCGTCTGCTCCTTCCTCTGCTGCTTGGTCCTTTGGTGGTGGGTGATTCTGTCACAATTGTTGTCTTCGTCTTCTGACGATAATGCGAAATCGTCATCAGAAAATGTGGACCAATACGCAGCAGGTACGTGAATGCTCATCTTGATTTTTAATTCATCTCAAAAATGAACATACAAAATAACAAAACACAAAAAACGAACACTCGACAAATAAACAGTCTGGTAAGGCACAAGGCTATACACAGAATAATCACCCACAAATCACACATACAAACACACCCTAATATATGGGACTCTCAATCAAAGGCAGATAGACAACACCTGCCTTCAACTGAGAGTCCCAACCCCAATCAACCAAACATAGAAACACACAACCTAGACTAACCATAGAATTAACTAAACATAAACCAAAACCCGGAATTACTAAATCAAACACCCTTTACACAAACACACCACCCCGAACCACATAAAACAAATACCCCCTGCCACGCCCTGACCAAACTACAAAACAATTAACCTTATATACTGGCCAGGACGTGACAATAATATACTATATACGCAAGTGCTGTTGCTATTGTCATTCTGCTTTCACACAGCAGGTTAGGGGTGCATTTTCAGATGGGTTAAGGTTAGTACTCCTCTTGGGATCGACATGTTTCCACAGGTTACCATAGCAATTATGACCGCACTTTATGACCGCTGAATTATGACCGCTGAATTTAGATATTTGCGGCTTGAAAGCACACCAAAATACACTCAAGAAGAACCTAGTTTATAAACACCTGGTGCACAGCATTTAGACTTGGTTGTGGTAAAAGTACAATCATCAGTTAATGTGACAGTGGACTAAATAATCATTTCTGTGCTACATTGGCAAATGGCATAAAAATTGATTTTGAACAGCGGTTGACATGCTTCGAAGTACGGTAATGGAATATTTAGAATTTTTTTGTCACGAAATGCATTGTGCGCGTGACCCTTATTTACACTTCGGATAGTGTCTTGAACGCACGAACAAAACGCCGCTATTTGGATATAACTATGGATTATTTTGAACCAAACCAACATTTGTTATTGAAGTAGAAGTCCTGGGAGTGCATTCTGATGAAGAACAGCAAAGGTAATAACATTTTTCTTATAGTAAATCTGACTTTGGTGAGTGCTAAACTTGCTGGGTGTCTAAATAGCTAGCCCTGTGATGCCGGGCTATCTACTGAGAATATTGCAAAATGTGCTTTCACCGAAAAGCTATTTTAAAATCGGACATAGCGAGTGCATAGAGGAGTTCTGTATCTATAATTCTTAAAATAATTGTTATGTTTTTTGTGAACGTTTATCGTGAGTAATTTAGTAAATTCACCGGAAGTTTGCGGTGCCAGTTCTGAACATCACATGCTAATGTAAAAAGCTGGTTTTTGATATAAATATGAACTTGATTGAACAAAACATGCATGTATTGTATAACATAATGTCCTAGGGTTGTCATTTGATGAAGATCATCAAAGGTTAGTGCTGCATTTAGCTGTGGTTTGGGTTTATGTGACATATGCTAGCTTGAAAAATGGGTGTCTGATTATTTCTGGCTGGGTACTCTGCTGACATAATCTAATGTTTTGCTTTCGTTGTAAAGCCTTTTTGAAATCGGACAGTGTGGTTAGATTAACGAGAGTCTTGTCTATAAAATGGTGTAAAATAGTCATATGTTTGAGAAATTGAAGTAATAGCATTTCTAAGGTATTTGAATAACGCGCCAAGGGATTCAACTGGCTGTTGAGTAGGTGGGACGATTTCATCCCGCCGACCCTAGAGAGGTTAATGGTTTTAAAGTAACAGTCCAGTTTTTCCACATTTCTATGAAACATGACCTATAATTAATGACAATAGGAGTGACATATTTTTTACTTTAAAAAAATGTAAATTAATGTTAAAAGCAGCTTTTCTGTGTTGGAATGGGCATATACTGGTCATTAAAAATATGAATGCCAAAATACATCCTGATTGGCCGACTGACATCATCCTCTATGAGGAAATAGTAAAAAAAAAAGTTTAAAGTAGGTTTTTTTAAGTGTTTTTTCTTTTTAATTTTATTCTCCATTTTATGCTTTGACCACAAATACGAGTCTGGTATGAGTCAACAACATTATTGGGTATGAATTAACAGAATATTAACTTTTAAAAGTGAGATTTTCTCTTCACAGATACATAATAAACCTTTGTCGTATACGATCACATATGATCCAGTGTTGAGTGGTCCCTGCAGCGTACCATCACAGATACGTGATTGGAACAATAGCAACAGAAAGTATGATGCAACAAATGCATATAAACAGCATTGTTGTCTGAAAAGCATGTAAACAATGTTTGAACTGATGGGAAATAAAAGCCTTCACAACTTTATTCCTCAATTTCACCTTTTATTGTAAAACATAAATGCAAACTTCATCATCCAAGCATCAAGCGAAACACATCCACAGCCAAACTCATTCCATAAACCAGTCTAAATAACAGGTTAAGCTGACAAAAACAAAACATAAGTTAGCGACCTAACAGCTAGACTGATTTACAATGTACCACATCTCTGGTGAGTACAAGGGATAAATGTAATATTGTTTACAAAAGAGATGTGTGTCGGCTAAGCTAACAGCATGTCACATTCGTCATAAGGATGGGACCAAGACGCAGCGGGAATGTGTATGCTCATCTTATTATTTAATAAAGAAACAAAACAAAACACTTGAACAAAAACAATGACGAGAAACAGTCCTGTAAGGCACACAGCTACACATGGAACAACAACTACTCACAAATCCCAATGAACAAACACCCCTATTAAATAGGACCTTCAATTAGAGGCAACGAGGAACAGCTGCCTCCAATTGAAGGTCAACCCAATAAACTAAGCATAGAAATAGAATAAATAGACACAGACATAGAAATAGACTAACATAGAACATTGCCCAAAAATCCCCGAAACACACTAAACACACACCCCCTGCCACGCCCTGACCAAACTACAATAACAAACAACCCCTTTTACTGGTCAGGACGTGACACAGCAGCTAAATTCTTTAATGATGGCAGCCATGTTTGTTTATGTTTGACAAGCAAACTCCCTAATCCCAGAATGACATTCACTAAAACGCAAATAAACAAAGTCCATTGCCTGAAAAATATGAACTTATTTTGGACACTTTTCAGCATATTACAAATCTTCGATGTACTTGTTACAGTGTATACAAGAACCAGAGCACATGACTTGACAAGGAGGAAACCATTTAACGGGGGTTTGTGTGTGGGGGTTCATTTAATTTGTGTTTTTTTTTTAAGTCCTTGGGGGGTATAAATGGGGGAAGGTATCATGGGGGGATATGATGCAGGAAATATTACTATGATGGGGGATTTATCAATAAATGAGAGGCAACACAGGAGAAGTTTATAAGATAAATACAAATAAACCCACTGGAAACTGGGGTCTGAGCTGTCAACCCGGAGGTATCATAGTTACAATCTGATGCCGCATTCAAAACAACTGGGAACTTGGAACTCTGAGGTCTGACTTCAGTGCATTCAAGACAACTGGGAACTCTGAAAAAAACTAGCTTAGACTCTGAAAAATAGTTTTGAATGGTCATCCAACTCCGATTTCGAACTCGGGCCTTTTTCTAGAGCTCTGACTTTCCAACCTGAAGATCACTGACGTCATGATTTGACCTTGTATTTTTCAGAGTTCCGAGTTGTCTTGAAAGCACCATAACTGAGTCAAATGAACTGTCCCTTAACCTCGTTTTGTTATAACATCTTTGGTCTGACGGACCCTTATGTGACAACCAGAATGCAATGCATGATGTCATCAAACATGGAGCCGCACATAGCTGGCAAAAAGCTTAGCATTAGCATAATCAGTACAACAATGCAAGAATCTAAATGCATTATTTGTTAATACATGATGCTCCATGCATGCATACATACAGTATGCTACAGTAGAAACGAAAACACAATATAAAGAAAATGAGGCACACACCTCAATTCAAACTGTTCTTAGAAAATAAAACTTTATAGAAAATAATTTGAAGTTGAAACATAGCCAATAGATAATTAGCAGGCAGCGTGCCTTGGGTTGAGGGCAGCACAGGTTAACTGTCCTGTTGCATAATAATCACATGTTGGAACAGTGAGTGTATTCTGACATCACACGCATAAAGAAAGTCACACCTGGGCAACCATTAGAGATATTTGGAACTCACACGTGAAAAGGTAAAATAATATGTTAAAGATTTCTTTAAACAGCCACTACAAACATCAGCTAACTTTATCCACGTGGGTATGTGTATATATATATAAATATATATTTTTACCCAAAAATATATGGGGGATTGGAAAGGATGCAGACAATTAGATTGATGGAAGCTACAATCTATCCCCAATATTAAAGCTAATCTACCCCCCTGTCACGGTTGTCGTCGGATTGAGACCAAAACGCAGCGGGTATATGTGTACTCATCTTCTTTTATTAAGGAAAGAAGGAAAAACCTAAATAAACACATTCACCAAAAGAAACACAACAACGAGTAAACAGTCCTGTAAGGCCCTAAGCTATACATGAAACAATCTCCCACAAACTACAAAACAAAACACATACCTATATATAGGACTCTCAATCAGAGGCAACTAAAAACACCTGCCTCCAATTGAGAGTCCAACACCCAAACCTAGACATAGAAATACAAAGAACTAGAAAGAACATAGAAATACAAACATAGAACATAACCCAAAACCCGGAACTAACAAATCAAACCCCCCTTTAAATACAACACACACACACCCCAAACCACATAAAACAAATACCCTCTGCCACGTCCTGACCAAAATTAAAAACAAATACTCCCTCTACTGGTCAGGACGTGACACCCCCTTATTTTTTGTTGATTTCAGGTGATTTGGCCAATATCTAACATCAAGTTCTAAAATCCTGAAATTCTAATTTAAAAGCTGATGCTTGTCCTGAATCCTTTCTCTTGTGCAGATGATGTCACTGTGGAGTATAACAAGATGAAGATGTGCTATGAGAAACTGATGGATTGCTCTAGTACAGTGCAATTCACTCCAAGACTGGATTTACACACAAAAACTAACGTATTTGAATCACAGTCTGGGAATGGTAGGAAGTGTGTGCAGGTATGTTTGTGGGGAGTTGATTAACCACATCTCAACCATAACAATTCAGTCTGAGAGTATTTGATCCCATGTACTAGGGTTGCCTGGTCTTCCTTTTTCTGTTACCGGTGTCAACAGGTGTAACAATGTTAAATCCTGAGATTGTCAAAGAACTTACAACACATAACCACAACCCTACATATAGGTAACTATTGATTACTGAAACGTCCACTACTTCATCATGGCCTTTTCCTATGGTCATGTTTACCACTAATCAGTTCCACACATAATCTACAAAGACATTATGTCAAGAGCACTGGACACTTTTGATTTATAAAATGAGTTTTTAAATGTCACCTCTGCCCTTTGTCTGCCTTGCAGGCTCCAATGCCCCAAGGCAGGTCTTTTCCAGTGCAGTTCCACTGGACTGGTGTTTCTGATGGAAGGGAAGGGAGATGTGGTTTACATGATGACTCAATGGGACAGCATCTTCCTGGGCTCCATGACACCAGCAGGACCCCTATTCAGCATTGACTGTCCTGAGCAGTCTGTCTGCCAACTGCATCTCCCACACTGTATGTGTGATGGTAAGTGATACATCATTTCTAATAATACAATAATAAAACGGGTATGACATGACACTACCACTGAATAATACATTCAATAATAATAATACATTGGATGAGACTTACAGTAAATTAAAGCATTATTTACAGTCAATTAAAGCATTGTTCTTATTCTGCAGAGAAGGATGAGAAATTGTCCGTAGCCCATGTTACTGATGGCAACATGGAGATTGTTCAGCCACTGAAGACGACTGCTACACACGTGATTGTAAACATCACACACCTCTCCCTCTTTGGCCTCATCAGGGATGTGTTCTCCATCCTCCCGGTCCGAAGCCAGGTGCTGCTGTTCCTCCAACCACAAGGGAACAGACCTCAGCAGCGCATACTGAATGTTATTTTGTTGCCCAAGAATGTGCCACTTTGTAAGGTAATATTTACAGTCTCAAGGAATTCATTCTGCACACTGCAAGAGCTGTTTTGTAGACTGAAAAAGTCAAGCTACAGTGCCTTCAGAAAGGACTCACACCCCATGCCTTTTTTACATTTTGTTGTTACAGCCTAAATTGAAAATTGATTCAATTGAGCTTTTGTGTCACTGGCCTACACACAATACCCCATAATGTCAAAGTAGAATGATATATTATAATTATTTTTTTTTTTTACAAATGAATTATCAATGAAAAGCTGAGATGTCTTGAGTCAATAAATATTCAACCCCTTTGTTATGGCAAGCCTAAATAAGTTCAGGAGTAAAAATATGCTAAACAAGTCACATAATAAGTTGCATGGACTCACTCTGTGTGCAATAATAGTGTTTAACATGATTTTGAATGACTACATTATCTTTGTACCCCACGCATATAATTATCTGTAATGAATTGTCATCGGCAAGAACTAGGGAGAAACGGAATAGAGCAAAGCACAGGCAAAATCCTACAGGAAAACCAGGTTCAGTCTGCTTTCCAACAGACACTGGGAGACAAATGTACTTTTCAGCAGGACAATAACATAAATCACAAAGCTAAATATACACTGGTTGCTTTCCAAGACAACATTGAATGTTCATCAGTGGCCTAGTTACAGATTTGATTTAAATCAGCTTGAAAATCTATGGCAAGACTTGAAAATGACTCTAGCAATAATCAACAACCATGTTGACAGAGATCGAATAATTTATTTAAGAATAAGGCGTCACTGCAGTACCTGGTTCGAATCCAGGCTGCATCCCATTGGGAGTCCCATAGGGCGGCGCACAATTGGCCCAGCGTCGTCCGTGTTTGGTCGGGGTAGGCTGTCATTGTAAATAAGAATTTGTTCTTAATTGACCTGCCTCGTTAAATATTGTACAATCCAGGTGTGCACAGCTCTTAGAAACATACCCAGAAAGACTCACAGCTGTAATCACAGCCAAAGGTGATTCTAACATGTTTTGACTCAGGGGTGTTAATACCTATGCAAATTAGATACTTAATTGAATATTTAAATATTAAATATTCATTTAATTTTCTAAAGATTTGCAAAGATTTCTAAAAACATGTTTTTACTTTGTCATTATCGGGTATTGTGTGTAGTTGGGTGAGAAAAGGAAAACAATTTGGAATTCAAGCTTTAACACGACAAAATGTGGAATAAATCAAGGGGTATGAATACTTTCTGAAGGCACTGTAGCCATTACTTGATTTCTGTTAGTGTGAAGGTTTCAGTTTGCCCTGAAGTAATGGAACAATTATCTTCGAAGGTGGAACATCAACAGAAGGGGAGTACTTTCATTATATCCAGCTCCAACTGCACATTGAGTCCTAGAGGAAAATATGGTCTCTGCTGTGAGCTCGTGGCAAATTCTACCATACAGCCAAAAGTAAGCATAGCCATCACATACTACCATACATTCCTATATAAGTATTCCTTTGTAATGTGCTATTGCTGGTATGATGTGTGGTTTTTATGTGCATGTACCTGACACCATGAAGTTCCCACAGGATAACAAGTTCTAAGGGCTATATGGCCAGATACAGTAATTCTAGCTCTCTGTTGATGTCTATATTTGGATAATATTAATTTAAATTTTGTGTTTCAGAGTGGGCAGTTTCACTATGACTATAGCCCAAACTTCCACCCCACATTTCAGGTGTTTTTAGACTGCATGTCGGGGGCAGAGAACATCAGACTGAGTCTTTTAGACAGAGGAAGTAATGACCAAACGGTGTGGGAGTGTCTAATTCCAACAGGTTAGATCAAATGCCAGTTGGTTATGAACCTGTAAAACCCTCACCCCTACTCATTTAAACTGTATTCAACACTGTACACCCCTCACCTCCTACTCATTTAAACTGTATACAACACTGTACACCCCTCACCCCTACTAATTTAAACTGTATACAACACACTGTACACCCCTCACCCCCTACTCATTTAAACTGTATACAACACACTGTACATCCCTCACCCCTACTCATTTAAACTGTATTCAACACACTGTACACCCATCACCCCCTACTCATTTAAACTGTATTCAACACACTGTACACCCCTCACCCCTACACATTTAAACTGTATTCAACACACTGTACACCCCTCACCCCCTACTTATTTAAACTGCATACAACACTGTACACCCCTCACCCCTACTCATTTAATGTCACAGCTGTCTTCGTCTTCTGAAGAAATAGAAAAGTCCTCATCTGACAAAGTAGACCAATATGCAGCGGATGTCGTGTTCATCTTTGAATTTAATTAATCGCTAACGTGAACACTATACAAAAACAATAAACAACGACAGTGCAACAGTTTTGCAGGCTATCCAAAAACGCAGTGCAAAAACAATCTCCCACAAAAGACAAACACAAACACACCCTCATATATGGGACTCTCAATCAAAGGCAAATAGACAACACCTGCCTTCAATTGAGAGTCCCAACCCCAATGAACCCAAACATATAAACAGACACACTAGACTCAACATAGAATACATGAAAATCAAACAGTGCCCAAAAACCCCGGAATACCTAAATCAACTGCCCTACAACAAACACACCACCCCTAACCACATAAAACAAATACCCTCTGCCACGTCCTGACCAAACTACAATACCAATTAACACTTAGACTGGCCAGGACGTGACATTTAAACTGTATTCAACACACTGTACACCCCTCACCCCTACTCATTTAAATTGTATACATCACACTGTACACCCCTCACCCCTACTCATTTAAACTGTATTCAACACACTGTACACCCCTCACCCCCTACTCATTTAAACTATATTCAACACACTGTACACCCCTCACCCTTACTCAATTAAACTATATTCAACACACTGTACACCCCTCACCCCTACTCATTTAAACTGTATTCAACACACTGTACACCCCTCACCCCCTACTTATTTCAACTGTATACAACACACTGTACACCCCTACACATTTAAACTGTATTCAACACACTGTACACCCCTCACCCCCTACTTATTTCAACTGTATACAACACACTGTACACCCCTCCCCCCTACTTATTTAAACTGTATTCAACACACTGTACACCCCTCGCCCCCTACTTATTTCAACTGTATTCAACACACTGTACACCCCTCACCCCTACTCATTTAAACTGTATTCAACAAACTGTAAACCACTCACCCCCTACTTATTTAACCTGTATTCAACACACTGTACACCCATCACCCCTACTCATTTAAACTGTATTCAACACACTGTACATCCCTCACCCACTACTTATTTAAACTGTATTCAACACACTGTACACCCGTCACCCCTACTCATTTAAACTATATTCAACACACTGTACACCCCTCAACCCTACTCATTTCAACTGTATTCAACACACTCTACACCCCTCACCCCCTACTTATTTAAACTGTATTCAACACACTGTACTCCCCTCACCCCTACTCATTTAAACTGTATTCAACACACTGTACACCCCTAACCCCCTACTTATTTCAACTGCATACAACACACTGTACACCCCTACACATTTCAACTGTATACAACACACTGTACACCCCTCACCCCCTACTTATTTCAACTGTATACAACACACTGTACACCCCTCACCCCCTACTTATTTAAACTGTATTCAACACACTGTACATCCCTCACCCCCTACTTATTTCAACTGTATTCAACACACTGTACACCCCTCACCCCTACTAATTTAAACTGTATTCAACACACTGTACACCCCTCACCCCCTACTTATTTCAACTGTATACAACACACTGTACACCCCTACACATTTAAACTGTATTCAACACACTGTACACCCCTCACCCCCTACTTATTTCAACTGTATACAACACACTGTACACCCCTCCCCCCTACTTATTTAAACTGTATTCAACACACTGTACACCCCTCGCCCCCTACTTATTTCAACTGTATTCAACACACTGTACATCCCTCACCCACTACTTATTTAAACTGTATTCAACACACTGTACACCCCTCACCCCTACTCATTTAAACTGTATTCAACACACTGTACACCCCTCACCCCTACTCATTTAAACTGTATTCAACACACTGTACACCCCTCACCCCTACTCATTTAAACTGTATACAACACACTGTACACCCCTCAACCCTACTCATTTCAACTGTATTCAACACACTCTACACCCCTCACCCCCTACTTATTTAAACTGTATTCAACACACTGTACACCCCTCACCCCTACTCATTTAAACTGTATTCAACACCCTGTACATCCCTCACCCCCTACCTATTTCAACTGTATACAACACACTGTACACCCCTACACATTTAAACTGTATTCAACACACTGTACACCCCTCACCCCCTACTTATTTCAACTGTATACAACACACTGTACACCCCTCACCCCCTACTTATTTAAACTGTATTCAACACACTGTACACCCCTCGCCCCCTACTTATATCAACTGTATTCAACACACTGTACATCCCTCACCCCTACTCATTTAAGCTATATTCAACACACTGTACACCCCTCAACCCTACTCATTTAAACTCTATTCAACACACTCTACACCCCTCACCCCCTACTTATTTCAACTGTATTCAACACACTGTACACCCCTCACCCCCTACTTATTTAAACTGTATTCAACACACTGTACACCCCTCGCCCCCTACTTATATCAACTGTATTCAACACACTGTACATCCCTCACCCCTACTCATTTAAACTATATTCAACACACTGTACACCCCTCACCCCTACTCATTTAAACTGTATACAAGACACTGTACACCCCTCACACCTACTCATTTAAACTGTATTCAAGACACTGTACACCCCTCACCCCCTCCTTATTTCAACTGTATTCAACACACTGTACACCCCTCACCCCCTACTTATTTCAACTGTATTCAACACACAGTACACCCCTCCCCCTACTTATTTCAACTGTATTCAACACACTGTACACCCCTCACCCCTACTCATTTAAACTGTATTCAACACACTGTACACCCCTCACCCCCTACTTATTTAACCTGTATTCAACACACTGTACACCCATCACCCCTACTCATTTAAACTGTATACAACACACTGTACACCCCTCAACCCTACTAATTTCAACTTTATTCAACACACTCTACACCCCTCACCCCCTACTTATTTAAACTGTATTCAACACACTGTACACCCCTCACCCCTACTCATTTAAACTGTATTCAACACCCTGTACATCCCTCACCCCCTACCTATTTCAACTGTATACAACACACTGTACACCCCTACACATTTAAACTGTATTCAACACACTGTACACCCCTCACCCCTACTTATTTCAACTGTATACAACACACTGTACACCCCTCACCCCCTACTTATTTAAACTGTATTCAACACACTGTACACCCCTCGCCCCCTACTTATATCAACTGTATTCAACACACTGTACATCCCTCACCCCTACTCATTTAAACTATATTCAACACACTGTACACCCCTCAACCCTACTCATTTAAACTGTATTCAACACACTCTACACCCCTCACCCCCTACTTATTTCAACTGTATTCAACACACTGTACACCCCTCACCCCCTACTTATTTAAACTGTATTCAACACACTGTACACCCCTCGCCCCCTACTTATATCAACTGTATTCAACACACTGTACATCCCTCACCCCTACTCATTTAAACTGTATACAACACACTGTACACCCCTCACACCTACTCATTTAAACTGTATTCAAGACACTGTACACCCCTCACCCCCTACTTATTTAAACTGTATTCAACACACTGTACACCCCTCGCCCCCTACTTATATCAACTATATTCAACACACTGTACATCCCTCACCCCTACTCATTTAAACTGTATACAACACACTGTACACCCCTCACACCTACTCATTTAAACTGTATTCAAGACACTGTACACCCCTCACCCCCTACTTATTTCAACTGTATTCAACACACTGTACACCCCTCACCCCCTACTTATTTCAACTGTATTCAACACACTGTACACCCCTCCCCCTACTTATTTAAACTGTATTCAACACACTGTACACCCCTCACCCCTACTCATTTAAACTGTATTCAACACACTGTACACCCCTCACCCCCTACTTATTTAACCTGTATTCAACACACTGTACACCCATCACCCCTACTCATTTAAACTGTATTCAACACACTGTACATCCCTCACCCACTACTTATTTAAACTGTATTCAACACACTGTACACCCCTCACCCCTACTCATTTAAACTATATTCAACACACTGTACACCCCTCACCCCTACTCATTTAAACTGTATTCAACACACTGTACACACCTCACCCCTACTCATTTAAACTGTATTCAACACACTGTACACCCCTCACCCCTAATCATTTAAACTGTATTCAACACACTGTACATCCCTCACCCACTACTTATTTAAACTGTATTCAACACACTGTACACCCCTCACCCCTACTAATTTAAACTGTATTCAACATACTGTACACCCCTCACCCCCTACTTATTTCAACTGTATACAACACACTGTACACACCTACAAATTTAAACTGTATTCAACACACTGTACATCCCTCACCCCCTACTTATTTAAACTGTATACAACACACTGTACACCCCTCCCCCCTACTTATTTAAACTGTATTCAACACACTGTACACCCTTCACCCCCTACTTATTTAAACTGTATTCAACACACTGTACACCCATCACCCCTACTAATTTAAACTGTATTCAACACACTGTACACCCCTCACCCCTACTCATTTAAACTGTATTCAACACACTGTACACCCTTCACCCCTACTCATTTAAACTGTATTCAACACACTGTACACCCCTCACCCCCTACTTATTTCAACAGTATACAACAAACTGTACTCCCCTACACATTTAAACTGTATTCAACACACTGTACACCCCTCACCCCCTACTTATTTAAACTGTATTCAACACACTGTACACCCCTCACCCCTACTAATTTAAACTGTATTCAACACACTGTACACCCCTCACCCCCTACTTATTTCAACGGTATACAACACACTGTACACCCCTACACATTTAAACTGTATTCAACACACTGTACACCCCTCACCCCCTACTTATTTAAACTGTATACAACACACTGTACACCCATCACCCCAACTCATTTAAACTGTATTCAACACACTGTACATCCCTCACCCCCTACTTATTTAAACTGTATTCAACACACTGTACACCCCTCACCCCTACTCATTTAAACTGTATTCAACACACTGTACATCCCTCACCCCCTACTTATTTAAACTGTATACAACACACTGTACACCCCTACACATTTAAACTGTATTCAACACACTGTACACCCCTCACCCCCTACTTATTTAAACTGTATTCAACACACTGTACATCCCTCACCCCCTACTTATTTAAACTGTATTCAACACATTGTACACCCCTCACCCCCTACTCACTTAAACTGTATTCAACACACTGTACACCCCTCACCCCCTACACATTTAAAATGTATTCAACACACTGTACACCCCTCACCCCCTACTCATTTAAACTGTATTCAACACACTGTACACCCCTCACCCCTACTCATTTAAACTATATTCAACACACTGTACACCCCTACACATTTAAACTGTATTCAACACACTGTACACCCCTCACCCCCTACTTATTTCAACTGTATACAACACACTGTACACCCCTACAAATTTAAAATGTATTCAACACACTGTACACCCCTCACCCCCTACTTATTTAAACTGTATTCAACACACTGTACATCCCTCACCCCCTACTTATTTAAACTGTGTTCAACACATTGTACACCCCTCACCCCCTACTCACTTAAACTGTATTCAACACACTGTACACCCCTCACCCCTACTCATTTAAACTGTATTCAACACACTGTACACCCCTCACCCTTACTCATTTAAAGTATATTCAACACACTGTACACCCCTCACCCCTACACATTTAAACTGTATTCAACACACTGTACACCCCTCACCCCCTACTTATTTAAACTGTATACAACACACTGTACACCCCTCACCCCTACTCATTTAAACTGTATTCAACACACTGTACACCCCTCACCCCCTACTTATTTAACCTGTATTCAACACACTGTACATCCATCACCCCAACTCATTTTAACTGTATTCAACACACTGTACATCCCTCACCCCTTACTTATTTAAACTGTATTCAACACACTGTACACCCCTCACCCCTACTCATTTAAACTGTATTCAACACACTGTACACCCCTCACCCCTACTCATTTAAACTGTATTCAACACACTGTACACCCCTCACCCCCTAATTATTTCAACTGTATACAACACACTGTACACCCCTACACATTTAAACTGTATTCAACACACTGTACACACCTCACCCCTACTCATTTAAACTGTATTCAACACACTGTACACCCCTCACCCCCTACTTATTTCAACTGTATACAACACACTGTACACCCCTAATCATTTAAACTGTATTCAGCACACTGTACACCCCTCACCCCTACTCATTTAAACTGTATTCAACACACTGTACACCCCTCACGCCCTGACTCATTTAAACTATATTCAACACACTGTACACCCCTCAACCCTACTCATTTAAACTGTATTCAACACACTGTACACCCCTCACACCCTACTTATTTCAACGGTATACAACACACTGTACAACCCTACACATTTAAACTGTATTCAACACACTGTACACCCCTCCCCCCTACTTATTTCAACTGTATACAACACACTGTACACCCCTCCCCCCTACTTATTTAAACTGTATTCAACACACTGTACACCCCTCACCCTCCATCTTATTTAATCTGTATTCAACACACTGTACACCCATCACCCCTACTAATTTTAACTGTATTCAACACACTGTACACCCCTCACCCCTACTCATTTAAACTGTATTCAACACACTGTACACCCTTCACCCCTACTCATTTAAACTGTATTCAACACACTGTACACCCCTCACCCCCTACTTATTTCAACAGTATACGACAAACTGTACACCCCTACACATTTAAACTGTATTCAACACACTGTACACCCCTCACCCCCAATTTATTTAAACTGTATTCAACACACTGTACACCCCTCACCCCTACTAATTTAAACTGTATTCAACACACTGTACACCCCTCACCCCCTACTTATTTCAACTGTATACAACACACTGTACACCCCTACACATTTAAACTGTATTCAACACACTGTACACCCCTCACCCCCTACTTATTTAAACTGTATTCAACACACTGTACACCCCTCACCCCTACTAATTTAAACTGTATACAACACACTGTACACCCATCACCCCTACTCATTTAAACTGTATTCAACACACTGTACACCCCTCAACCCTACTCATTTAAACTGTATTCAACACACTGTACACCCCTCACCCCTACTAATTTAAACTGTATACAACACACTGTACACCCATCACCCCAACTCATTTAAACTGTATTCAACACACTGTACACCCCTCACCCCCTACTTATTTAAACTGTATTCAACACACTGTACACCCCTCACCCCTACTAATTTAAACTGTATACAACACACTGTACACCCATCACCCCAACTCATTTAAACTGTATTCAACACACTGTACACCCCTCACCCCCTACTTATTTCAACTGTATTCAACACACTGTACACCCCTCACCCCTACTAATTTAAACTGTATTCAACACACTGTACACCCCTCACCCCCTACTTATTTAAACTGTATACAACACACTGTACACCCCTCACCCCTACTCATTTAAACTGTATTCAACACACTGTACACCCCTCACCCCCTACTTATTTAACCTGTATTCAACACACTGTACACCCATCACCCCAACTCATTTTAACTGTATTCAACACACTGTACATCCCTCACCCCCTACTTATTTAAACTGTATTCAACACACTGTACACCCCTCACCCCTACTCATTTAAACTGTATTCAACACACTGTACACCCCTCACCCCTACTCATTTAAACTGTATACAACACACTGTACACCCCTACACATTTAAACTGTATTCAACACACTGTACGAACCTCACCCCTACTCATTTAAACTGTATTCAACACACTGTACACCCCTCACCCCCTACTTATTTCAACTGTATACAACACACTGTACACCCCTACTCATTTAAACTGTATTCAACACACTGTACACACCTCACCCCTACTCATTTAAACTGTATTCAACACACTGTACACCCCTCACCCCATACTTATTTAACCTGTATTCAACACACTGTACACCCATCACCCCTACTCATTTAAACTGTATTCAACACACTGTACACCCCTCAACCCTACTCATTTAAACTGTATTCAACACACTGTACACCCCTCACCCCATACTTATTTAACCTGTATTCAACACACTGTACACCCATCACCCCCTACTTATTTCAACTGTATACAACACACTGTACACCCCTACACATTTAAACTGTATTCAACACACTGTACACCCCTCACCCCCTACTTATTTAAACTGTATACAACACACTGTACACCCATCACCCCAACTCATTTAAACTGTATTCAACACACTGTACACCCCTCACCCCCTACTTATTTAAACTGTATTCAACACACTGTACACCCCTCACCCCTACTAATTTAAACTGTATACAACACACTGTACACCCATCACCCCAACTCATTTAAACTGTATTCAACACACTGTACACCCCTCACCCCCTACTTATTTCAACTGTATTCAACACACTGTACACCCCTCACCCCTACTAATTTAAACTGTATTCAACACACTGTACACCCCTCACCCCCTACTTATTTAAACTGTATACAACACACTGTACACCCCTCACCCCTACTCATTTAAACTGTATTCAACACACTGTACACCCCTCACCCCCTACTTATTTAACCTGTATTCAACACACTGTACACCCATCACCCCAACTCATTTTAACTGTATTCAACACACTGTACATCCCTCACCCCCTACTTATTTAAACTGTATTCAACACACTGTACACCCCTCACCCCTACTCATTTAAACTGTATTCAATACACTGTACACCCCTCACCCCTACTCATTTAAACTGTATACAACACACTGTACACCCCTACACATTTAAACTGTATTCAACACACTGTACACACCTCACCCCTACTCATTTAAACTGTATTCAACACACTGTACACCCCTCACCCCCTACTTATTTCAACTGTATACAACACACTGTAGACCCCTACTCATTTAAACTGTATTCAACACACTGTACACACCTCACCCCTACTCATTTAAACTGTATTCAACACACTGTACACCCCTCACCCCATACTTATTTAACCTGTATTCAACACACTGTACACCCATCACCCCTACTCATTTAAACTGTATTCAACACACTGTACACCCCTCAACCCTACTCATTTAAACTGTATTCAACACACTGTACACCCCTCACCCCATACTTATTTAAACTGTATTCAACACACTGTACACCCCTCACCCCTACTCATTTAAACTATATTCAACACACTGTACACCCCTCAACCCTACTCATTTAAACTGTATTCAACACACTGTACACCCCTCACCCCCTACTTATTTCAACTGTATACAACACACTGTACACCCCTCACCCCCTACTTATTTCAACTGTATTCAACACACTGTACATCCCTCACCCCCTACTTATTTCAACTGTATTCAACACACTGTACACCCCTCACCCCTACTAATTTCAACTGTATTCAACACACTGTACACCCCTCACCCCCTACTTATTTCAACTGTATACAACACACTGTACACCCATCACCCCAACTCATTTAAACTGTATTCAACACACTGTACATCCCTCACCCCCTACTTATTTAAACTGTATTCAACACACTGTACACCCCTCACCCCTACTCATTTAAACTGTATTCAACACACTGTACACCCCTCACCTCTACTCATTTAAACTGTATTCAACACACTGTACACCCCTCACCCCCTAATTATTTCAACTGTATACAACACACTGTACACCCCTACACATTTAAACTGTATTCAACACACTGTACACCCCTCACCCCCTACTTATTTAAACTGTATTCAACACACTGTACATCCCTCACCCCCTACTTATTTAAACTGTATTCAACACACTGTACACCCCTCACCCCTACTCATTTAAACTATATTCAACACACTGTACACCCCTACACATTTAAACTGTATTCAACACACTGTACACCCCTCACCCCCTACTTATTTCAACTGTATACAACACACTGTACACCCCTACAAATTTAAACTGTATTCAACACACTGTACACCCCTGACCCCCTACTTATTTAAACTGTATTCAACACACTGTACATCCCTCACCCCCTACTTATTTAAACTGTGTTCAACACATTGTACACCCCTCACCCCCTACTCACTTAAACTGTATTCAACACACTGTACACCCCTCACCCCTACTCATTTAAACTGTATTCAACACACTGTACACCCCTCACCCTTACTCATTTAAAGTATATTCAACACACTGTACACCCCTCACCCCTACACATTTAAACTGTATTCAACACACTGTACACCCCTCACCCCCTACTTATTTCAACTGTATTCAACACACTGTACACCCCTCACCCCTACTAATTTAAACTGTATTCAACACACTGTACACCCCTCACCCCCTACTTATTTAAACTGTATACAACACACTGTACAACCCTCACCCCTACTCATTTAAACTGTATTCAACACACTGTACACCCCTCACCCCCTACTTATTTAACCTGTATTCAACACACTGTACACCCATCACCCCAACTAATTTTAACTGTATTCAACACACTGTACATCCCTCACCCCTTACTTATTTAAACTGTATTCAACACACTGTACACCCCTCACCCCTACTCATTTAAACTGTATTCAACACACTGTACACCCCTCACCCCCTACTTATTTCAACTGTATACAACACACTGTACACCCCTACTCATTTAAACTGTATTCAACACACTGTACACCCCTCACCCCTACTCATTTAAACTGTATTCAACACACTGTACAACCCTCACCCACTACTTATTTAAACTGTATTCAACACACTGTACACCCCTCACCCATACTCATTTAAACTATATTCAACACACTGTACACCCCTCAACCCTACTCATTTAAACTGTATTCAACACACTGTACACCCCTCACCCCCTACTTATTTCAACTGTATACAACACACTGTACACCCCTACACATTTAAACTGTATTCAACACACTGTACACCCCTCCCCCCTACTTATTTCAACTGTATACAACACACTGTACACCCCTCCCCCCTACTTATTTAAACTGTATTCAACACACTGTACACCCCTCACCCTCCATCTTATTTAACCTGTATTCAACACACTGTACACCCCTGACCCCCTACTTATTTAAACTGTATTCAACACACTGTACATCCCTCACCCCCTACTTATTTAAACTGTGTTCAACACATTGTACACCCCTCACCCCCTACTCACTTAAACTGTATTCAACACACTGTACACCCCTCACCCCTACTCATTTAAACTGTATTCAACACACTGTACACCCCTCACCCTTACTCATTTAAAGTATATTCAACACACTGTACACCCCTCACCCCTACACATTTAAACTGTATTCAACACACTGTACACCCCTCACCCCCTACTTATTTCAACTGTATTCAACACACTGTACACCCCTCACCCCTACTAATTTAAACTGTATTCAACACACTGTACACCCCTCACCCCCTACTTATTTAAACTGTATACAACACACTGTACAACCCTCACCCCTACTCATTTAAACTGTATTCAACACACTGTACACCCCTCACCCCCTACTTATTTAACCTGTATTCAACACACTGTACACCCATCACCCCAACTCATTTTAACTGTATTCAACACACTGTACATCCCTCACCCCTTACTTATTTAAACTGTATTCAACACACTGTACACCCCTCACCCCTACTCATTTAAACTGTATTCAACACACTGTACACCCCTCACCCCCTACTTATTTCAACTGTATACAACACACTGTACACCCCTACTCATTTAAACTGTATTCAACACACTGTACACCCCTCACCCCTACTCATTTAAACTGTATTCAACACACTGTACAACCCTCACCCACTACTTATTTAAACTGTATTCAACACACTGTACACCCCTCACCCATACTCATTTAAACTATATTCAACACACTGTACACCCCTCAACCCTACTCATTTAAACTGTATTCAACACACTGTACACCCCTCACCCCCTACTTATTTCAACGGTATACAACACACTGTACACCCCTACACATTTAAACTGTATTCAACACACTGTACACCCCTCCCCCCTACTTATTTCAACTGTATACAACACACTGTACACCCCTCCCCCCTACTTATTTAAACTGTATTCAACACACTGTACACCCCTCACCCTCCATCTTATTTAACCTGTATTCAACACACTGTACACCCATCACCCCTACTAATTTAAACTGTATTCAACACACTGTACACCCCTCACCCCTACTCATTTAAACTGTATTCAACACACTGTACACCCTTCACCCCTACTCATTTAAACTGTATTCAACACACTGTACACCCCTCACCCCCTACTTATTTCAACAGTATACAACAAACTGTACACCCCTACACATTTAAACTGTATTCAACACACTGTACACCCCTCACCCCCTACTTATTTAAACTGTATTCAACACACTGTACACCCCTCACCCCTACTAATTTAAACTGTATTCAACACACTGTACACCCCTCACCCCCTACTTATTTCAACTGTATACAACACACTGTACACCCCTACACATTTAAACTGTATTCAACACACTGTACACCCCTCACCCCCTACTTATTTAAACTGTATACAACACACTGTACACCCATCACCCCAACTCATTTAAACTGTATTCAACACACTGTACATCCCTCACCCCCTACTTATTTAAACTGTATTCAACACACTGTACACCCCTCACCCCTACTAATTTAAACTGTATACAACACACTGTACACCCATCACCCCAACTCATTTAAACTGTATTCAACACACTGTACACCCCTCACCCCCTACTTATTTAACCTGTATTCAACACACTGTACACCCATCACCCCAACTCATTTTAACTGTATTCAACACACTGTACATCCCTCACCCCCTACTTATTTAAACTGTATTCAACTCACTGTACACCCCTCACCCCTACTCATTTAAACTGTATTCAACACACTGTACACCCCTCACCCCTACTCATTTAAACTGTATACAACACACTGTACACCCCTACACATTTAAACTGTATTCAACACACTGTACACACCTCACCCCTACTCATTTAAACTGTATTCAACACACTGTACACCCCTCACCCCCTACTTATTTCAACTGTATACAACACACTGTACACCCCTACTCATTTAAACTGTATTCAACACACTGTACACACCTCACCCCTACTCATTTAAACTGTATTCAACACACTGTACACCCCTCACCCCATACTTATTTAACCTGTATTCAACACACTGTACACCCATCACCCCTACTCATTTAAACTGTATTCAACACACTGTACACCCCTCACCCCTACTCATTTAAACTGTATTCAACACACTGTACATCCCTCACCCACTACTTATTTAAACTATATTCAACACACTGTAAACCCCTCAACCCTACTCATTTAAACTGTATTCAACACACTGTACACCCCTCACCCCCTACTTATTTCAACTGTATACAACACACTGTACACCCCTCACCCCCTACTTATTTCAACTGTATTCAACACACTGTACATCCCTCACCCCCTACTTATTTCAACTGTATTCAACACACTGTACACCCCTCACCCCTACTAATTTAAACTTTATTCAACACACTGTACACCCCTCACCCCCTACTTATTTCAACTGTATACAACACACTGTACACCCCTACACATTTAAACTCTATTCAACACACTGTACACCCCTCCCCCCTACTTATTTCAACTGTATACAATACACTGTACACCCCTCACCCCCTACTTATTTAACCTGTATTCAACACACTGTACACCCATCACCCCTACTCATTTAAACTGTATTCAACACACTGTACACCCCTCACCCCTACTCATTTAAACTGTATTCAACACACTGCACATCCCTCACCCACTACTTATTTAAACTGTATTCAACACACTGTACACCCCTCACCCCTACTCATTTAAACTATATTCAACACACTGTACACCCCTCAACCCTACTCATTTAAACTGTATTCAACACACTGTACACCCCTCACCCCCTACTTATTTCAACTGTATACAACACACTGTACACCCCTCACCCCCTACTTATTTCAACTGTATTCAACACACTGTACATCCCTCACCCCCTACTTATTTCAACTGTATTCAACACACTGTACACCCCTCACCCCTACTAATTTAAACTGTATTCAACACACTGTACACCCCTCACCCCCTACTTATTTCAACTGTATACAACACACTGTACACCCCTACACATTTAAACTGTATTCAACACACTGTACACCCCTCACCCCTACACATTTAAACTGTATTCAACACACTGTACACCCCTCACCCCCTACTTATTTCAACTGTATTCAACACACTGTACACCCCTCACCCCTACTAATTTAAACTGTATTCAACACACTGTACACCCCTCACCCCCTACTTATTTAAACTGTATACAACACACTGTACACCCCTCACCCCTACTCATTTAAACTGTATTCAACACACTGTACACCCCTCACCCCCTACTTATTTAACCTGTATTCAACACACTGTACACCCATCACCCCAACTCATTTTAACTGTATTCAACACACTGTACATCCCTCACCCCCTACTTATTTAAACTGTATTCAACACACTGTACACCCCTCACCCCTACTCATTTAAACTGTATTCAACACACTGTACACCCCTCACCCCTACTCATTTAAACTGTATACAACACACTGTACACCCCTACACATTTAAACTGTATTCAACACACTGTACACACCTCACCCCTACTCATTTAAACTGTATTCAACACACTGTACACCCCTCACCCCCTACTTATTTCAACTGTATACAACACACTGTACACCCCTACTCATTTAAACTGTATTCAACACACTGTACACACCTCACCCCTACTCATTTAAACTGTATTCAACACACTGTACACCCCTCACCCCCTACTTATTTAACCTGTATTCAACACACTGTACACCCCTCACCCCTACTCATTTAAACTATATTCAACACACTGTACACCCCTCAACCCTACTCATTTAAACTGTATTCAACACACTGTACACCCCTCACCCCCTACTTATTTCAACTGTATACAACACACTGTACACCCCTCACCCCCTACTTATTTCAACTGTATTCAACACACTGTACATCCCTCACCCCCTACTTATTTCAACTGTATTCAACACACTGTACACCCCTCACCCCTACTAATTTAAACTGTATTCAACACACTGTACACCCCTCACCCCCTACTTATTTCAACTGTATACAACACACTGTACACCCCTACACATTTAAACTGTATTCAACACACTGTACACCCCTCCCCCCTACTTATTTCAACTGTATACAATACACTGTACACCCCTCACCCCCTACTTTTTTAACCTGTATTCAACACACTGTACACCCATCACCCCTACTCATTTAAACTGTATTCAACACACTGTACACCCCTCACCCCTACTCATTTAAACTGTATTCAACACACTGCACATCCCTCACCCACTACTTATTTAAACTGTATTCAACACACTGTACACCCCTCACCCCTACTCATTTAAACTATATTCAACACACTGTACACCCCTCAACCCTACTCATTTAAACTGTATTCAACACACTGTACACCCCTCACCCCCTACTTATTTCAACTGTATACAACACACTGTACACCCCTCACCCCCTACTTATTTCAACTGTATTCAACACACTGTACATCCCTCACCCCCTACTTATTTCAACTGTATTCAACACACTGTACACCCCTCACCCCTACTAATTTAAACTGTATTCAACACACTGTACACCCTTCACCCCCTACTTATTTCAACTGTATACAACACACTGTACACCCCTACACATTTAAACTGTATTCAACACACTGTACACCCCTCCCCCCTACTTATTTCAACTGTATACAATACACTGTACACCCCTCACCCCCTACTTATTTAAACTGTATTCAACACACTGTACACCCCTCACCCCTACTCATTTAAACTGTATTCAACACACTGTACACCCCTCACCCCTACTCATTTAAACTGTATTCAACACACTGTACACCCCTCACCCCCTAATTATTTCAACTGTATACAACACACTGTACACCCCTACACATTTAAACTGTATTCAACACACTGTACACCCCTCACCCCCTACTTATTTCAACTGTATTCAACACACTGTACACCCCTCACCCCCTAATTATTTCAACTGTATACAACACACTGTACACCCCTACACATTTAAACTGTATTCAACACACTGTACACCCCTCACCCCCTACTTATTTCAACTGTATACAACACACTGTACACCCCTACACATTTAAACTGTATTCAACACACTGTACACCCCTCACCCCCTACTTATTTAAACTGTATTCAACACACTGTACATCCCTCACCCCCTACTTATTTAAACTGTGTTCAACACATTGTACACCCCTCACCCCCTACTCACTTAAACTGTATTCAACACACTGTACACCCCTCACCCCTACTCATTTAAACTGTATTCAACACACTGTACACCCCTCACCCTTACTCATTTAAACTATATTCAACACACTGTACACCCCTCACCCCCTACTTATTTAACCTGTATTCAACACACTGTACACCCATCACCCCAACTCATTTTAACTGTATTCAACACACTGTACATCCCTCACCCCCTACTTATTTAAACTGTATTCAACACACTGTACACCCCTCACCCCTACTCATTTAAACTGTATTCAACACACTGTACACCCCTCACCCCTACTCATTTAAACTGTATTCAACACACTGTACACCCCTCACCCCCTAATTATTTCAACTGTATACAACACACTGTACACCCCTACACATTTAAACTGTATTCAACACACTGTACACCCCTCACCCCCTACTTATTTCAACTGTATACAACACACTGTACACCCCTACACATTTAAACTGTATTCAACACACTGTACACCCCTCACCCCCTACTTATTTAAACTGTATTCAACACACTGTACATCCCTCACCCCCTACTTATTTAAACTGTGTTCAACACATTGTACACCCCTCACCCCCTACTCACTTAAACTGTATTCAACACACTGTACACCCCTCACCCCTACTCATTTAAACTGTATTCAACACACTGTACACCCCTCACCCTTACTCATTTAAACTATATTCAACACACTGTACACCCCTACACATTTAAACTGTATTCAACACACTGTACACCCCTCACCCCTACTCATTTAAACTGTATTCAACACACTGTACACCCCTCACCCCTACTCATTTAAACTGTATTCAACACACTGTACACCCCTCACCCCCTAATTATTTCAACTGTATACAACACACTGTACACCCCTACACATTTAAACTGTATTCAACACACTGTACACACCTCACCCCTACTCATTTAAACTGTATTCAACACACTGTACACCCCTCACCCCCTACTTATTTCAACTGTATACAACACACTGTACACCCCTACTCATTTAAACTGTATTCAACACACTGTACACCCCTCACCCCTACTCATTTAAACTGTATTCAACACACTGTACATCCCTCACCCACTACTTATTTAAACTGTATTCAACACACTGTACACCCCTCACCCATACTCATTTAAACTATATTCAACACACTGTACACCCCTCAACCCTACTCATTTAAACTGTATTCAACACACTGTACACCCCTCCCCCCTACTTATTTAAACTGTATTCAACACACTGTACACCCCTCACCACATTTAAACTGTATTCAACACACTGTACACACCTCACCCCTACTCATTTGTACACCCATCACCCCTACTAATTTAAACTGTATTCAACACACTGTACACCCCTCACCCCTTCTCATTTAAACTGTATTCAACACACTGTACACCCTTCACCCCTACTCATTTAAACTGTATTCAACACACTGTACACCCCTCACCCCCTACTTATTTCAACAGTATACAACAAACTGTACACCCCTACACATTTAAACTGTATTCAACACACTGTACACCCCTCACCCCCTACTTATTTAAACTGTATTCAACACACTGTACACCCCTCACCCCTACTAATTTAAACTGTATTCAACACACTGTACACCCCTCACCCCCTACTTATTTCAACTGTATACAACACACTGTACACCCCTACACATTTAAACTGTATTCAACACACTGTACACCCCTCACCCCCTACTTATTTAAACTGTATACAACACACTGTACACCCATCACCCCAACTCATTTAAACTGTATTCAACACACTGTACATCCCTCACCCCCTACTTATTTAAACTGTATTCAACACACTGTACACCCCTCACCCCTACTAATTTAAACTGTATACAACACACTGTACACCCATCACCCCAACTAATTTAAACTGTATTCAACACACTGTACACCCCTCACCCCCTACTTATTTCAACTGTATTCAACACACTGTACACCCCTCACCCCTACTAATTTAAACTGTATTCAACACACTGTACACCCCTCACCCCCTACTTATTTAAACTGTATACAACACACTGTACACCCCTCACCCCTACTCATTTAAACTGTATTCAACACACTGTACACCCCTCACCCCCTACTTATTTAACCTGTATTCAACACACTGTACACCCATCACCCCAACTCATTTTAACTGTATTCAACACACTGTACATCCCTCACCCCCTACTTATTTAAACTGTATTCAACTCACTGTACACCCCTCACCCCTACTCATTTAAACTGTATTCAACACACTGTACACCCCTCACCCCTACTCATTTAAACTGTATACAACACACTGTACACCCCTACACATTTAAACTGTATTCAACACACTGTACACACCTCACCCCTACTCATTTAAACTGTATTCAACACACTGTACACCCCTCACCCCCTACTTATTTCAACTGTATACAACACACTGTACACCCCTACTCATTTAAACTGTATTCAACACACTGTACACACCTCACCCCTACTCATTTAAACTGTATTCAACACACTGTACACCCCTCACCCCATACTTATTTAACCTGTATTCAACACACTGTACACCCATCACCCCTACTCATTTAAACTGTATTCAACACACTGTACACCCCTCACCCCTACTCATTTAAACTGTATTCAACACACTGTACATCCCTCACCCACTACTTATTTAAACTGTATTCAACACACTGTACACCCCTCACCCCTACTCATTTAAACTATATTCAACACACTGTACACCCCTCAACCCTACTCATTTAAACTGTATTCAACACACTGTACACCCCTCACCCCCTACTTATTTCAACTGTATACAACACACTGTACACCCCTCACCCCCTACTTATTTCAACTGTATTCAACACACTGTACATCCCTCACCCCCTACTTATTTCAACTGTATTCAACACACTGTACACCCCTCACCCCTACTAATTTAAACTTTATTCAACACACTGTACACCCCTCACCCCCTACTTATTTCAACTGTATACAACACACTGTACACCCCTACACATTTAAACTGTATTCAACACACTGTACACCCCTCCCCCCTGCTTATTTCAACTGTATACAATACACTGTACACCCCTCACCCCCTACTTATTTAACCTGTATTCAACACACTGTACACCCATCACCCCTACTCATTTAAACTGTATTCAACACACTGTACACCCCTCACCCCTACTCATTTAAACTGTATTCAACACACTGCACATCCCTCACCCCCTACTTATTTAAACTGTATTCAACACACTGTACACCCCTCACCCCTACTCATTTAAACTATATTCAACACACTGTACACCCCTCAACCCTACTCATTTAAACTGTATTCAACACACTGTACACCCCTCACCCCCTACTTATTTCAACTGTATACAACACACTGTACACCCCTCACCCCCTACTTATTTCAACTGTATTCAACACACTGTACATCCCTCACCCCCTACTTATTTCAACTGTATTCAACACACTGTACACCCCTCACCCCTACTAATTTAAACTGTATTCAACACACTGTACACCCCTCACCCCCTACTTATTTCAACTGTATACAACACACTGTACACCCCTACACATTTAAACTGTATTCAACACACTGTACACCCCTCCCCCCTACTTATTTCAACTGTATACAATACACTGTACACCCCTCACCCCCTACTTATTTAAACTGTATTCAACACACTGTACACCCCTCACCCCTACTCATTTAAACTGTATTCAACACACTGTACACCCCTCACCCCTACTCATTTAAACTGTATTCAACACACTGTACACCCCTCACCCCCTACTCTATCTTAAACTGTATTCAACACACTGTACACCCCTCACCCCTACACATTTAAACTGTATTCAACACACTGTACACCCCTCACCCCCTACTTATTTCAACTGTATTCAACACACTGTACACCCCTCACCCCTACTAATTTAAACTGTATTCAACACACTGTACACCCCTCACCCCCTACTTATTTAAACTGTATACAACACACTGTACACCCCTCACCCCTACTCATTTAAACTGTATTCAACACACTGTACACCCCTCACCCCCTACTTATTTAACCTGTATTCAACACACTGTACACCCCTCACCCCTACTCATTTAAACTGTATTCAACACACTGTACACCCCTCACCCCTACTCATTTAAACTGTATACAACACACTGTACACCCCTACACATTTAAACTGTATTCAACACACTGTACACACCTCACCCCTACTCATTTAAACTGTATTCAACACACTGTACACCCCTCACCCCCTACTTATTTCAACTGTATACAACACACTGTACACCCCTACACATTTAAACTGTATTCAACACACTGTACACACCTCACCCCTACTCATTTAAACTGTATTCAACACACTGTACACCCCTCACCCCCTACTTATTTCAACTGTATACAACACACTGTACACCCCTACTCATTTAAACTGTATTCAACACACTGTACACCCCTCACCCCTACTCATTTAAACTGTATTCAACACACTGTACATCCCTCACCCACTACTTATTTAAACTGTATTCAACACACTGTACACCCCTCACCCCTACTCATTTAAACTATATTCAACACACTGTACACCCCTCAACCCTACTCATTTAAACTGTATTCAACACACTGTACACCCCTCACCCCCTACTTATTTCAACGGTATACAACACACTGTACACCCCTACACATTTAAACTGTATTCAACACACTGTACACCCCTCCCCCCTACTTATTTCAACTGTATACAACACACTGTACACCCCTCCCCCCTACTTATTTAAACTGTATTCAACACACTGTACACCCCTCACCCTCCATCTTATTTAACCTGTATTCAACACACTGTACACCCATCACCCCTACTAATTTAAACTGTATTCAACACACTGTACACCCCTCACCCCTACTCATTTAAACTGTATTCAACACACTGTACACCCTTCACCCCTACTCATTTAAACTGTATTCAACACACTGTACACCCCTCACCCCCTACTTATTTCAACAGTATACAACAAACTGTACACCCCTACACATTTAAACTGTATTCAACACACTGTACACCCCTCACCCCCTACTTATTTAAACTGTATTCAACACACTGTACACCCCTCACCCCTACTAATTTAAACTGTATTCAACACACTGTACACCCCTCACCCCCTACTTATTTCAACTGTATACAACACACTGTACACCCCTACACATTTAAACTGTATTCAACACACTGTACACCCCTCACCCCCTACTTATTTAAACTGTATACAACACACTGTACACCCATCACCCCAACTCATTTAAACTGTATTCAACACACTGTACATCCCTCACCCCCTACTTATTTAAACTGTATTCAACACACTGTACACCCCTCACCCCTACTAATTTAAACTGTATACAACACACTGTACACCCATCACCCCAACTAATTTAAACTGTATTCAACACACTGTACACCCCTCACCCCCTACTTATTTCAACTGTATTCAACACACTGTACACCCCTCACCCCTACTAATTTAAACTGTATTCAACACACTGTACACCCCTCACCCCCTACTTATTTAAACTGTATACAACACACTGTACACCCCTCACCCCTACTCATTTAAACTGTATTCAACACACTGTACACCCCTCACCCCCTACTTATTTAACCTGTATTCAACACACTGTACACCCATCACCCCAACTCATTTTAACTGTATTCAACACACTGTACATCCCTCACCCCCTACTTATTTAAACTGTATTCAACTCACTGTACACCCCTCACCCCTACTCATTTAAACTGTATTCAACACACTGTACACCCCTCACCCCTACTCATTTAAACTGTATACAACACACTGTACACCCCTACACATTTAAACTGTATTCAACACACTGTACACACCTCACCCCTACTCATTTAAACTGTATTCAACACACTGTACACCCCTCACCCCCTACTTATTTCAACTGTATACAACACACTGTACACCCCTACTCATTTAAACTGTATTCAACACACTGTACACACCTCACCCCTACTCATTTAAACTGTATTCAACACACTGTACACCCCTCACCCCATACTTATTTAACCTGTATTCAACACACTGTACACCCATCACCCCTACTCATTTAAACTGTATTCAACACACTGTACACCCCTCACCCCTACTCATTTAAACTGTATTCAACACACTGTACATCCCTCACCCACTACTTATTTAAACTGTATTCAACACACTGTACACCCCTCACCCCTACTCATTTAAACTATATTCAACACACTGTACACCCCTCAACCCTACTCATTTAAACTGTATTCAACACACTGTACACCCCTCACCCCCTACTTATTTCAACTGTATACAACACACTGTACACCCCTCACCCCCTACTTATTTCAACTGTATTCAACACACTGTACATCCCTCACCCCCTACTTATTTCAACTGTATTCAACACACTGTACACCCCTCACCCCTACTAATTTAAACTTTATTCAACACACTGTACACCCCTCACCCCCTACTTATTTCAACTGTATACAACACACTGTACACCCCTACACATTTAAACTGTATTCAACACACTGTACACCCCTCCCCCCTGCTTATTTCAACTGTATACAATACACTGTACACCCCTCACCCCCTACTTATTTAACCTGTATTCAACACACTGTACACCCATCACCCCTACTCATTTAAACTGTATTCAACACACTGTACACCCCTCACCCCTACTCATTTAAACTGTATTCAACACACTGCACATCCCTCACCCACTACTTATTTAAACTGTATTCAACACACTGTACACCCCTCACCCCTACTCATTTAAACTATATTCAACACACTGTACACCCCTCAACCCTACTCATTTAAACTGTATTCAACACACTGTACACCCCTCACCCCCTACTTATTTCAACTGTATACAACACACTGTACACCCCTCACCCCCTACTTATTTCAACTGTATTCAACACACTGTACATCCCTCACCCCCTACTTATTTCAACTGTATTCAACACACTGTACACCCCTCACCCCTACTAATTTAAACTGTATTCAACACACTGTACACCCATCACCCCCTACTTATTTCAACTGTATACAACACACTGTACACCCCTACACATTTAAACTGTATTCAACACACTGTACACCCCTCCCCCCTACTTATTTCAACTGTATACAATACACTGTACACCCCTCACCCCCTACTTATTTAAACTGTATTCAACACACTGTACACCCCTCACCCCTACTAATTTAAACTGTATTCAACACACTGTACACCCCTCACCCCCTACTTATTTAAACTGTATACAACACACTGTACACCCCTCACCCCTACTCATTTAAACTGTATTCAACACACTGTACACCCCTCACCCCCTACTTATTTAACCTGTATTCAACACACTGTACACCCATCACCCCAACTCATTTTAACTGTATTCAACACACTGTACATCCCTCACCCCCTACTTATTTAAACTGTATTCAACACACTGTACACCCCTCACCCCTACTCATTTAAACTGTATTCAACACACTGTACACCCCTCACCCCTACTCATTTAAACTGTATACAACACACTGTACACCCCTACACATTTAAACTGTATTCAACACACTGTACACACCTCACCCCTACTCATTTAAACTGTATTCAACACACTGTACACCCCTCACCCCCTACTTATTTCAACTGTATACAACACACTGTACACCCCTACTCATTTAAACTGTATTCAACACACTGTACACACCTCACCCCTACTCATTTAAACTGTATTCAACACACTGTACACCCCTCACCCCCTACTTATTTAACCTGTATTCAACACACTGTACACCCCTCACCCCTACTCATTTAAACTATATTCAACACACTGTACACCCCTCAACCCTACTCATTTAAACTGTATTCAACACACTGTACACCCCTCACCCCCTACTTATTTAAACTGTATTCAACACACAATACACCCCTCACCCCTACTCATTTAACTTATTCAACACACTGTACACCCCTCACCCTACTCATTTAAACTGTATTCAACACACTGTACACCCCTCACCCCCTACTTATTTAACTGTATTCAACACACTGTACACCCCTCACCCCAACTCATTTCAACTGTATTCAACACACTGTACATCCCTCACCCCCTACTTATTTCAACTGTATTCAACACACTGTACACCCCTCACCCCTACTCATTTAAACTGTATTCAACACACTGTACACCCCTCACCCCCTACTTATTTCAACTGTATACAACACACTGTACACCCCTACACATTTAAACTGTATTCAACACACTGTACACCCCTCACCCCTACTTATTTAAACTGTATTCAACACACTGTACACCCCTCACCCCCTACTTATTTAACTGTATACAACACACTGTACACCCCTACTCATTTAAACTGTATTCAACACACTGTACACCCCTCACCCCTACTCATTTAAACTGTATTCAACACACTGTACATCCCTCACCCCCTACTTATTTAAACTGTATTCAACACACTGTACACCCCTCACCCCTACTCATTTAAACTATATTCAACACACTGTACACCCCTCAACCCTACTCATTTAAACTGTATTCAACACACTGTACACCCCTCACCCCCTACTTATTTCAACTGTATACAACACACTGTACACCCCTCACCCCCTACTTATTTCAACTGTATTCAACACACTGTACATCCCTCACCCCCTACTTATTTCAACTGTATTCAACACACTGTACACCCCTCACCCCTACTAATTTAAACTGTATTCAACACACTGTACACCCCTCACCCTCCATCTTATTTAACCTGTATTCAACACACTGTACACCCATCACCCCTACTAATTTAAACTGTATTCAACACACTGTACACCCCTCACCCCTACTCATTTAAACTGTATTCAACACACTGTACACCCTTCACCCCTACTCATTTAAACTGTATTCAACACACTGTACACCCCTCACCCCCTACTTATTTCAACAGTATACAACAAACTGTACACCCCTACACATTTAAACTGTATTCAACACACTGTACACCCCTCACCCCCTACTTATTTAAACTGTATTCAACACACTGTACACCCCTCACCCCTACTAATTTAAACTGTATTCAACACACTGTACACCCCTCACCCCCTACTTATTTCAACTGTATACAACACACTGTACACCCCTACACATTTAAACTGTATTCAACACACTGTACACCCCTCACCCCCTACTTATTTAAACTGTATACAACACACTGTACACCCATCACCCCAACTCATTTAAACTGTATTCAACACACTGTACATCCCTCACCCCCTACTTATTTAAACTGTATTCAACACACTGTACACCCCTCACCCCTACTAATTTAAACTGTATACAACACACTGTACACCCATCACCCCAACTAATTTAAACTGTATTCAACACACTGTACACCCCTCACCCCCTACTTATTTCAACTGTATTCAACACACTGTACACCCCTCACCCCTACTAATTTAAACTGTATTCAACACACTGTACACCCCTCACCCCCTACTTATTTAAACTGTATACAACACACTGTACACCCCTCACCCCTACTCATTTAAACTGTATTCAACACACTGTACACCCCTCACCCCCTACTTATTTAACCTGTATTCAACACACTGTACACCCATCACCCCAACTCATTTTAACTGTATTCAACACACTGTACATCCCTCACCCCCTACTTATTTAAACTGTATTCAACTCACTGTACACCCCTCACCCCTACTCATTTAAACTGTATTCAACACACTGTACACCCCTCACCCCTACTCATTTAAACTGTATTCAACACACTGTACACCCCTCACCCCCTAATTATTTCAACTGTATACAACACACTGTACACCCCTACACATTTAAACTGTATTCAACACACTGTACACACACTGTACACCCCTCACCCCATACTTATTTAACCTGTATTCAACACACTGTACACCCATCACCCCTACTCATTTAAACTGTATTCAACACACTGTACACCCCTCACCCCTACTCATTTAAACTGTATTCAACACACTGTACATCCCTCACCCACTACTTATTTAAACTGTATTCAACACACAGTACACCCCTCACCCCTACTCATTTAAACTATATTCAACACACTGTACACCCCTCAACCCTACTCATTTAAACTGTATTCAACACACTGTACACCCCTCACCCCCTACTTATTTCAACTGTATACAATCACACTGTACACCCCTCACCCCCTACTTATTTGAACTGTATTCAACACACTGTACACTACTTATTTCAACTGTATTCAACACACTGTACACCCCTCACCCCTACTAATTTAAACTGTATTCAACACACTGTACACCCCTCACCCCCTACTTATTTAAACTGTATACAACACACTGTACACCCCTCACCCCTACTCATTTAAACTGTATTCAACACACTGTACACCCCTCACCCCCTACTTATTTAACCTGTATTCAACACACTGTACACCCATCACCCCAACTCATTTTAACTGTATTCAACACACTGTACATCCCTCACCCCCTACTTATTTAAACTGTATTCAACTCACTGTACACCCCTCACCCCTACTCATTTAAACTGTATTCAACACACTGTACACCCCTCACCCCTACTCATTTAAACTGTATACAACACACTGTACACCCCTACACATTTAAACTGTATTCAACACACTGTACACACCTCACCCCTACTCATTTAAACTGTATTCAACACACTGTACACCCCTCACCCCCTACTTATTTCAACTGTATACAACACACTGTACACCCCTACTCATTTAAACTGTATTCAACACACTGTACACACCTCACCCCTACTCATTTAAACTGTATTCAACACACTGTACACCCCTCACCCCATACTTATTTAACCTGTATTCAACACACTGTACACCCATCACCCCTACTCATTTAAACTGTATTCAACACACTGTACACCCCTCACCCCTACTCATTTAAACTGTATTCAACACACTGTACATCCCTCACCCACTACTTATTTAAACTGTATTCAACACACAATACACCCCTCACCCCTACTCATTTAAACTATATTCAACACACTGTACACCCCTCAACCCTACTCATTTAAACTGTATTCAACACACTGTACACCCCTCACCCCCTACTTATTTCAACTGTATACAACACACTGTACACCCCTCACCCCCTACTTATTTCAACTGTATTCAACACACTGTACATCCCTCACCCCCTACTTATTTCAACTGTATTCAACACACTGTACACCCCTCACCCCTACTAATTTAAACTTTATTCAACACACTGTACACCCCTCACCCCCTACTTATTTCAACTGTATACAACACACTGTACACCCCTACACATTTAAACTGTATTCAACACACTGTACACCCCTCCCCCCTGCTTATTTCAACTGTATACAATACACTGTACACCCCTCACCCCCTACTTATTTAACCTGTATTCAACACACTGTACACCCATCACCCCTACTCATTTAAACTGTATTCAACACACTGTACACCCCTCACCCCTACTCATTTAAACTGTATTCAACACACTGCACATCCCTCACCCACTACTTATTTAAACTGTATTCAACACACTGTACACCCCTCACCCCTACTCATTTAAACTATATTCAACACACTGTACACCCCTCAACCCTACTCATTTAAACTGTATTCAACACACTGTACACCCCTCACCCCCTACTTATTTCAACTGTATACAACACACTGTACACCCCTCACCCCCTACTTATTTCAACTGTATTCAACACACTGTACATCCCTCACCCCCTACTTATTTCAACTGTATTCAACACACTGTACACCCCTCACCCCTACTAATTTAAACTGTATTCAACACACTGTACACCCATCACCCCCTACTTATTTCAACTGTATACAACACACTGTACACCCCTACACATTTAAACTGTATTCAACACACTGTACACCCCTCCCCCCTACTTATTTCAACTGTATACAATACACTGTACACCCCTCACCCCCTACTTATTTAAACTGTATTCAACACACTGTACACCCCTCACCCCTACTCATTTAAACTGTATTCAACACACTGTACACCCCTCACCCCTACTCATTTAAACTGTATTCAACACACTGTACACCCCTCACCCCCTAATTATTTCAACTGTATACAACACACTGTACACCCCTACACATTTAAACTGTATTCAACACACTGTACACCCCTCACCCCATACTTATTTAACCTGTATTCAACACACTGTACACCCATCACCCCTACTCATTTAAACTGTATTCAACACACTGTACACCCCTCACCCCTACTCATTTAAACTGTATTCAACACACTGTACATCCCTCACCCACTACTTATTTAAACTGTATTCAACACACTGTACACCCCTCACCCCTACTCATTTAAACTATATTCAACACACTGTACACCCCTCAACCCTACTCATTTAAACTGTATTCAACACACTGTACACCCCTCACCCCCTACTTATTTCAACTGTATACAACACACTGTACACCCCTCACCCCCTACTTATTTCAACTGTATTCAACACACTGTACATCCCTCACCCCCTACTTATTTCAACTGTATTCAACACACTGTACACCCCTCACCCCTACTAATTTAAACTTTATTCAACACACTGTACACCCCTCACCCCCTACTTATTTCAACTGTATACAACACACTGTACACCCCTACACATTTAAACTGTATTCAACACACTGTACACCCCTCCCCCCTACTTATTTCAACTGTATACAATACACTGTACACCCCTCACCCCCTACTTATTTAACCTGTATTCAACACACTGTACACCCATCACCCCTACTCATTTAAACTGTATTCAACACACTGTACACCCCTCACCCCTACTCATTTAAACTGTATTCAACACACTGCACATCCCTCACCCACTACTTATTTAAACTGTATTCAACACACTGTACACCCCTCACCCCTACTCATTTAAACTATATTCAACACACTGTACACCCCTCAACCCTACTCATTTAAACTGTATTCAACACACTGTACACCCCTCACCCCCTACTTATTTCAACTGTATACAACACACTGTACACCCCTCACCCCCTACTTATTTCAACTGTATTCAACACACTGTACATCCCTCACCCCCTACTTATTTCAACTGTATTCAACACACTGTACACCCCTCACCCCTACTAATTTAAACTGTATTCAACACACTGTACACCCCTCACCCCCTACTTATTTCAACTGTATACAACACACTGTACACCCCTACACATTTAAACTGTATTCAACACACTGTACACCCCTCCCCCCTACTTATTTCAACTGTATACAATACACTGTACACCCCTCACCCCCTACTTATTTAAACTGTATTCAACACACTGTACACCCCTCACCCCTACTCATTTAAACTGTATTCAACACACTGCACACCCCTCACCCCTACACATTTAAACTGTATTCAACACACTGTACACCCCTCACCCCCTAACACTGTACACCCATCACCCCTACTCATTTAAACTGTATTCAACACACTGTACACCCCTCACCCCTACTCATTTAAACTGTATTCAACACACTGTACATCCCTCACCCACTACTTATTTAAACTGTATTCAACACACTGTACACCCCTCACCCCTACTCATTTAAACTATATTCAACACACTGTACACCCCTCAACCCTACTCATTTAAACTGTATTCAACACACTGTACACCCCTCACCCCCTACTTATTTCAACTGTATACAACACACTGTACACCCCTCACCCCCTACTTATTTGAACTGTATTCAACACACTGTACACCCCTCACCCCTACTCATTTAAACTGTATTCAACACACTGTACACCCCCCCCCTCTTATTTAAACTGTATACAACACACTGTACACCCCTCACCCCTACTCATTTAAACTGTATTCAACACACTGTACACCCCTCACCCCCTACTTATTTAACCTGTATTCAACACACTGTACACCCATCACCCCAACTCATTTTAACTGTATTCAACACACTGTACATCCCTCACCCCCTACTTATTTAAACTGTATTCAACTCACTGTACACCCCTCACCCCTACTCATTTAAACTGTATTCAACACACTGTACACCCCTCACCCCTACTCATTTAAACTGTATACAACACACTGTACACCCCTACACATTTAAACTGTATTCAACACACTGTACACACCTCACCCCTACTCATTTAAACTGTATTCAACACACTGTACACCCCTCACCCCCTACTTATTTCAACTGTATACAACACACTGTACACCCCTACTCATTTAAACTGTATTCAACACACTGTACACACCTCACCCCTACTCATTTAAACTGTATTCAACACACTGTACACCCCTCACCCCATACTTATTTAACCTGTATTCAACACACTGTACACCCCTCACCCCTACTCATTTAAACTGTATTCAACACACTGTACACCCCTCACCCCTACTCATTTAAACTTATTCAACACACTGTACACCCTCACCCTACTATTTAAACTGTATTCAACACACTGTACACCCCTCACCCCCTACTTATTTCAACTGTATACAACACACTGTACACCCCTCACCCCCTACTTATTTCAACTGTATTCAACACACTGTACATCCCTCACCCCCTACTTATTTCAACTGTATTCAACACACTGTACACCCCTCACCCCTACTAATTTAAACTTTATTCAACACACTGTACACCCCTCACCCCCTACTTATTTCAACTGTATACAACACACTGTACACCCCTACACATTTAAACTGTATTCAACACACTGTACACCCCTCCCCCCTACTTATTTCAACTGTATACAATACACTGTACACCCCTCACCCCCTACTTATTTAACCTGTATTCAACACACTGTACACCCATCACCCCTACTCATTTAAACTGTATTCAACACACTGTACACCCCTCACCCCTACTCATTTAAACTGTATTCAACACACTGCACATCCCTCACCCACTACTTATTTAAACTGTATTCAACACACTGTACACCCCTCACCCCTACTCATTTAAACTATATTCAACACACTGTACACCCCTCAACCCTACTCATTTAAACTGTATTCAACACACTGTACACCCCTCACCCCCTACTTATTTCAACTGTATACAACACACTGTACACCCCTCACCCCCTACTTATTTCAACTGTATTCAACACACTGTACATCCCTCACCCCCTACTTATTTCAACTGTATTCAACACACTGTACACCCCTCACCCCTACTAATTTAAACTGTATTCAACACACTGTACACCCCTCACCCCCTACTTATTTCAACTGTATACAACACACTGTACACCCCTACACATTTAAACTGTATTCAACACACTGTACACCCCTCCCCCCTACTTATTTCAACTGTATACAATACACTGTACACCCCTCACCCCCTACTTATTTAAACTGTATTCAACACACTGTACACCCCTACACATTTAAACTGTATTCAACACACTGTACACCCCTCACCCCTACACATTTAAACTGTATTCAACACACTGTACACCCCTCACCCCCTACTTATTTCAACTGTATTCAACACACTGTACACCCCTCACCCCTACTAATTTAAACTGTATTCAACACACTGTACACCCCTCACCCCCTACTTATTTAAACTGTATACAACACACTGTACACCCCTCACCCCTACTCATTTAAACTGTATTCAACACACTGTACACCCCTCACCCCCTACTTATTTAACCTGTATTCAACACACTGTACACCCATCACCCCAACTCATTTTAACTGTATTCAACACACTGTACATCCCTCACCCCCTACTTATTTAAACTGTATTCAACACACTGTACACCCCTCACCCCTACTCATTTAAACTGTATTCAACACACTGTACACCCCTCACCCCTACTCATTTAAACTGTATACAACACACTGTACACCCCTACACATTTAAACTGTATTCAACACACTGTACACACCTCACCCCTACTCATTTAAACTGTATTCAACACACTGTACACCCCTCACCCCCTACTTATTTAACCTGTATTCAACACACTGTACACCCCCTACTCATTTAAACTGTATTCAACACACTGTACACCCCTCACCCCTACTCATTTAAACTGTATTCAACACACTGTACACCCCTCACCCCCTACTTATTTAAACTGTATTCAACACACTGTACACCCCTCACCCCTACTCATTTAAACTATATTCAACACACTGTACACCCCTCAACCCTACTCATTTAAACTGTATTCAACACACTGTACACCCCTCACCCCCTACTTATTTCAACTGTATACAACACACTGTACACCCCTCACCCCCTACTTATTTCAACTGTATTCAACACACTGTACATCCCTCACCCCCTACTTATTTCAACTGTATTCAACACACTGTACACCCCTCACCCCTACTAATTTAAACTGTATTCAACACACTGTACACCCCTCACCCCCTACTTATTTCAACTGTATACAACACACTGTACACCCCTACACATTTAAACTGTATTCAACACACTGTACACCCCTCCCCCCTACTTATTTCAACTGTATACAATACACTGTACACCCCTCACCCCCTACTTATTTAACCTGTATTCAACACACTGTACACCCATCACCCCTACTCATTTAAACTGTATTCAACACACTGTACACCCCTCACCCCTACTCATTTAAACTGTATTCAACACACTGCACATCCCTCACCCACTACTTATTTAAACTGTATTCAACACACTGTACACCCCTCACCCCTACTCATTTAAACTATATTCAACACACTGTACACCCCTCAACCCTACTCATTTAAACTGTATTCAACACACTGTACACCCCTCACCCCCTACTTATTTCAACTGTATACAACACACTGTACACCCCTCACCCCCTACTTATTTCAACTGTATTCAACACACTGTACATCCCTCACCCCCTACTTATTTCAACTGTATTCAACACACTGTACACCCCTCACCCCTACTAATTTAAACTGTATTCAACACACTGTACACCCCTCACCCCCTACTTATTTCAACTGTATACAACACACTGTACACCCCTACACATTTAAACTGTATTCAACACACTGTACACCCCTCCCCCCTACTTATTTCAACTGTATACAATACACTGTACACCCCTCACCCCCTACTTATTTAAACTGTATTCAACACACTGTACACCCCTCACCCCCCACTCATTTAAACTGTATTCAACACACTGTACACCCCTCACCCCTACTCATTTAAACTGTATTCAACACACTGTACACCCCTCACCCCCTACATTATTTAAACTGTATTCAACACACTGTACACCCCTCACCCCCTACTTATTTAAACTGTATACAACACACTGTACACCCCTACTCATTTAAACTGTATTCAACACACTGTACACCCCTCACCCCTACTCATTTAAACTGTATTCAACACACTGCACACCCCTCACCCACTACTTATTTAAACTGTATTCAACACACTGTACACCCCTCACCCCTACTCATTTAAACTATATTCAACACACTGTACACCCCTCAACCCTACTCATTTAAACTGTATTCAACACACTGTACACCCCTCACCCCCTACTTATTTCAACTGTATACAACACACTGTACACCCCTCACCCCCTACTTATTTCAACTGTATTCAACACACTGTACATCCCTCACCCCCTACTTATTTCAACTGTATTCAACACACTGTACACCCCTCACCCCTACTAATTTAAACTGTATTCAACACACTGTACACCCTTCACCCCCTACTTATTTCAACTGTATACAACACACTGTACACCCCTACACATTTAAACTGTATTCAACACACTGTACACCCCTCCCCCCTACTTATTTCAACTGTATACAATACACTGTACACCCCTCACCCCCTACTTATTTAAACTGTATTCAACACACTGTACACCCCTCACCCCTACTCATTTAAACTGTATTCAACACACTGTACACCCCTCACCCCTACTCATTTAAACTGTATTCAACACACTGTACACCCCTCACCCCCTAATTATTTCAACTGTATACAACACACTGTACACCCCTACACATTTAAACTGTATTCAACACACTGTACACCCCTCACCCCCTACTTATTTAAACTGTATTCAACACACTGTACACCCCTCACCCCCTAATTATTTCAACTGTATACAACACACTGTACACCCCTACACATTTAAACTGTATTTAACACACTGCACACCCCTCACCCCCTACTTATTTAAACTGTATTCAACACATTGTACACCCCTCACCCCCTACTTATTTAAACCTTATTCAACACACTGTACACCCCTCACCCCCTACTCATTTAAACTGTATTCAACACACTGTACACCCCTCACGCCTACTCATTTAAACTATATTCAACACACTGTACACCCCTCACCCCTACTAATTTAAACTGTATTCAACACACTGTACACCCCTCACCCCCTACTGTATCCCCTGTACACCCCACACTCGTATTCAACACACTGTACACCCTCACCCCCTACTTATTTAAACTGTATTCAACACACTGTACACCCTCACCCACTCATTTAAACTGTATTCAACACACTGACATCCCTCACCCCTACTTATTTAAACTGTATTCAACACACTGTACACCCCTCACCCCTACTCATTTAAACTATATTCAACACACTGTACACCCCTCACCCTACTCATTTAAACTGTATTCAACACACTGTACACCCCTCACCCCCTACTTATTTCAACTGTATACAACACACTGTACACCCCTCACCCCCTACTTATTTGAATACTCATTTAAACTGTATTCAACACACTGTACACCCTTCACCCCTACTCATTTAAACTGTATTCAACACACTGTACACCCCTCACCCCCTACTTATTTCAACAGTATACAACAAACTGTACACCCCTACACATTTAAACTGTATTCAACACACTGTACACCCCTCACCCCCTACTTATTTAAACTGTATTCAACACACTGTACACCCCTCACCCCTACTAATTTAAACTGTATTCAACACACTGTACACCCCTCACCCCCTACTTATTTCAACTGTATATCAACACACTGTACACCCCTCACCCCTACATTTAAACTGTATTCAACACACTGTATTCAACACACCTGTACACCCCTCACCCCTCTATTTCTTATACTGTATACACTGTATACAACACACTGTACACCCCTCACCCCTACTCATTTAAACTGTATTCAACACACTGTACACCCCTCACCCCCTACTTATTTAACCTGTATTCAACACACTGTACACCCATCACCCCAACTCATTTTAACTGTATTCAACACACTGTACATCCCTCACCCCCTACTTATTTAAACTGTATTCAACTCACTGTACACCCCTCACCCCTACTCATTTAAACTGTATTCAACACACTGTACACCCCTCACCCCTACTCATTTAAACTGTATACAACACACTGTACACCCCTACACATTTAAACTGTATTCAACACACTGTACACACCTCACCCCTACTCATTTAAACTGTATTCAACACACTGTACACCCCTCACCCCATACTTATTTAACCTGTATTCAACACACTGTACACCCCTCACCCCTACTCATTTAAACTGTATTCAACACACTGTACACCCCTCACCCCTACTCATTTAAACTGTATTCAACACACTGTACATCCCTCACCCCTACTTATTTAAACTGTATTCAACACACTGTACACCCCTCACCCCTACTAATTTAAACTATATTCAACACACTGTACACCCCTCAACCCTACTCATTTAAACTGTATTCAACACACTGTACACCCCTCACCCCCTACTTATTTCAACTGTATTCAACACACTGTACACCCCTCACCCCCTACTTATTTCAACTGTATTCAACACACTGTACACCCCTCACCCCTACTAATTTAAACTGTATTCAACACACTGTACACCCCTCACCCCCTACTTATTTCAACTGTATACAACACACTGTACACCCCTACACATTTAAACTGTATTCAACACACTGTACACCCCTCCCCCCTACTTATTTCAACTGTATACAATACACTGTACACCCCTCACCCCCTACTTATTTAACCTGTATTCAACACACTGTACACCCATCACCCCTACTCATTTAAACTGTATTCAACACACTGTACACCCCTCACCCCTACTCATTTAAACTGTATTCAACACACTGCACATCCCTCACCCACTACTTATTTAAACTGTATTCAACACACTGTACACCCCTCACCCCTACTCATTTAAACTATATTCAACACACTGTACACCCCTCAACCCTACTCATTTAAACTGTATTCAACACACTGTACACCCCTCACCCCCTACTTATTTCAACTGTATACAACACACTGTACACCCCTCACCCCCTACTTATTTCAACTGTATTCAACACACTGTACATCCCTCACCCCCTACTTATTTCAACTGTATTCAACACACTGTACACCCCTCACCCCTACTAATTTAAACTGTATTCAACACACTGTACACCCCTCACCCCCTACTTATTTCAACTGTATACAACACACTGTACACCCCTACACATTTAAACTGTATTCAACACACTGTACACCCCTCCCCCCTACTTATTTCAACTGTATACAATACACTGTACACCCCTCACCCCCTACTTATTTAAACTGTATTCAACACACTGTACACCCCTCACCCCTACTCATTTAAACTGTATTCAACACACTGTACACCCCTCACCCCTACTCATTTAAACTGTATTCAACACACTGTACACCCCTCACCCCCTACTTATTTAAACTGTATTCAACACACTGTACACCCCTCACCCCTACTCATTTAAACTATATTCAACACACTGTACACCCCTCAACCCTACTCATTTAAACTGTATTCAACACACTGTACACCCCTCACCCCCTACTTATTTCAACTGTATACAACACACTGTACACCCCTCACCCCCTACTTATTTCAACTGTATTCAACACACTGTACATCCCTCACCCCCTACTTATTTCAACTGTATTCAACACACTGTACACCCCTCACCCCTACTAATTTAAACTGTATTCAACACACTGTACACCCCTCACCCCCTACTTATTTCAACTGTATACAACACACTGTACACCCCTACACATTTAAACTGTATTCAACACACTGTACACCCCTCCCCCCTACTTATTTCAACTGTATACAATACACTGTACACCCCTCACCCCCTACTTATTTAACCTGTATTCAACACACTGTACACCCATCACCCCTACTCATTTAAACTGTATTCAACACACTGTACACCCCTCACCCCTACTCATTTAAACTGTATTCAACACACTGCACATCCCTCACCCACTACTTATTTAAACTGTATTCAACACACTGTACACCCCTCACCCCTACTCATTTAAACTATATTCAACACACTGTACACCCCTCAACCCTACTCATTTAAACTGTATTCAACACACTGTACACCCCTCACCCCCTACTTATTTCAACTGTATACAACACACTGTACACCCCTCACCCCCTACTTATTTCAACTGTATTCAACACACTGTACATCCCTCACCCCCTACTTATTTCAACTGTATTCAACACACTGTACACCCCTCACCCCTACTAATTTAAACTGTATTCAACACACTGTACACCCCTCACCCCCTACTTATTTCAACTGTATACAACACACTGTACACCCCTACACATTTAAACTGTATTCAACACACTGTACACCCCTCCCCCCTACTTATTTCAACTGTATACAATACACTGTACACCCCTCACCCCCTACTTATTTAAACTGTATTCAACACACTGTACACCCCTCACCCCTACTCATTTAAACTGTATTCAACACACTGTACACCCCTCACCCCTACTCATTTAAACTGTATTCAACACACTGTACACCCCTCACCCCCTAATTATTTCAACTGTATACAACACACTGTACACCCCTACACATTTAAACTGTATTCAACACACTGTACACCCCTCACCCCTACACATTTAAACTGTATTCAACACACTGTACACCCCTCACCCCCTACTTATTTCAACTGTATTCAACACACTGTACACCCCTCACCCCTACTAATTTAAACTGTATTCAACACACTGTACACCCCTCACCCCCTACTTATTTAAACTGTATTCAACACACTGTACACCCCTCACCCCTACTCATTTAAACTGTATTCAACACACTGTACACCCCTCACCCCCTACTTATTTAACCTGTATTCAACACACTGTACACCCATCACCCCAACTCATTTTAACTGTATTCAACACACTGTACATCCCTCACCCCCTACTTATTTAAACTGTATTCAACACACTGTACACCCCTCACCCCTACTCATTTAAACTGTATTCAACACACTGTACACCCCTCACCCCTACTCATTTAAACTGTATACAACACACTGTACACCCCTACACATTTAAACTGTATTCAACACACTGTACACACCTCACCCCTACTCATTTAAACTGTATTCAACACACTGTACACCCCTCACCCCCTACTTATTTCAACTGTATACAACACACTGTACACCCCTACTCATTTAAACTGTATTCAACACACTGTACACACCTCACCCCTACTCATTTAAACTGTATTCAACACACTGTACACCCCTCACCCCCTACTTATTTAACCTGTATTCAACACACTGTACACCCCTCACCCCTACTCATTTAAACTATATTCAACACACTGTACACCCCTCAACCCTACTCATTTAAACTGTATTCAACACACTGTACACCCCTCACCCCCTACTTATTTCAACTGTATACAACACACTGTACACCCCTCACCCCCTACTTATTTCAACTGTATTCAACACACTGTACATCCCTCACCCCCTACTTATTTCAACTGTATTCAACACACTGTACACCCCTCACCCCTACTAATTTAAACTGTATTCAACACACTGTACACCCCTCACCCCCTACTTATTTCAACTGTATACAACACACTGTACACCCCTACACATTTAAACTGTATTCAACACACTGTACACCCCTCCCCCCTACTTATTTCAACTGTATACAATACACTGTACACCCCTCACCCCCTACTTTTTTAACCTGTATTCAACACACTGTACACCCATCACCCCTACTCATTTAAACTGTATTCAACACACTGTACACCCCTCACCCCTACTCATTTAAACTGTATTCAACACACTGCACATCCCTCACCCACTACTTATTTAAACTGTATTCAACACACTGTACACCCCTCACCCCTACTCATTTAAACTATATTCAACACACTGTACACCCCTCAACCCTACTCATTTAAACTGTATTCAACACACTGTACACCCCTCACCCCCTACTTATTTCAACTGTATACAACACACTGTACACCCCTCACCCCCTACTTATTTCAACTGTATTCAACACACTGTACATCCCTCACCCCCTACTTATTTCAACTGTATTCAACACACTGTACACCCCTCACCCCTACTAATTTAAACTGTATTCAACACACTGTACACCCTTCACCCCCTACTTATTTCAACTGTATACAACACACTGTACACCCCTACACATTTAAACTGTATTCAACACACTGTACACCCCTCCCCCCTACTTATTTCAACTGTATACAATACACTGTACACCCCTCACCCCCTACTTATTTAAACTGTATTCAACACACTGTACACCCCTCACCCCTACTCATTTAAACTGTATTCAACACACTGTACACCCCTCACCCCTACTCATTTAAACTGTATTCAACACACTGTACACCCCTCACCCCCTAATTATTTCAACTGTGTACAACACACTGTACACCCCTACACATTTAAACTGTATTCAACACACTGCACACCCCTCACCCCTACACATTTAAACTGTATTCAACACACTGTACACCCCTCACCCCCTACTTATTTCAACTGTATTCAACACACTGTACACCCCTCACCCCTACTAATTTAAACTGTATTCAACACACTGTACACCCCTCACCCCCTACTTATTTAAACTGTATTCAACACACTGTACACCCCTCACCCCCTAATTATTTCAACTGTATACAACACACTGTACACCCCTACACATTTAAACTGTATTTAACACACTGCACACCCCTCACCCCCTACTTATTTAAACTGTATTCAACACATTGTACACCCCTCACCCCCTACTTATTTAAACCTTATTCAACACACTGTACACCCCTCACCCCCTACTCATTTAAACTGTATTCAACACACTGTACACCCCTCACGCCTACTCATTTAAACTATATTCAACACACTGTACACCCCTCACCCCTACTAATTTAAACTGTATTCAACACACTGTACACCCCTCACCCCCTACTTATTTCAACGGTATACAACACACTGTACACCCCTACACATTTAAACTGTATTCAACACACTGTACACCCTTCACCCCCTACTTATTTAAAATGTATACAACACACTGTACACCCATCACCCCAACTCATTTAAACTGTATTCAACACACTGTACATCCCTCACCCCCTACTTATTTAAACTGTATTCAACACACTGTACACCCCTCACCCCCTACTTATTTCAACTGTATTCAACACACTGTACATCCCTCACCCCTACTTATTTCAACTGTATACAATACACTGTACACCCCTCACCCCCTACTTATTTAAACTGTATTCAACACACTGTACACCCCTCACCCCTACTCATTTAAACTGTATTCAACACACTGTACACCCCTCACCCCTACTCATTTAAACTGTATTCAACACACTGTACACCCCTCACCCCCTAATTATTTCAACTGTATACAACACACTGTACACCCCTACACATTTAAACTGTATTCAACACACTGTACACCCCTCACCCCTACTCATTTAAACTGTATTCAACACACTGTACACCCCTCACCCCCTACTTATTTCAACTGTATTCAACACACTGTACACCCCTCACCCCTACTAATTTAAACTGTATTCAACACACTGTACACCCCTCACCCCCTACTTATTTAAACTGTATACAACACACTGTACACCCCTCACCCCTACTCATTTAAACTGTATTCAACACACTGTACACCCCTCACCCCCTACTTATTTAACCTGTATTCAACACACTGTACACCCATCACCCCAACTCATTTTAACTGTATTCAACACACTGTACATCCCTCACCCCCTACTTATTTAAACTGTATTCAACACACTGTACACCCCTCACCCCTACTCATTTAAACTGTATTCAACACACTGTACACCCCTCACCCCTACTCATTTAAACTGTATACAACACACTGTACACCCCTACACATTTAAACTGTATTCAACACACTGTACACACCTCACCCCTACTCATTTAAACTGTATTCAACACACTGTACACCCCTCACCCCCTACTTATTTCAACTGTATACAACACACTGTACACCCCTACTCATTTAAACTGTATTCAACACACTGTACACACCTCACCCCTACTCATTTAAACTGTATTCAACACACTGTACACCCCTCACCCCCTACTTATTTAACCTGTATTCAACACACTGTACACCCCTCACCCCTACTCATTTAAACTATATTCAACACACTGTACACCCCTCAACCAATCTCATTTAAACTGTATTCAACACACTGTACACCCCTCACCCCCTACTTATTTCAACTGTATACAACACACTGTACACCCCTCACCCCCTACTTATTTCAACTGTATTCAACACACTGTACACCCCTCACCCCCTACTTATTTAAACTGTATACAACACACTGTACACCCCTCACCCCTACTCATTTAAACTGTATTCAACACACTGTACACCCCTCACCCCCTACTTATTTAACCTGTATTCAACACACTGTACACCCATCACCCCAACTCATTTTAACTGTATTCAACACACTGTACATCCCTCACCCCCTACTTATTTAAACTGTATTGAACACACTGTACACCCCTCACCCCTACTCATTTAAACTGTATTCAACACACTGTACACCCCTCACCCCTACTCATTTAAACTGTATACAACACACTGTACACCCCTACACATTTAAACTGTATTCAACACACTGTACACACCTCACCCCTACTCATTTAAACTGTATTCAACACACTGTACACCCCTCACCCCCTACTTATTTCAACTGTATACAACACACTGTACACCCCTACTCATTTAAACTGTATTCAACACACTGTACACACCTCACCCCTACTCATTTAAACTGTATTCAACACACTGTACACCCCTCACCCCCTACTTATTTAACCTGTATTCAACACACTGTACACCCCTCACCCCTACTCATTTAAACTATATTCAACACACTGTACACCCCTCAACCAATCTCATTTAAACTGTATTCAACACACTGTACACCCCTCACCCCCTACTTATTTCAACTGTATACAACACACTGTACACCCCTCACCCCCTACTTATTTCAACTGTATTCAACACACTGTACATCCCTCACCCCCTACTTATTTCAACTGTATTCAACACACTGTACACCCCTCACCCCTACTAATTTAAACTGTATTCAACACACTGTACACCCCTCACCCCCTACTTATTTCAACTGTATACAACACACTGTACACCCCTACACATTTAAACTGTATTCAACACACTGTACACCCCTCCCCCCTACTTATTTCAACTGTATACAATACACTGTACACCCCTCACCCCCTACTTTTTTAACCTGTATTCAACACACTGTACACCCATCACCCCTACTCATTTAAACTGTATTCAACACACTGTACACCCCTCACCCCTACTCATTTAAACTGTATTCAACACACTGCACATCCCTCACCCACTACTTATTTAAACTGTATTCAACACACTGTACACCCCTCACCCCTACTCATTTAAACTATATTCAACACACTGTACACCCCTCAACCCTACTCATTTAAACTGTATTCAACACACTGTACACCCCTCACCCCCTACTTATTTCAACTGTATACAACACACTGTACACCCCTCACCCCCTACTTATTTCAACTGTATTCAACACACTGTACATCCCTCACCCCCTACTTATTTCAACTGTATTCAACACACTGTACACCCCTCACCCCTACTAATTTAAACTGTATTCAACACACTGTACACCCTTCACCCCCTACTTATTTCAACTGTATACAACACACTGTACACCCCTACACATTTAAACTGTATTCAACACACTGTACACCCCTCCCCCCTACTTATTTCAACTGTATACAATACACTGTACACCCCTCACCCCCTACTTATTTCAACTGTATACAACACACTGTACACCCCTACACATTTAAACTGTATTCAACACACTGTACACCCCTCACCCCCTACTTATTTAAACTGTATTCAACACACTGTACACCCCTCACCCCCTAATTATTTCAACTGTATACAACACACTGTACACCCCTACACATTTAAACTGTATTTAACACACTGCACACCCCTCACCCCCTACTTATTTAAACTGTATTCAACACATTGTACACCCCTCACCCCCTGCTTATTTAAACCTTATTCAACACACTGTACACCCCTCACCCCCTACTCATTTAAACTGTATTCAACACACTGTACACCCCTCACGCCTACTCATTTAAACTATATTCAACACACTGTACACCCCTCACCCCTACTAATTTAAACTGTATTCAACACACTGTACACCCCTCACCCCCTACTTATTTCAACGGTATACAACACACTGTACACCCCTACACATTTAAACCTGTATTCAACACACTGTACACCCTTCACCCCCTACTTATTTAAAATGTATACAACACACTGTACACCCATCACCCCAACTCATTTAAACTGTATTCAACACACTGTACATCCCTCACCCCCTACTTATTTAAACTGTATTCAACACACTGTACACCCCTCACCACTACTCATTTAAACTGTATTCAACACACTGTACACCCCTCACCCCTACTCATTTAAACTGTATTCAACACACTGTACACCCCTCACCCCCTAATTATTTCAACTGTATACAACACAGTATACACCCCTACACATTTAAACTGTATTCAACACACTGTACACCCCTCACCCCCTACTTATTTCAACTGTATACAACACACTATACACCCCTACACATTTAAACTGTATTCAACACACTGTACACCCCTCACCCCCTACTTATTTAAACTGTATTCAACACAATGTACATCCCTCACCCCCTACTTATTTAAACTGTGTTCAGCACATTGTACACCCCTCACCCCCTACTCACTTAAACTGTATTCAACACACTGTACACCCCTCACCCCTACTCATTTAAACTGTATTCAACACACTGTACACCCCTCACCCTTACTCATTTAAACTATATTCAACACACTGTACACCCCTCACCCCCTACTTATTTAACCTGTATTCAACACACTGTACACCCATCACCCCAACTCATTTTAACTGTATTCAACACACTGTACATCCCTCACCCCCTACTTATTTAAACTGTATTCAACACACTGTACACCCCTCACCCCTACTCATTTAAACTGTATTCAACACACTGTACACCCCTCACCCCCTACTTATTTCAACTGTATTCAACACACTGTACACCCCTCACCCCTACTAATTTAAACTGTATTCAACACACTGTACACCCCTCACCCCTTACTTATTTAAACTGTATACAACACACTGTACACCCCTCACCCCTACTCATTTAAACTGTATTCAACACACTGTACACCCCTCACCCCCTACTTATTTAACCTGTATTCAACACACTGTACACCCATCACCCCTACTCATTTAAACTGTATTCAACACACTGTACACCCCTCACCCCTACTCATTTAAACTGTATTCAACACACTGTACACCCCTCACCCCCTAATTATTTCAACTGTATACAACACACTGTACACCCCTACACATTTAAACTGTATTCAACACACTGTACACCCCTCACCCCCTACTTATTTAAACTGTATTCAACACACTGTACACCCCTCACCCCCTAATTATTTCAACTGTATACAACACACTGTACACCCCTACACATTTAAACTGTATTTAACACACTGCACACCCCTCACCCCTACTCATTTAAACTATATTCAACACACTGTACACCCCTCACCCCTACTAATTTAAACTGTATTCATCACACTGTACACCCCTCAACCCCTACTTATTTCAACGGTATACAACACACTGTACACCCCTACACATTTAAACCTTATTCAACACACTGTACACCCTTCACCCCCTACTTATTTAAAATGTATACAACACACTGTACACCCATCACCCCAACTCATTTAAACTGTATTCAACACACTGTACACCCCTCACCCCCTACTTATTTAAACTGTATTCAACACACTGTACACCCCTCACCCCTACTCATTTAAACTGTATTCAACACACTGTACACCCCTCACCCCCTACTAATTTAAACTGTATTCAACACACTGTACATCCCTCACCCCCTACTTATTTAAACTGTGTTCAACACATTGTACACCCCTCACCCCCTACTCACTTAAACTGTATTCAACACACTGTACACCCCTCACCCCTACTCATTTAAACTGTATTCAACACACTGTACACCCCTCACCCTTACTCATTTAAACTATATTCAACACACTGTACACCCCTACACATTTAAACTGTATTCAACACACTGTACACCCCTCACCCCCTACTTATTTAAACTGTATTCAACACACTGTACATCCCTCACCCCCTACTTATTTAAACTGTGTTCAACACATTGTACACCCCTCACCCCTACTCATTTAAACTGTATTCAACACACTGTACACCCCTCACCCCTACTCATTTAAACTATATTCAACACACTGTACACCCCTACACATTTAAACTGTATTCAACACACTGTACACCCCTCACCCCCTACTTATTTAAACTGTATACAACACACTGTACACCCCTCACCCCCTACTCATTTAAACTGTATTCAACACACTGTACACCCCTCACCCCCTACTCATTTAAACTGTATTCATCACACTGTAGACCCCTCACCCACTACTTATTTAAACTGTATTCAACACACAGGATAAAATGAATGTGATTCGAATTTCTTCAGATTTGGAACCACCTCAAGTCAATCCGATCAACCCTAATCCAGGTAGGGTTTTGTTTTCTCTTTCATACCTCTGATAAGGAATGCCATTTATTGTTCTGTTAACTTTTATTTTAGATCTTGTAAGTAAAGCATCAAGTGATCAGTCTTGTATATACAGTGCCTTTCGAAATGATTCAGACCCCTTTACTCTTTCCACATTTTGTTACGTTACAGCCTTATTCTAAAATGGATTAAATGAATAGAAATGCTCATCAATCCACACAGATTACCCTATAAAGACAAAGCAAAAACATTTTTTTTAGACCAATTTATAAAAAATGTATAAAAAAATTCAACTTAAATACATTATTTACATACGTTTTCATGCACTTTGCTATGAGAATCGAAATTGAGCTCAGGTGCATCCTGTTTCCATTGATTATCCTTGAGATGTTTCTGCATCTTCATTGGTCTCCACCTGTGGTAAATTCAATTGCTTGGACATGATTTGGAAAGGCACACACATGTCTATATAAGGTCCCACAGTTGACAGTGCATGTCAGAGCAAAAACCAAGCCATGAGGTTGAAGGAATTTTCCGTAGAGCTCCGAGAAAGGATTGTGTCGAGGGACATATCTGGGGAAGGGTACCAAAACATTTCTGCAGCATTGAAAGACCCCAAGAACACAGTGGCCTCCATCATTCTAAAATGGAAGAAGTTTGGAACCTCCAAGACTCTTCCTAGAGCTGGCTGCCCAGCCAAACTAAGCCATCGGGGGAGAAGGGCCTTGGTCAGGGAGGTGACCAAGAACCCGATGGTCACTCTGACAGAGCTCAAGAGTTCCTCTGTGGAGATGGGAGAACCTTCCGAAAGCACAACCATCTCTACCGCACTCCACCAATTAGGCCTTTATGGTGTCGAGACGGAAGCCACTCTTCAGTAAAAGGCACATGACAGCTGCTTGGAGTTTGCCAAAAGACCCTTAGACCATGAGAAACAAGATTAGAAACTAAGATTGAACTCTTTGGCCTTAATGCCAAGCATTACATCTGGAGGAAACCAGTCAAAATCCCTATGGAGAAGCATGGTGGTGGCAGCATCATGCTATGGGGATATTTTTCAGCGGCAGGGACTGGGAGACTAGTCAGGATTGAGGGAAAGATGAACGGAGCAAGGTACAGAGAGATACTTGTTGAAAACCTGCTCCAGTGCACTCAGGACCTCAGACTGGGGCAAAGGTTCACCTTCCAACAGGACAACGACCCTGGGCACACAGCCAAGACAACGCAGGATTGTAAGCATTTCACTGTGAGGTCTACACCTGTTGTATTCGGCACATGTGACAAATAACATTTTAGTTGATTTTAGCAGTGGCATCAGGATAAGTCTCTGAATGTCCTTGAGTGGCCCAGCCAGAGCCCGGACTTGAACTTGATCGAACATCTCTGGATAGAGCTGAAAATAGCTGTGCATCAACGCTCCCCATCCAACCTAACAGAGCATGAGAGGATCTGCAGAGAAAAATGGGAGAAACTCTCCAAATACAGATGTGCCAAGCTTGTAGCGTCATACCCAAGAATACTCAATGCTGTAATCGCTGCCAAAGGTGCTTCAACAAAGTACTGAATACTTATGTAAAAAATCTAAAATACTTTGTCATTATGGGGTATTGTGTGTAGATTGATGAGGGAAAAAAACAATTTAATCTATTTTAGAATACGACGGTAGCATAACAAAATGGGGAAAAAGTAAAGATATCTGAATACTTTCCTAAGGCACTGTATATATTTATACTCCGGACTCCAACATTGATCTTCCTAATATTTATATATTTCTTAATATACTTTAAAAAATTTGTGTTTTATTGTGTTGAGATTTTATTGCACTGTTGGAGCTAGGAACCCAAGCATTTCTCTACACCCACAATAGCATCTGCTAAATATGTGTATGTGACCAATAACATTTGATTTGATTTGTTAAAAGAAACACATTCAGACAAATATGTTTTGTTGTATTAAGTGGTTTGTTACGTATAACAATTTTTTTCTTCAGGGTTTTAGTTCATTTTGGCTCTAATAATATGATCTGGTTGTGTATGCATTTTCTGACATGAATCTCAGGTGCTAAGGCAGAACAGAACCAGCTCTCGGATGCAGTGTTTGTGGATAAGCATATGGCTGCCATCATTCAGAGGGTCACGTTGCTGATGTGTATAGCAGATCGCCTGTTAGCGGAGAATATTATCCAACAGGAAATGTACACAACAATCCGCAGTGTTACAACCAGTCAGGAGCAAATGAGACTGATGTTGGATGCTGTACAAGCAGGAGGAAGAAGAGGGAAATCTGCCTTCTACAAAGCTCTCCTTAACCATGAACCTCATCTTGTCCAGGACCTGGGTAAGATCAAACTCCTCCTGTCCCCTGTAGCTCAGTTGGTAGAACATGGTTCTTGCAATGACAGGATAGTGGGTTCGATTCCCAGGAGCACCCATGCATAAATATATATAGTCCCTTTGGATAAAAGTGTCTGATAAATGTCATATATTTTTCTCTGGCCACATGGCCCATAGAGAGACACAGGCAATTCTTCCAACTCATAGAATTGGAGAGCCAAGCGACATTTTGTGTTCTGGAGAAGGTATGGAAGATTGGTGAAGAATCCAGCTACGAACTGATCCGCTTGGTACAATTTTGTGATACTCAGAAGAGACAATATAGCCATATTACCATAAAACTGTTTATACAATAGCATCATAATGGTTGTATAGAATGTATTAATAAGGATAAAGCTTTTGTAAGACATTGAGATGCTATGTACTGATGTAATGTGATAGAATTGTATTTCTGTAACCAAATCTAACTCAGTCATAGGCACGCCCCCAGGGACCCATACAGGACCAGGCGTCATTTGACAAGCTGTTCTATGGGCACTATAAAACACCCCTTGATTTACATTTCCCCAGACCAGGCCTAATAGGTTTTACCTTCCAATTCCTCTACTGAAAGTGAACCATACCACGTGGTTAACTTTTAGACTATTGATACCGACAGAATAAGAACAAGTCTTTGATATTAATTATTAGTCTGCAGCTAAGTAAATTATATCATCGAACGCGAAGACCAACGAAACAACCATTCTATGACGACATTAATGAATGTCGCTCTGAAAGAGCCATTCTAACCGAGAGAGAGAGAGAGAGAGAGAGAGAGAGAACGCGGACAAAACTCCCCAACAGAACAGAACTCTCGAACAAGGATCACGACGACACACTGAGCGTAAATATATATTGATTGCAATTGTTCCCGAATGAGTGAGCCTTCAATTGTCAATTGTTAATATTAATGAACTCTGTAGGTGTGCATTCTCAGCTGATCGTTTATGACCCATTGTTCAACAGGCCGACCTGCCTGTTTAGCCCACAAGGGCACATTCCGCTACCAATCCTTTGTGACGATAATTACTGTTTGTATGTTTTTCTGTTAATTACTTAGTATAGTAAATAAATGATTTTAAGACAATTGATGTATGGATGATTTTAGTAAAAACTGGGTTCGTGCAGATACAACAATTTACGACGTTTGGAATGAGACTGGACTAGAAGTAAAATACACCATTTAAACAAGAAGATAATCGGCCTATACTATAATAGAATATAATATTATAGTACAGGAAAGTTATATTAGGAAAATTATAGCTTTGTAATCTGAATATTCTCCTTGGTGCCCCGATCTCCTAGTTAATTACAATTAAACGATTAATCAGTTTAATCGCGTCATAATAATTACAGGGAGTTAATTGATAAACATGTCTTCCGTTTAATGGTACCCAAAGACACGACAGTTCTCACAGTGTGTAATCTCACAGTGTGTAATCTCACAGTGTGTATTCTTACAGTGTGTATTCTCATGGGAAGTATGTACATTTACAGTAACATGTCTAATCCCATTCTTCTACCAATGGCAGCAGCAGCTTCCCGCTGATGAATGGGATGGCCTGGGTTGGTCCTCGACCACTGGACAAAGGGCAGCAAGCGGTCCCTCTTCCAGAGCAGGATGTCAGAATACTACAGTCACTATGCTCATAATCTGTATTGGAGTGTTGGTAGATATGACTGACAGCAAGTCTATGATAATTTAAAGTGAAAGCTTCTTGTGAAATCTATAGTCTGTTATAGTAGTTTGTTAGACTGGAAATCCAGTGTGTTTGTGCTAACATTCCACTCCTTACCACTCCTTGTCATACCAAACAGTCTGGCTGTATGGCTTGACAAGAATCAATCAAAATCAAATATACATTTATTTGTCAATTGCACAGGATACTGTGTTTGTGTGAATAAATGACTGTGGGTGTGCGTGTGTGTGATGTATGTGTGAATGAGTGTGTGTGGGTGGGAATGTGTGGAGTGGTGTGCATAGAGAACCAGTGATTGCAGGTAGACAGTCATTGATAAGCTGTTGAACAGTCTTAATATGTCAGGGAAGAAGCTGTGTCAGAGCCTGTTGCTCTGAGACCCGATGCTCCAGTACTGTCTGACAGATGGTAGTGGAGAGATCAGCTCGTGGCTGCGGTGACTGAAGTCACTGCTGATCTTCTGGGCTTTCCTCAGACACCGCCTGATGTGGATGTCCTGTAGGCATGGAAACTTGCCCCCAGCGATGGTTTGTGCAGCCTTCACCACCCTCTGTAGAGCCTTGTGGTGGAGGGCGGTGCAGCTGCCGTTCTAGGCGGTGATGCAGCCAGTCAGTATGCAGCACAATGGTGCATCTGCAGAAGCTGGTGAGAATCTGAGTGGCCATGCCAGGTTTTTCAGCCGCCTGAGGAAGGACATAAATGCACAACTATGAGTGGAATGTTACCACAAACACATCAGATTTCTTCATGCTAGTAGTGTGTCCTAGTGTTTACAAATATTTTTAACCATGTTCATTTTTAAATGTCTTTTGTCTTCATTGTTAGTTTTTTTCCCTATGTAATAGGGTGGTGCATTTTCACATTTTTCTCATTTACTTATATTAATGTGATGATAAGAAATTACTTTTTTAATATTGAAATGTTGACTTAATACCATTCGTTTTCTACAAATGTGTTGAACTATAAGGGTGCAGAGTCATGTTATTAATAGTCAAATTGTATTTTTCTGACTGACTACTCTGTACTCTGGTAGTACTGTAGCCTACACAGGTCCAGCCACCACAAAGATAGAAGGAAAATACATATCCTAGAGGGCAAACTTTAACCTTGTGATGGTCCAATTGTTGCTGTTTACCAACGTTTCCATTCTATTTCTCTGAAATGTTGCCTTACTCTACTTTTAGAATAGCAATCCTCTATTGAAACGGTGTAGTCAGAACATTATATGCAACGTTGGGTGTTTTTCCCTTTTATTTCATTGGTCAAAATGTTCATATCTTATCAAAAAGTCCTTTATTACACAGATGTTTACTAAGTATGGGGCGGCAGGGTGGCCTAGTGGTTGAACTAGTAACCGGAAGGTTGCAATCTCGAATCCCCGAGCTGACGAGGTACAAATCTGTCGTTCTGCCCCTGAATGAGGCAGTTAACCCATTGTTCCTAGGCCGTCATTGAAAATAAGTATTTGTTCTTAACTTACTTGCCTAGGTAAATAAATGTCTGCTATTGAATGGATGCACATTAGTTGAGCTACTACAGTTATTCCGATCTTATTTTAGTTTACTAATCATGTGCTGATGGTTTATCTGAATTAGTTAAAGGGACTGATGAGGCTATTGTTTTATGGTTGACTTTTTAAACCTTTTGTGTAGTATTGGTATTGGTTAATTGTTTTATACATGTTTTTATGCAGAAATACACTATCTGGATATGTTTCTGTTCAATTGACTATTTAACTAAAATGTGTCAATGTGAACATCTAGCGGCTAGACGTTCACATTGGCTAGACTCTAGCCAATATCCAATGGAACAGCGTGGCGCAAAATACAAAAACCTCAAAAATGCTATAATTTCAATTTTTCAAACATACAACTATTTTACATCATTTTAAAGATAAGACTCTCGTTAATCGAACCACATTGTCCGATTTCAAAAAGGCTTTACAGCGAAAGCAAAACATTAGATTATGTTAGGAGAGTACATAGACCAAAATAATCACACAGCCATTTTCCAAGCAAGCATATACAGTATGTCACAAAAACCCAAAACACAGCTAACCTTTGATCTTCATCAGATGACACTCCTAGGACATTATGTTATACAATACATGTATGTTTTGTTCAATCAAGTTCATATTTATATCCAAAAACAGCTTTTTACTTTGGCGTGTGATGTTCAGAACATGCATACCCACCAAAAACGTCCCGGTGAATTTACTAAATTACTCATCATAAACGTTGACAAAATATATAACAATTATTTTAAGAATTATAGATACAGAACTCCTTTATGCAATCGCTATGTCAGATTTTAAAATAGATTTTCGGCGAAAGCACATTTTTCAATATTCTGAGTACATAGCTCAGCCATCACGGCTAGCTATTTTGACACCCGCCAAGTTCAGAGCACACTAAACTCAGAATTACTATTAGAAAAATTGTATTACCTTTGCTGATCTTCGTCAGAATGCACTCCCAGGACTGCTACTTCTACAAGAAATGTTGTTTTTGTTCCAAATAAACCATAGTTATGTCCAAATACCTCCGTTTTGTTCGTGCGTTCAGGTCACTATCCAAAGGGTAACGCGCGAGCGCATTTCGAGACCACAAAATTCAACATTTTCCATTACCGTACTTAGAAGCATGTCAAACGCTGTTTAAAATACATTTTTGTTGGTATTTTTCTCGTAAAATAGCGATAATATTCCAACCGGACAATAGTGTATTCATTCAAAGAGGAAAAGAAAAAACAGTGTGCTCGCGTGAACACGCATATCCAATCTCTTTGTCACCAGGCAGACCACTGAGAAACTGAGCTACTATTCTCTGCCCAGAGACAGGAGACGCCTCAATCTGCTTTCTGAAGGCTTTAGAGAACCAATGGAAGCCTTAGAAAGTGCAACATAACCCCACAGAAACTGTAGTTTTGATAGAGAATCAAAAGAAGAACTACAAATTCTCAGACAGGCCACTTCCTGCTTGGAATTTTCTCAAGTTTTTGCCTGCCATATGAGTTCTGTTATACTCACAGACACCATTCAAACAGTTTTAGAAACTTCAGAGTGTTTTCTATCCAAATCTACAAATAATATGCATATTCTCGTTTCTGGGCAAGAGTAGTAACCAGTTTAAATCGGGTAGGTTTTTTATCTGGCCGTGAAAATACTGCCCCTACACATTTTGACCTACCATAGGTTATATTTTTTTCATTTAATTTTCTATTTTGTGTATTGTTGAGTATTGTTAAATTATTAAATGATGTCCATTGTGCGGAAAGGGGAAGTTTGAAAATCATGTCCTCTTATGGGTTTATTTCTCAATAAATAATGACTATAAATAGTTATGGTGTGGTAATTCTCTTCACATGAAAACAACATGGTGTGGTGTTTGGGATGAGGGGTGTCATGACATGGCCCTTTCTGGGTGTAGATCATGGCTTCCCACTCTCTCCTACACCCAGGTTCTGTTATCTCAAGTCGTAAATTCCTGGCAGAGACTCTCTACCCCTGGCCATGTAGAAAGAGAGACACAGAGAGCACAAAATATTTCACATGGCAAACTCCTAAAACCCTAAAAAGAAAATATGAAACAAAATGTCCACTTGTGAGAAGGTGGGAATGGTCCGTGGACACTTAAGGGACGGGTATGACAAGTGTGTTTCATTTGGTGACATCAGAGAGGACAGGAAACACACTATATCTCTGAATGTGTACATTTCTCAGTTATGGGGTTTGCATCTAATCATTGTATGCAATGAATGAGTAAAGATGAAACTATTTGTGAAATGATGTAATGTGATGTTAAACCTTTAATGTGAGAGAACTGTATTCCCTTTAAAGTTTAACTAAGTCATTGGCCCGCCCCCGTAAGCAAACCCACAGCGTGAGCTGTGATTGCGAATAGGTATTCAATTCCTAACCATACCACTTAGAGCATTGGCTACACGGATGGAAATGGTTAACCTGTTGGGGCTAGGGGGCAGTATTTTCACGGCTGGATAAAAAAACGTACCCGATTTAATCTGGTTACTAATCCTACCCAGTAACTAGAATATGCATATACTTATTATATATGGATAGAAAACACCCTAAAGTTTCTAAAACTGTTTGAATGGTGTCTGTGAGTATAACAGAACTCATTTGGCAGGCAAAACCCTGAGACATTTTCTGACAGGAAGTGGATACCTGATGTGTTGAATTACCTTTAAGCCTATGCCATTGAAACACACAGGGGTTGATTAATGTTTTGGCACTTCCTATTGCTTCCACTAGATGTCACCAGCCTTTACAAAGTGTTTTGAGTCTTTTACTGTGAGATCTGACCGAACAAGAGCCATGGAACGGTGATGGCCGATTAGACTCTGGCGCGCGAGTTCATGTTGGGTACCCTCGTTCCAATACGTTATAAAAGAGAATGCATTCGTCCACCTTGAATATTATTCATGTTCTGGTTAAAAAAGGCACTAATGATTTATGCTATACAACGTTTGACATGTTTGAACGAACGTAAATATATTTTTTCCCCTCGTTCATGACGAGAAGTCCGGCTGGCTTAGATCATGTGCTAACAACACGGAGCTTTTTGGATATAAATGATGAGCTTTTTTGAACAAAACTACATTCGTTATGGACCTGGGATTCCTGGAAGTGACATTTGATGAAGAGAATCAAAGGTAATGGATTATTTACATAGTATTTTCGATTTTAGATCTCTCCAACATGGCCGTTTGTCTGTATAGCAAAGCATATTTTTCTGGGCGCAGTGCTCAGATTATTGCAAAGTGTGATTTCCCAGTAAGGTTATTTTTAAATCTGGCAAGTTTATTGCGTTCAAGAGATGTAAATCTATAATTCTTTAAATGACAATATAATATTTTACCAATGTTTTCTAATTTTTATTATTTAATTTGTGGTGCTGACTTGACTGCCGGTTATTGGAGGGAAACGATTTCCTCAACATCAATGCCATAGTAAAACGCTGTTTTTGGATATAAATATGAACTTGATAGAACTAAAAATGCATGCATTGTCTAACATAATGTCCTAGGAGTGTCATCTGATGGAGATTGTAAAAGGTTAGTGCATCATTTTAGCTGGTTTTATGGTTTTGGTGACGCCTGTCTTTGAATTGACAAAACATTACACACAGCTATTGTCAATGTACTCTCCTAACATAATCTAACTTTATGCTTTCGCCGTAAAACCTTTTTGAAATCGGACAACGTGGTTAGATTAAGGAGATGTTTATCTTTCAAAGGGTGTAAGATAGTTGTATGTTTGAAAAATTTGAATTTTGACATTTATTTGGTTTCAAATTTGCCGCTCTTGAAATGCACCTGCTGTTGATAGGGTGCACCACGGGTGGCACGCTAGCTTCCCACATAGCCCCAAGAAGTTAAACTCTGAGACTATCGATCCCGACAGAATAAGAGCAAATCTTAGATACTAATTACTAGTCTGCAGCTAGAACTTATGTACACCTGGGATGCTATTACCGACAACTGCCGAAACATCTATTCTATAAGAACATTTCTGAATGGCACTCTGAAGTGCTTTGATCTTCAGGGAAGCAGAGAGAGAGAGAAAGAGACACGGATGAACTGACTCTCCAGCAGACGGACTGGATTCCAACAGAAAAGATCACGACACATTGGCATAAATATAAACTCAGCAAAAAAGAAACTTCCCTTTTCCAGGACCCTGTCTTTCAAAGATAATTCCAGGACCCTGTCTTTCAAAAATCCAAATAACTTAACAGATCATTGTAAATGATTTAAACACTGTTTCCATGCTTGTTCAATGAACCATAAACAATGAATGAACATGCAGCTGTGGAACGGTCGTTAAGACACTAACAGCTTACAGACGGTAGAAAATTAAGGTCACAGATATGAAAACGTAGGACACTAAAGAGGCCTTTCTACTGACTCTGAAAAACACCAAAAGAAAGATGCCCAGGGTCCCTGCTCATCTGCGTGAACATGCCTTAGGCATGCTGCAAGGAGGCATGAGGACTGCAGATGTGGCCAGGGCAATAAATTGCAATGTCTGTACTGTGAGACGCCTGTTGAGACAGTGCTACAGGGAGACAGGACTGACAGCTGATCGTCCTCACAGTGGCAGACCACGTGTAACAACACCTGCACAGGATCGGTACATCCGAACATCACACCTGCGGGACAGGTACAGGATGGCAACAACATCTGCCCGAGTTACACCAGGAACACACAATCCCTCCATCAGTGCTCAGACTGTCCGCAATAGGCTGAGAGAGGCTGGACTGAGGGCTTGTAGGCCTGCTGTAAGGCAGGTCCTCACCAGACATCACCAGCAACAACGTCGCCTATGGGCACAAACCCACCGTCGCTGGACCAGGCAGGACTGTAAAAAAGTGCTCTTCGCTGACGAGTCGCGGTTTTGTCTCACCGGGGGTGATGGTCGGATTCGCGTTGATCGTCGAAGGAATGAGCGTTACACCAAGGCCTGTACTCTGGAGCGGGATCGATTTGGAGGTGGAGGGTCCGTCATGGTCTGGGGCGGTGTGTCACAGCATCATCGGACTGAGCTTGTTGTCATTGCAGGCCGTCCACTCAGTGCACCTCAAGCTGATAGGCTACTTTGGTTTCCAATTTCATGTTTTCCCACATTGACCACGAAATAATCCATGTCTAGTTTTTTGAAAGGCTGCTACATCGCAGTACATAATTGGCTCTTGTAAGACTCTACAATAGGCTTGTGTATCAGCTACATCTCAAACATGGAGTGTCATAGAGCATGTCTCTGTCATAGAGCATGTATCTGTCATGGAGCTGTAATAGAGCACATTTCTGTCATAGAGCACGTCTCTGTAATAGAGCACGTCTCTGTCATAGAGCTTTCAAAGAGCATGTTTCTGTCATAGAGCATGTCTCTGTCATAGAGTACGTCTCTGTCATAGAGGTGTCATAGAGCATGTCACTGTCATAGAGCTGTAATAGAGCACATTTCTGTCATAGAGCACGTCTCTGTCATAGAGCACGTCTCTGTCATAGAGCTTTCAAAGAGCATGTTTCTGTCATAGAGCATGTCTCTGTCATAGAGTACGTCTCTGTCATAGAGCTGTCATAGAGCATGTCTCTGTCATAGTGCACGTCTCTGTCATAGAGCACGTCTCTGTCATAGAGCATGTTTCTGTCATAGAGGTGTCATAGAGCATGTCACTGTCATAGAGCTGTCATAGAGCACGTCTCTGTCATAGAGCTGTCAGAGCACGTCTCTGTCATAGAGCACGTCTCTGTCATAGAGCACGTCTCTGTCATAGAGCTGTCATAGAGCATGTCTCTGTCATAGAGTACGTCTCTGTCATAGAGTACGTCTCTGTCATAGAGCTGTCATAGACCACGTCTCTGTCATAGACCACGTCTCTGTCATAGAGCTGTCATAGAGCATGTCTCTGTCATAGAGCATGTCTCTGTCATAGAGCTGTCATAGAGCATGTCTCTGTCATAGAGCATGTCTCTGTCATAGAGCTGTCATAGAGCACATCTCTGTCAGAGCACGTCTCTGTGGTAGAGCATGTCTCTGTCGTAGAGCTGTCATAGAGCATGTCTCTGTGGTAGAGCATGTCTCTGTCGTAGAGCTGTCATAGAGCACGTCTCTGTCATAGAGCACATCTCTGTCATAGAGCACGTCTCTGTCATGGTGCACATCTCTGTCATAGAGCACGCCTCTGTCATAGAGCATGTCATAGAGCTGTCATAGAGCATGTCTCTGTCATAGAGCTGTCATAGAGCATGTCTCTGTCATAGAGCACATCTCTGTCATAGAGCACGTCTCTGTCATAGAGCATGTCATAGAGCTGTCATAGAGCACGTCTCTGTCATAGAGCTGTCATAGAGCACGTCTCTGTCATAGAGCATGTCTCTGTCATACAGCTGTCATAGAGCATGTCTCTGTCACAGAGCACGTCTCTGTCATAGAGCTGTCATAGAGCACGTCTCTGTCATAGAGCATGTCTCTGTCATAGAGCATGTCTTAGAGCTGTCATAGAGCACGTCTCTGTCATAGAGCATGTCTCTGTCATAGAGCATGTCATAGAGCTGTCATAGAGCACGTCTCTGTCATAGAGCTGTCACAGAGCACGTCTCTGTCATAGAGCATGTCTCTGTCATACAGCTGTCATAGAGCATGTCTCTGTCACAGAGCACGTCTCTGTCATAGAGCTGTCATAGAGCACGTCTCTGTCATAGAGCATGTCTCTGTCACAGAGCATGTCTCTGTCACAAGCATGTTTCCAGTGCAAAATAAATGAGAAGACAACAGTACAGGGTTATTTGACAACGGCTACTATAGCAAAGGCAAAATCTAGGCACCATAGTTTGTTTGTGTGTGTGTGTGTGCCTGTCTGTTGTGACTGTGTGCTCATGTAACAGAGAAACTGAAGGAGGGGGGCAGTTACAAATAGAAGAGGGTTAACTCCATTAGGAAACTGTTATCTCCTCTACACTGAGGTTATGAGTGGAGGAGTGTCACCACCTGTCAGAAGACAATCCACAGCCCTGACTAATGAAACTTACTTCCATTAATTTGGTCATGTTTGTCAGTCTTCATGTAAAACCTTGAAGTCCATCTCCCTATTACATATTGTTCAGTGTTATCTGGGATCCTCGGGATGTCCCTACCCTTAAACGCTAACCTTACCTTAACCATTTTTTATTTAAACTTCAATGGGGGTAGGGACGTCCCAATGAACCCGAATAGCTCACTCCATACATATTCCATTAATCAAGGCCTCTAGCTACAAACTATTTGCAAGTTAAGCAGCCTAAATACCTAGCTAGCGGCAATTAAAAGCTAATTATCTTAGCAAAAGACTGCACAGCAGTTTTCACACCTGAGGAATACAGCAATTTGTCGTAAGTTTGTAATAGTAGAAAAATCTATGGAATTATAGTAACAATTCGTTGGGTAGGGTGGACCCTGGGTGGAGAGAACTGGACTGCACCATTAGAGCGGTTTCAGAGGAAGGTGGGAGGGACTAGCAGCATTGGTGGTTGTTGTTGTGGTGGAACCATATTGGAACATGGGGCTGATAGAAGGGTCAGGGGTCAGGAAGGATCCTGTTATCCCAGGGAGTTCTGCTTCTTCAGTCTGTCTGAGCGCCTCACTCTGTCCTCCGGGGTATTTCTGTACCAGCTCCTGACAGCAAGCAGAGACGGCAAGCAGACAGAGGGAGTGAGAGAGAGAGTGAGAGAGAGAACGATAGTGAGAAAGAGAGAGAACCACTGACCTGTACTGACATCAACTATACTCATAGATGTCTATGCCTTTATGTAGATGTCTACAGTAAATCATTGAATCAACAGTATTTTGGGGCCTATAGGGGAGGCAGTAAGGGACAAGTTAGGAACACTGGTGTGTGCATAGCCTGTTGGTGAGTTAAAGAGTCAGTAGGGGGCAGCACTGTTCTGTGCCTGTTAGTGGGAAGGCTCTTGGCTTGTGCTGTACTTTCCTGGCTTGTCCTGGAGACTCAACCACCCTGAGAGAACAGAACGATACACATCAGAATGATTATGATTTTATCTCAATAATGTCAGCCGAACATGAGTACATGAGTTCTGACAGAAATATACTATATGTTGATTATTTGATCATATTCTGATCTCCTGGTACAAATTCAACTAAGGCATCTGGTTTGATTACAGATCCACCATCAAACCAGTCCCACAGGACGCCACCCCCTCACATTTTCTTCCTGTCCAGTGATCTCTGTGTGGCAGCAGACAGCACTCTGTCATTAGAGCTCCAGGCTGGCTCCTATGGACCACACACACCCACCCAGCAGATTCTCAAATACAGTTACACATCAGAATCATCAACAGTATGTTTTAGGCCAGGGTCAGTATGTTTTAGACCAGGGTCAATATGTTTTAGGCCAGGGTCAGACATAGATTGTGTGACATATAAACCAATATTTGTCCATGGGGTTCATACGTTGAAGGACAATAGAGAGAAAGCAGAGTTTTTACATATGTTTTTGTACATCTCTGCTTTGAAAAGCTCTACTTTGAAAAGTTAATGTGTTGTCTTAGTTTACTTTTGCTAAGGGATCCTACACTTGTTTTTGTGAGCGTGACAAGGTTTTCCAACAGCAGTAATGGTGATATTTGTATTATTATCATTATTGCTCCTATTATTATTATCATCATCATCATCGCTACTATTATCGCTACTATTATTATTATTATCGCTATTATTATTATCGCTACTATTATTATTATTATTATTATCATCATTATCGCTACTATTATTATCGTCGCTACTATTATTATCATTATTGCTACTATTATTATTGCTACTATTATTATCAATGCTGTTAAGACCACAAATGAATATGATAGAATATTGGGAAAATAAGTACTGTTGTTAGATTATTATAATAATTAAATATAAATAGTTATTATCATTAGTATTATGTTCCGCTGTAATCTGGGAATCTGTTTTTAGGTTCTCTCTCTCTCAGTAATAGTATTATATTACAGTTTCTCAATTGCTAAAACACCATTTCTGAAACCTTGCTCCATTTCCTGAAAACATTAAACACAAAACCTCATCTTCAAGCACTATTTACATAACCTCTGACTACTCTCGCAAAATGAAACTGTCACGGTTGTTTGAAGGAGCGGACCAAGATGCAGCGTTTGTGTAGTTCCACATATTTATTTCGACAGTGAAACTTAATGCAATACTAATAATAAACTTGAAAATTGAACAAAACAACAAACCGTGACGCAGAGAGAAAATAAACACTACTCAGAAATGAATAACCCACAAACAGGAAGAATCATCCCTACTTAAATATGAACTCTAATTAGAGGCAATGAGGACCAGCTGCCTCCAATTAGAGTTCATCCCAAAAAACAACAACATAGATATACAATACTAGAACTCAACATAGAAATAGTAAACATAGAACAAAACACAAAACACCCCCTGTCACGCCCTGACCAACTCTACCATAGAAAAATAACCTCCTACTATGGTCAGTACGTGACAGTACCCCCCCCCCCCCCAAAGGTGCAGACTCCCAAAAAGCCCCACAAAACAACAAACTCCCCGCCACCAACACAAAAACACAAAGGGAGGGTAGGGTGGGTGACTAATGTCTATGGCGGCTCATATGCAGTACCCAGAACCTTCTCATCCCATGCATCCCCCAGTGGAGAAGGCGGCTCTGGTTTGGAGAATAACCCCCATTCCACCCGCTGATCCCTTTGCTTATGTATTACCGGACTGTAGATCATCGTCGGAGGAACCGGACTGTAGATCGCCGCTGGAGACTCTAGGCTGCGGGCCGCCGCTGCTGGAGACTCTGGGCTGCGGGCAGCACGCCGTCTCAGTAGGTTGCGGGCTGCACGCCGTCTCAGTAGGTTGCGGGCTGCACGCCGTCTCAGTAGGTTCCGGGCTGCACGCCATCTCAGTAGGTTCCGGGCTGTAGGCCGTCGCTGGAAGCTCTAGACTGGGAACTGTCGCCGGAAGCTCTGGACTGGGAACTGTCGCCGGAAGCTTTGGACTGGGAACTGTCGCCGGAAGCTCTGGACTGAGAATGCGCACTTGAGGCCTGATGCGTGGGGCTGGCATATGGGGCACCAGACTAGTAACACGCACCTCAGGTCGAGTGCGGGGAGCAGGAACGGGACACCCTGGACTGGGCAAGCGCACTGGAGGCCTGATGCGTGGTGCTGGCTCAGGAGGCGCCAGACTAGTAACACGCACCTCAGGGCGAGTGCGGGGAGCAGGAACAGTACACCCCGGACTGGGCAGGCGCACTGGAGGTCTGATGCGTGGGGCTGGCATAGGTGGCGCCAGACTAGTAACACGCACCTCAGGGCGAGTGCGAGGAGCAGGAACAGGGCGTACCATGCTGGGTAGACTCACTGGCAGCCGGGTACGTGGGGCAGGTACAGGATATACCGGGCCGTGGAGGCGCACTGGAGATCTCGAGCATAGAGTTGACACAACCCGTTCTGGCTGGATGCTCAACCGAGCTTGACCAATGCAGGGAACGGGCACAGATCGCACCGGCCTGTATATGCGCACTGGCGATACAGTGCACATCACCGCATAGCTCGGTGCTTGCTTCGTTACTCGCTCCCCACGGTAAGCACGGGGAGTTGGCTCAGGTCTCCACCCTGACTCTGCCAAACTCCTGACTCTGACAAACTCCCCGTGTGCCCCCCCCCCCCCCTCGCTGCTTGGTCCTTTGTTGGTGGGTTATTCTGTCACGGTTGTTTGAAGGAGCGGACCAAGATGCAGCATTTGTGTAGTTCCACATATTTATTTTGACAGTGAAACTTAATGCAATACTAATAATAAACTTGAAAATTGAACAAAACAACAAACCGTGACGCAGAGAGAAAATAAACACTACTCAGAAATGAATAACCCACAAACAGGAAGAATCATCCCTACTTAAATATGAACTCTAATTAGAGGCAATGAGGACCAGCTGCCTCCAATTAGAGTTCATCCCAAAAAACAACAACATAGATATACAATACTAGAACTCAACATAGAAATAGTAAACATAGAACAAAACACAAAACACCCCCTGTCACGCCCTGACCAACTCTACCATAGAAAAATAACCTCCTACTATGGTCAGTACGTGACAGTACCCCCCCCCCCCCCAAAGGTGCAGACTCCCAAAAAGCCCCACAAAACAACAAACTCCCCCCCACCAACACAAAAACACAAAGGGAGGGTAGGGTGGGTGCCTAATGTCTATGGCGGCTCATATGCAGTACCCAGAACCTTCTCATCCCATGCATCCCCCAGTGGAGAAGGCGGCTCTGGTTTGGAGAATAACCCCCATTCCACCCGCTGATCCCTTTGCTTATGTATTACCGGACTGTAGATCATCGTCGGAGGAACCGGACTGTAGATCGCCGCTGGAGACTCTAGGCTGCGGGCCGCCGCTGCTGGAGACTCTGGGCTGCGGGCAGCACGCCGTCTCAGTAGGTTGCGGGCTGCACGCCGTCTCAGTAGGTTGCGGGCTGCACGCCGTCTCAGTAGGTTCCGGGCTGCACGCCGTCTCAGTAGGTTCCGGGCTGTAGGCCGTCGCTGGAAGCTCTAGACTGGGAACTGTCGCCGGAAGCTCTGGACTGGGAACTGTCGCCGGAAGCTTTGGACTGGGAACTGTCGCCGGAAGCTCTGGACTGAGAATGCGCACTTGAGGCCTGATGCGTGGGGCTGGCATATGGGGCACCAGACTAGTAACACGCACCTCAGGTCGAGTGCGGGGAGCAGGAACGGGACACCCTGGACTGGGCAAGCGCACTGGAGGCCTGATGCGTGGTGCTGGCTCAGGAGGCGCCAGACTAGTAACACGCACCTCAGGGCGAGTGCGGGGAGCAGGAACAGTACACCCCGGACTGGGCAGGCGCACTGGAGGTCTGATGCGTGGGGCTGGCATAGGTGGCGCCAGACTAGTAACACGCACCTCAGGGCGAGTGCGAGGAGCAGGAACAGGGCGTACCATGCTGGGTAGACTCACTGGCAGCCGGGTACGTGGGGCAGGCACAGGATATACCGGGCCGTGGAGGCGCACTGGAGATCTCGAGCATAGAGTTGACACAACCCGTTCTGGCTGGATGCTCAACCGAGCTTGACCAATGCAGGGAACGGGCACAGATCGCACCGGCCTGTATATGCGCACTGGCGATACAGTGCACATCACCGCATAGCTCGGTGCTTGCTTCGTTACTCGCTCCCCACGGTAAGCACGGGGAGTTGGCTCAGGTCTCCACCCTGACTCTGCCAAACTCCTGACTCTGACAAACTCCCCGTGTGCCCCCCCCCCCCCCCCCCCACGCTGCTTGGTCCTTTGTTGGTGGGTTATTCTGTCACGGTTGTTTGAAGGAGCGGACCAAGATGCAGCATTTGTGTAGTTCCACATATTTATTTTGACAGTGAAACTTAATGCAATACTAATAATAAACTTGAAAATTGAACAAAACAACAAACCGTGACGCAGAGAGAAAATAAACACTACTCAGAAATGAATAACCCACAAACAGGAAGAATCATCCCTACTTAAATATGAACTCTAATTAGAGGCAATGAGGACCAGCTGCCTCCAATTAGAGTTCATCCCAAAAAACAACAACATAGATATACAATACTAGAACTCAACATAGAAATAGTAAACATAGAACAAAACACAAAACACCCCCTGTCACGCCCTGACCAACTCTACCATAGAAAAATAACCTCCTACTATGGTCAGTACGTGACAGTACCCCCCCCCCCCCCAAAGGTGCAGACTCCCAAAAAGCCCCACAAAACAACAAACTCCCCCCCACCAACACAAAAACACAAAGGGAGGGTAGGGTGGGTGCCTAATGTCTATGGCGGCTCATATGCAGTACCCAGAACCTTCTCATCCCATGCATCCCCCAGTGGAGAAGGCGGCTCTGGTTTGGAGAATAACCCCCATTCCACCCGCTGATCCCTTTGCTTATGTATTACCGGACTGTAGATCATCGTCGGAGGAACCGGACTGTAGATCGCCGCTGGAGACTCTAGGCTGCGGGCCGCCGCTGCTGGAGACTCTGGGCTGCGGGCAGCACGCCGTCTCAGTAGGTTGCGGGCTGCACGCCGTCTCAGTAGGTTGCGGGCTGCACGCCGTCTCAGTAGGTTCCGGGCTGCACGCCGTCTCAGTAGGTTCCGGGCTGTAGGCCGTCGCTGGAAGCTCTAGACTGGGAACTGTCGCCGGAAGCTCTGGACTGGGAACTGTCGCCGGAAGCTTTGGACTGGGAACTGTCGCCGGAAGCTCTGGACTGAGAATGCGCACTTGAGGCCTGATGCGTGGGGCTGGCATATGGGGCACCAGACTAGTAACACGCACCTCAGGTCGAGTGCGGGGAGCAGGAACGGGACACCCTGGACTGGGCAAGCGCACTGGAGGCCTGATGCGTGGTGCTGGCTCAGGAGGCGCCAGACTAGTAACACGCACCTCAGGGCGAGTGCGGGGAGCAGGAACAGTACACCCCGGACTGGGCAGGCGCACTGGAGGTCTGATGCGTGGGGCTGGCATAGGTGGCGCCAGACTAGTAACACGCACCTCAGGGCGAGTGCGAGGAGCAGGAACAGGGCGTACCATGCTGGGTAGACTCACTGGCAGCCGGGTACGTGGGGCAGGCACAGGATATACCGGGCCGTGGAGGCGCACTGGAGATCTCGAGCATAGAGTTGACACAACCCGTTCTGGCTGGATGCTCAACCGAGCTTGACCAATGCAGGGAACGGGCACAGATCGCACCGGCCTGTATATGCGCACTGGCGATACAGTGCACATCACCGCATAGCTCGGTGCTTGCTTCGTTACTCGCTCCCCACGGTAAGCACGGGGAGTTGGCTCAGGTCTCCACCCTGACTCTGCCAAACTCCTGACTCTGACAAACTCCCCGTGTGCCCCCCCCCCCCCCCCCCCCACGCTGCTTGGTCCTTTGTTGGTGGGTTATTCTGTCACGGTTGTTTGAAGGAGCGGACCAAGATGCAGCATTTGTGTAGTTCCACATATTTATTTTGACAGTGAAACTTAATGCAATACTAATAATAAACTTGAAAATTTAACAAAACAACAAACCGTGATGCAGAGAGAAAATAAACACTACTTAGAAATTAATAACCCACAAACAACAGGAAGAAACACTCCTACTTAAATATGAACTCTAATTAGAGGCAACGAGGACCAGCTGCCTCCAATTAGAGTTCAACCCAAAAAACAACAACATAGAAATACAGTACTTGTCACGTCCTGACCAGCAGATGGAGCTATTGTATTCGTTTTGGGGTCAGGACGTGGCAGTTTTTGTATGTGAATGATTGTGTTGTTGATTGGGACTTCCAATTGAAGGCAGGTGTGTTGAGTTGCCTTTGATTGGAAGTCCTATATAGGTGTGTGTGTTTTTCTTTGGGGTTGTGGGTGGTTGATTTTGCACTGCGTTTAATAGCCTGCAGAACTGTTGCTGTTGTCACCTTTATTGTTTTGTCAAGTGGATGCTTTACTCCTTTTTTTAAATTAAATATGAGTATTCACATACCTGCTGCGCCTTGGTCTTCTCTCCATGACAACATCTGTTACAGAACCACCCACCACCAAACCAGGACCAAGCAGCGGAAGAGGAAGGAGCAGCGCCAGGAGGAACGTAAGGAATGGACCTGGCAGGACGAAAGACAATTCTGGGAGGACAAGTTAAGGGAGCTTAGGAAACCCGAGAGGCAGCCCCAAGATTTTTTTTTGGGGGGGCACACGGGTAGTTTGGCCAGGCCAAGGAAGAGCCGTAAGCCAGCTACCCGTGACTACAGGGAGGTGCGTATGAGGTGGAGGGCGCCATGTTACGCTGAGGTACGCACCATCTCGCCTATACGGACGCACAGCCCAGTCTGCCCAGTACCAGCGCCCCGCAGGTGCCAGGGCAAGGTGAGCATCGAGCCGGAAGGGGTGATGCCAACCATGCACTCAAGACCGCCAGTGCGCCCTTTCGGTCCGGTGTTTCCCGCTAGACGCACTAGCATGGAGGTGCGTGTCTCTAGGCTGGCACGTCCAGTACCAGCCCCACGCATCAGGAGTCTAGTGCGTCAGCCCAGCCTCGCCAGTCAAGAGTCACCAGAGCTGCCCGCCAGTCGTAAGTCACCAGAGCTGCCCGCCAGTCGTAAGTCACCAGAGCTGCAGGGCCAGTCGTAAGTCACCAGAGCTGCCCGCCAGTCGTAAGTCACCAGAGCTGCCCGCCAGTCGTAAGTCACCAGAGCTGCCCGCCAGTCAACAGTCACCAGAGCTGCCCGCCAGTCAACAGTCACCAGAGCTGCCCGCCAGTCAACAGAGCTGCCCGCCAGTCAACAGTCACCAAAGCTGCCCGCCAGTCAACAGTCACCAGAGCTGCCCGCCAGTCGTAAGTCGCCAGAGCTGCCCGCCAGTCAGGAGACGCCAGAGCCGCCCGCTAGTCAGGAGCCGCCAGAGGGGCCCGGCTGCCCGGAGCTGCCAGAGTGGCCAGACTGCCCGGAGCTGCCAGAGTGGCCAGACTGCCCGGAGCTGCCAGAGTGGCCCGACTGCCCGGGTCTGCCAGAGTGGCCCGACTGCCCGGGTCTGCCAGAGTGGCCCGACTGCCCGGGTCTGCCAGAGTGGCCCGACTGCCCGGGTCTGCCAGAGTGGCCCGACTGCCCGGATCTGCCAGAGGTGCCCGCCTGCCTGGATCTGCCAGGGTGCCCTGGCTGTCCTCCGGCCCAGCCCGAGTGGCCCTCCTGTCCTCCGGCCCAGCCCGAGTGGCCCTCCTGTCCTCCGGCCCAGCCCGAGTGGCCCTCCTGCCCTCCGGCCCAGCCCGAGTGGCCCTCCTGCCCTCCGGCCCAGCCCGAGTGGCCCTCCTGTCCTCCGGCCCAGCCCGAGTGGCCCTCCTGCCCTCCGGCCCAGCCCGAGTGGCCCTCCTGCCCTCCGGCCCAGCCCGAGTGTCCCTCCTGCCCTCCGGCCCAGCCCGAGTGGCCCTCCTGCCCTCCGGCCCAGCCCGAGTGGCCAGACTGCCCGGAGCTGCCAGAGTGGCCAGACTGCCCGGAGCTGCCAGCGTGGCCAGACTGCCCGGAGCTGCCAGAGTGGCCCGACTGCCCGGGTCTGCCAGAGTGGCCCGACTGCCCGGGTCTGCCAGAGTGGCCCGACTGCCCGGGTCTGCCAGAGTGGCCCGACTGCCCGGGTCTGCCAGAGTGGCCCGACTGCCCGGGTCTGCCAGAGTGGCCCGATTGCCCGGATCTGCCAGAGGTGCCCGCCTGCCCGGATCTGCCAGGGTGCCCTGGCTGTCCTCTGGCCCAGCCCGAGTGCCCCTCCTGTCCTCCGGCCCAGCCCGAGTGGCCCTCCTGTCCTCCGGCCCAGCCCGAGTGGCCCTCCTGCCCTCCGGCCCAGCCCGAGTGGCCCTCCTGCCCTCCGGTCCAGCCCGAGTGGCCCTCCTGCCCTCCGGCCTAGCCCGAGTGGCCCTCCTGTCCTCCGGCCCAGCCCGAGTGGCCCTCCTGTCCTCCGGCCCAGCCCGAGTGGCCCTCCTGCCCTCCGGCCCAGCCCGGGTGGCCCTCCTGCCCTCCGGCCCAGCCCGAGTGGCCCTCCTGCCCTCCGGCCCAGCCCGAGTGGCCCTCCTGCCCTCCGGCCCAGCCCGAGTGGCCCTCCTGCCCTCCGGCCCAGCCCGAGTGGCCCTCCTGCCCTCCGGCCCAGCCCGAGTGGCCCTCCTGCCCTCCTGCCCAGCCCGAGTGGCCCTCCTGCCCTCCAGCCCAGCCCGAGTGGCCCTCCTGCCCTCCGGCCCAGCCCGAGGTGACCTCCTGCCCTCCGGCCCAGCCCGAGTGGACCTCCTGTCCTCCGGCCCAGCCCGAGTGGCCCTCCTGTCCTCCGGCACAGCCCGAGTGGCCCGTCTGCCCGGTGCAGCTATCGGCGCCTCCAAAGTGGGCGACGCCGAAGGTGGAGCGAGGTCCACGTCCTGCACCTGAGCCACCTCCAGGATAGGTGGGTTGGGGAGGGAGGGTGTAGCACAGTGCCGACGGTGACGGCAGCCATCCTCCCTTCCCTCCCTTATTGTTTAGGGGTTAGTGTTTATGAGTTTTTTGTTGGTGTTTTCTGTTGGTAGGTGCATTCCGGGGTCTGCACCTTGAGGGGGGGTACTGTCACGTCCTGACCAGCAGATGGAGCTATTGTATTAGTTTTGGGGTCAGGACGTAGCAGTTATTGTATGTGAATGATTGTGTTGTTGATTGGGACTTCCAATTGAAGGCAGGTGTGTTGAGTTGCCTTTGATTGGAAGTCCTATATAGGTGTGTGTGTTTTTCTTTGGGGTTGTGGGTGGTTGATTTTGCACTGCGTTTAATAGCCTGCAGAACTGTTGCTGTTGTCACCTTTATTGTTTTGTCAAGTGGATGCTTTACTCCTTTTTTTAAATTAAATATGAGTATTCACATACCTGCTGCGCCTTGGTCTTCTCTCCATGACAACATCTGTTACAATACTAGAACTCAACATAGAAATAGAAAACATAGAACAAAACACCCCCTGTCACGCCCTGACCAACTCTACCATAGAAAAATAACAACCTACTATGGTCAGGACGTGACAGAAACATTCGCCTCAAAACAGTTTTACCTGTGTTCAAAATCAAACACTGCTCTCAAATCATAAACAAAGTGATCAAAATGATATACACTCTCAAGCAGTCAGTAAACAATACACCGAAAAATTGAAAACACATTGTTCAATTCTCAGGGAGAATGACATTTTTAATAAAAAAAAAGCATATTTTTCCATCATTGTCTTTGAATGAACGAAAACATGTTCTATCATAGTAGCTCAAAATGGATCAGAAATTAGTACTCTGCTTTGCAATTTAGTTTTTTGTTCTTCCTCCTCCTTGTACCTTATTTTTACAGTACTGTACCCTGCATCTCACAAACTTGTCCTTTGTCTCTGTGATACTGTAATTCTTGTTCTTTGTTGATATGAACCTGCAACCAGTCAAAATCTATTGAGCAGTCAGCACTGTTAATAAATGGAAAGCACAATGTTCAGGGCCATACAATTTGTCCATTGTACAGTATACAGCCTACAATGCACTGTACTACAGTATACAATACTAAAAGGGACAAAAATCAAAGGAGTAAACATGTGATCAATGTGCTTCTTCTTGTCTTTGGGCTGGGTCAGGCCAGAGCACTTCGTCGACATCACAAGCAATATTGTCCCTCCTGATGCAACGGGGGAAGAAGCCTCTTGTGTGCCGTATCCAGCCCTGACATGATTCCTCACCTATATCACCACAGGCTAAATCCATGGCTTGCAGCAGATTTACTCTGGTGTAGGGTTGTCTATCATACACTTTCCATCTCCAAGAGGAGAAAAACTCCTCAATCGGATTCAGGAAAGGCGAGTATGGAGGGAGGTACAAGTTCATAAACTGCCGGTTGATGTTAAACCATTCCCTTACCTGAGCAGCTCGGTGGAAACTGACATTGTCCCACACTATCACATAGGTGGGAATGGGATTCTCATTTAGCTCTTGACCCTGCTGCTCTTGAACCTGCTACTCATATAAAATATCTCTTAGATTGGCAATATATCTTAGGTGCAAAAAACCCCAACTCCCTGCGGCAAGAAAAAGCATGTTCCCCGGGGCCCCCCCTGGCATCGCTCCGAGCCCCCCCCAGGGGGGCGTGCCCCACTATTTGAGAAGGACTGACTTACTTGCACATACTGAGCTCGCAGTTCTTTCACCCTTGGTGAGTTGCGCTCAAAAGGTACTCTGTATACTTGTTTCATTCGCATCCTGTTACGATGGATACTCTCAACACTGTATAAATTATACATATTTCAGTATTGTAATCATAATGATTGTGCTTCACAATAGTGACCACTCCATGTCTATTTCTGATATTGTCATGTGTGTTTCAGAGAGTCCTTGAGCTAGAGGTGGCTGCAGTAGAGCACCAGTTCATCTTCATTGATGAGGTTGGATTCAACCTCACAAAAAGACGAAAGAAGGGAAGGAATATCATCGGCCAGCGTGCCATTGTTCAAGTCCCTGGCCAGCGTGGAGGGAACATCACAATGTGTGCAGCGATTAGCCACCACGGCGTCATCCATCACCATGCTACCCTTGGCCCCTACAACACCGCCCATCTGATCACATTCCTGGACACCCTACACAACACACTCATTCCACCAGATCAGGTAGATGGCCCAGAGCAGCTCAGGTACGTTGTCATTTGGGACAACGTAAGTTTCCACAGGGCTGCTCTGGTTCGTAACTGGTTCACTGCCCACCCACGCTTTTTAGTTGTTTATCTCCCTCCATATTCTCCATTCCTCAATCCTATTGAGGAATCTTTTTCTGCCTGGAGATGGAAAGTATATGACCGAAATCCACAAACGCATATACCTCTTCTCCAAGCTATGGAAGACGCATGTGGAGATATAGCAGCTGATGCTTTTCATGGCTGGAATCGCCATGCTAGGCGATATTTCCCCCGCTGCTTGGCCAGGGAAAACATTGCTTGTGATGTGGATGAGGTGCTGTGGCCAGACCGCAACAGAAGAGAGGATGCAGCATAGTTTTTTTGTATTTTTATTTTTTTATTGTAGCTGTATACATTAAATTCTTCTGTTTTGTATGTAGACCACTGTATGTGCAACTTTGTGTTGGTTGGGAATGGGATGTACACCGTGTACATTGTTTTTGTGGGAAAAAAAATATATATTTGTTACCGTGTATTTGTGTGTTCTGAGTATAAAAACAATATTCTCAAATATTTTACAACACACTTATGTATGTACTGTCTGTAGTAATGGCAACACTGAACCAAAAAAGGCCTAAGTCATTATGATGAATGGAGAAGAACTGTTTTCCATTCATCATAGTGTTTTACATTGAGCACATCTGTCACAGTTTCCACGGAAGGTGGTGCCCCTCCCCGGTCGGGCGGTGCTCGGGGGTCGTCGTCGCCGGCCTACTAGCTGCCACCGATCTATGTTTCTGTGTTGTTTGGTTTTGTCTGTCTAGGTCTTCACCTGTTCCTTGTTTGCAATTAGTGTGGGGGGGTATTTAGTTTGTCCTTTTTGTTCAGGTATTCCTGCGGGATTGTTTTGTGTCATGTCGAAGGGCTGTTCGTATTTACGCTGCCTGTTTATGCAGCGTTTTGTGGAGCTGTCAATTTATTATTGCCGTGCTGCGCCCCGTTCTCTTTATTGTTTTGGAGCTGTGCTCCTGTCGGGTGTTTAGGCGCACCCAGTATTACGGCGGCCTATTTTTTCCAAACGGTGTTAATAAATATCGGTGTTTTTGGACCTCCGTCTCCTGCCCTTGACTCTGACCCTTCCCGCTACACTGATAGTCGTGACAACATCAGTGTTCAACTGGTTCTTATAAATGTCTATTCATATGATGGTTTGTGTGTGTCATTTGAAAACAAAATACAATTTTGTTAACCTCTATGGGACCGGCGGGACGAATTCGTCCCACCTACGTAACAGCCACTGCCAGCCTGTGGCGCGATTTTCAAAATCTTCAAAATCCTATTACTTCAATTTCTCAAACATATGACTATTTTACAGCCATTTAAAGATAAGACTCTCGTTAATCTAACCACACTGTCCGATTTCAAAAAGGCTTTACAACGAAAGCAAAACATTAGATTATGTCAGCAGAGTACCAAGCCAGAAATAATCAGACACCCATTTTTCAAGCCAGCATATAATGTCACCAAAACCCAGAAGACAGCTAAATGCAGCACTCACCTTTGATGATCTTCATCAGATGACAACCCTAGGACATTATGTTATACAATACATGCATGTTTTGTTCAATCAAGTTCATATTTATATCAAAAACCAGCTTTTTACATTAGCATGTGACGTTCAGAACTAGCATTTTACTAAATTACTCACGATAAACGTTCACAAAAAGCATAACAATTATTTTAAGAATTATAGATACAGACCTCCTCTATGCACTCGATATGTCCGATTTTAAAATAGCTTTTTGGTGAAAGCACATTTTGCAATATTCTAAGTACATAGCCCAGGCATCACGGGCTCGCTATTTAGACACCCGGCAAGTTTAGCACTCACCATAATCATATTTACTATTATAAAAATGTCATTACCTTTTGTTGTCTTCGTCAGAATGCACACCCAGGACGTCTACTTCAATAACAAATGTTGGTTTGGTCCAAAATAATCCATCGTTATATCCGAATAGCGGCGTTTTGTTCGTGCGTTCCAGACACTATCCGAAATAGTAAAGAAGTGTCGCGCGCTTGGCGCAATTCCTGACAATAAAATTCAAAGTATTCCATTGCCGTACGTCGAAGCATGTCAACCGCTGTTTAAAATCAATTTTTACGTCATTTTTCTCGTAGAAAAGCGATAATATTCCGACAGGGAATCTCCTTTTCGGCAAACAGAGGAAAAAATCCCAAAGGCGGGGGCGGTCGGGGTCACGCGCATAAGCTAGTGTCTCTTGATGGGCCACTTGAGAAAGGCGATAATGTGTTTCAGCCTGGGGCTGGAATGACGACATTCTCTTTTTTCCCGGGCTCTGAGAGCCTATGGAAGACGTGGGAAGTGTCACGTTAGAGCAGAGATCCTTAGTAAATGATAGAGATGGCAAAGAAGTTCCAGAAATGGTCAGACAGGCCACTTCCTGTAAAGGAATCTCTCAGGTTTTGACCTGCCATTTGAGTTCTGTTATACTCACAGACACCATTCAAACAGTTTTAGAAAATTTAGGGTGTTTTCTATCCATATGTAATAAGTATATGCATATTCTAGTTACTGAGTAGGAGTGGTAACCAGATTAAATCGGGTATGTTTTTTATCCAGCCGTGTCAATGCTGCCCCCTAGCCCTAACAGGTTAAGAAATAAGCAAATAGACCAGGTAGCCATATCCATACGCATTACCCTCTGTAGCACCTTACGGTTGGATGCCGAGCAGTTGCCATACCAGGCGATTATTCAACCGTTCAGGATGCTCTGGATGGCGCAGTTGGTGCAACTTTTTGAGGATCTGGGGACCAATGCCAAATCTTTTCTGTCTCCTGAGGGGGTATAGGCATTGTCATGCCCTCTTCACAACTGTCCTGACGTGTTTGGACCATGATAGTTTGTTGGTGATGTGGACAGCAGAGAATTTGAAGCTCTCGACCCACTCCACTAAAGCCCAGTCAATGTGAATGGGGGCGTATTAGGCCCTCTTTTTCCTGTAGTCCACGATCAGCTACTTTGTCTTGCTCACATTGAGGGAGAGGTTGTTGTCCTGGCATCACACTGCCAGGTCTCTGACCTCCTCCCTATAGGATGTCTCATCATTGTCGGTGATCAGGCCTACCACCATTGTGTCATCAGCAAACGTAATGTGTTGGAGTAGCGGGTGAACAGGGAGTACAGGAGGGGACTAAGCATGCACAAAGGGAGTTGTCAGGGGTCATAGAACTGTTACAACACACAGACACCACCATCCACACTCTAAGGGAACAACTGGAGCCCACCACAATCTTCAGTACCACATCATCACATCCCCTCATCAGCAGTACCACTGCATCTCATAGTGAACCTCTGGAACTCACACAGACTCAGCACAAGATAATCAGACCCAGTACAACTCCTCCTCCCACACCAGCACATTCTCCTCATCAGATAGGTCTGGCCAGACCTCCCCGAGATCTTCACACGCCAGCCCTAGAGCACAAAAGACCACCTGTGGTCTCCCCCCCAGTCCATCCAAATACCATCGCTCCAAACACCACCACCCACAACAGCAGCACACAGGCAGAGCACCCTACGGCCTTCATTTTATGTGACTTGTTGTGAATGGTCTTTGCTCCGGTGATCTGAGACCTGTCCCCAAGCCTCCTAATAGGAAAGAGAGGAGAGCTCAAGACAATGAAAGGAGAAGACCGGGAGGTGGGCAAGGGGAACTCTCGGAGCGGAAGGACCTAATATGGTGCTACCGGTGGGAGTCGGAAACCACCCACATAGGGAAGTACCCCCGGTGAGCACACTCACGCCTGCCCATGCAGAAACCACGAAGCATGAACAGGAACGTGTGTGGGAACATCTGGAGGAACTGTATACAGAGCATACTGCTGCTTAGTATTCTGCCACATGTAGGCACTTTGACCATGTCAGAAAGAGAGGAATCACTAATGGTCAACAGATCTTGGTATTTGATAAACAGGAGCCTGAGAATGGACTCTTCACCATTAACACCTACAACAATGACACTGTAATTATTCAAGACCCAGAAGCAGCACTTATCCTCTATGTACATGAGTTTACATCACTGAAAGAGCTAGCAGACACCTTGAAAGAGAATGGCACTCTAACAGCTACACTTCAATCAGAAGACCTGATGAGAAATCAGTTAATTCAAAAGTCCCCCCACCTTCATATTTAACCAAGCCACCCTAGCAGACATGAAGAGTGACAACCTGTCCCACTCACGCCTGCCCATGAAGAAACCACAGAGCTAGAAGAGATTCGTGTGGGAAGATCTGAAGGAACTGTGTGATGATGTCATAGTTGATTAGGGGTCAGATAAATGAAAAGTATATAAGCAGCAGTAATGTGAAGTCGGACAACTGGCCCCAGCTCTTGACAACATTGATAGACACTAGGAAAGCTACGTAAGTGTTCTAACTTTTACCTTTGATTTGCTTTTTTTCATAACCTGTATTTTTGCTACTATAAGTGCTGAAGTAATACATTGTTAAAACCTGTTTTTAACCACTCTGTAATTTATTATCTGGTTGTCGTAAGAATTTAAATAACATCAAGGGGTAAGACCCCGGGGGTAGTGGTGTCAGACCATATCCTGGGCAGGAACTGGTCGAAGCCTGGTTCCTGGGTAACTGTTTGAAAAAGGCTACGAGAGTCTAGTCCTCTATAATAAACCCTGCCTAAAGGGACCTTAGTCTCCACATCTCTTCTATTTCATATGGGGAGAGTATAACTGTCATAAGGTCTGATAGAAGGATAACCTTAAACACCTAGGTAGCCTCCCCAGTACTAGAAACTGATTATAAACTGGTTGGGTCGAGCCTTGAATGCGGATTGGCTGACAGTAGTGGTATATCAGACCGTATACCACGGGTATGCCACATTTTTTATTTGTACTACTTTAATTATGTTGGTAACCAGTTTGTAATAGCAGTAAGGCACCTTGGGCGTGAATATACCATACCACTACTAAGGGCTGTATCCAGACACTCTGCGTTGTGTCGTGCGTAAGAACAGCCTCTAGACACGGTATATTGGCCATACACCACACCCCTTCGGCCTTATTAAGTATATCAGGATTCCATTAAGAATCCCTCTATTAAACGATAGTCAAAGTGTGATAAAGCAAGTGATTACCCGATAAGCTGTAAGAGTAACCGTGTGACTATACTGTCGAACATAAAAACAGCCCCCGTCCTGGGAGTAATAACCTGCCAGGCAGTGGTGTAAAAAGTACCCAACTGTCATACTTGAGTAAAAATAAAGATATCTTAATCGAAAATGACTTAAGTAAAAGTGAAAGTTACCCAGTAAAATGTGTTTAGTGAGTCCGCCAGGTCAGAGGCAGCAGGGATGACCAGGGATGTTCTCTTGATAAGTGTGTGAATTAGTCCATTTTCCTGTCCTGCTAAGCATTCAAAATGTAACGAGTACTTTTGGCTGTCAGGGAAAATGTATGGAGTAAAAAGTACATAATTGTCTTTAGGAATGTAGTGAAGTAAAAGTTGTCAAAAATATAATTAGTAAAGTAAAGTACAGATAACCCAAAAAAATACTTTTTACTGAAGTACTTTACACATCTTCTGCCAGGTAAACATACCGTGAAGAGTAATTAGAGAGGCTAGGTAGCCTAACCTGGGCACATCAGAAGGTGAGTCTCCTAAGTGTCACTGATTCCCAGATAGACCACTGGGGTGTCCTGTGTATCTCAGCTAGAATCCTGGCCTGTTAGTCACTCCTCTAGCAGAGAGGTAGCTACAAACCCAAAGGCAGACAAGTCAGGCACTGGGGACCATGGTTTTCCTCAGTGTAAATTTGGCTCTGTGACATGACTATTGGTATACACTCTAGTTCACATGTGTCAAACTCATTCCACGGAGGGCCGAGTGTCTGCAGGTTTTTTTCAAATCTCTTGTACTTGATTGATGAAATAAGGTCACTAATTAGTAAAGAACTCCCCTCACCTGTTGTCTGTGTTAATTGAAAGGAAAAACCCAAAACCTACAGACACTAGGCCCTCCATGGAATGAGTTTGACACCCCTGCTCTAGTTGGTTGAGGGATAATCTGGGTCATGTTACAGGCAGTAATCAAAGTAAGAAGCTTCCTCTTGAGAGGACAACTAGATGATAACCAGCCAATATTCAAGTCACCAAGAAAATTCATTTCTCTGTTAGCATCAGAGACCTTATCTAACATCACACACACATTCTTCAGATACACTTGGTGGCCTATAGCAACACCCTAAAGAAGAGGCTTCAGTAACACCTACACCGTAGACATTCCTGTCTTTTCTACAGATGTTATATCCTTGTATTCCTTATGCTGTATCATCAAAGGTGCATCTCATTTTGCAAATTATTTTGATTCGACAACATTGGCTGTAGGGCAAACTGATTTCAAGGGAAGCGGGTGACAGCTATCAGCCCTCAAACTTTTATAATCAGTGGGTTTCCTGTAACGATCTGTGTGTAGAACATTATACTCACACAAAATCAAAAGATCAAGGAAACTGATTTTACCTGTGTCAGATTGCATAGTGAATCTCAGGTGCTCAGAACAAGAGTTAAGAAAAGCATGGAACACCTGGAGCTGTTTTGCATCACCCCTCCTTAAAACAAAAATGTCATCAGTGTACCATTTCCAAATGTTGGGCAAAAAACATATTTTAAAGGATTGAGAATTGACTGTTTTTCCATGTAAACCACATACATATTAACATAGTTAGGAGCCATAGGGGATCCCATAGCTGTACTCTTCCTCTGGATAAAGAAATTGTTTTGAAACTTGAAATAGTTATGTGTGAGTACTATTTCAGCCAATGTTACAACGCATGCACTGGAGGGTTGTTCATTTGGGTCACATTCCAACAGAAAATGTTCCATGGCTTCAATACCGCCCTCTTGTGGAAAATGAGTGTATAACGACTCAACATCAAAAGTAATTTACAAAGTATTCTCAGGGAGAGGACCCAGAGATTAAATGATAGAGATCATACTGTTGGTGTCCCTTACAAAGGGAGCTGTTCTGCGAGTGGTCTAATAAAATAGTTGTACAATTTTTATAAAGGGGCCATTACTGCATCAATGCCCTGGAGGTTTTGTAACATTCTTATGTAATTTTGTCAAAGTATAGAAAGTAGCAATTTTCGGGTGTTGAATAGCCAAATGTTATGTTCTTTTTGGGTGATTTGACCAGAACTTAAACACCAATCTAGGAATGTGAAGATAGTGTTCTGAAATTGGGAAGTGGGGTCACTTCTGAGTTTCTTGTAAAAGGTTTTGTCTAGCAGTTGTCTATGACACTCATTTATATAGACTGTCCTATCCATGAGTACACAACCGATCCACCCTTATCATCAGGGCAGGTCAGGACTGACGTATAGGATTGTAGATCTAACAAATATATTGCTTGATACATTTGAAACTCAGTCCCGTGGCTTCTGGGACCGTGTGAAAGGTCTCCTTTGTCTATGGTAGTTGTTTCGTCTTACCCTTTCCGGTATGGCATCTCGTCGGTATGCCTGACCGCAGCCATCTCTGCGCTTGTGTCAGCCCAGTCTCTCATTGTATAAAAAACTGGCACTGGAAGCAGATGAGGCACTGGTTGTCGAGCGTTGGCCTTGTCTTTTTTGTCTTGGCTGAATATCTTGATTTTATGCTCCTTTATTTCTGTAGACAGCTTTTCTTTGAGCTCTTGGTTAGTTTTAATCAATTCATTGAATATGCTATTGTCATTGACAGATCTTTGCAGAGCCGTGTGTTTCTCTTCAATCAATTCATTTCTCAGAAATGGCTAATACATTAATATGATCTAAGATTAGCTAATCTCAAATTTTGTTTCTGAGGCTACATATATTTATCATATTTTAGATCGGCAGGTAAGGGTGCTCTCGAGCGGCTAGATGCTCTTTACCATTTGGCCATCAGATTTGCCACCAATGCTCCTTATAGGACACATCTCTGCACTCTATACTCTTCTGTAAACTGGTGATCTCTGTATACCCGTCGTAAGACCCACTGGTTGATGCTTACAGTGGGGGAAAAAAGTATTTGATCCCCTGCTGATTGTGTACGTTTGTCAAAAACTTTTTTCCCCCACTATATTTATAAACCCTCTTAGGCCTCACTCCCCCCTATCCACCACATAAAACACCCGTTCTGCCAGTCACATTCTGTTAAAGGTCCCCGAAGCACACACATCCCTGGGTCGCTCCTCTTTTGAGTTTGCTGCAGATAGCGACTGAAACGAGCTGCAAAAAAACACTAAAACTGGACAGTTTTATCTCCATCTGTACATTCAAAGACTCAATCATAGACACTCTTTCTGACAATTATGGCTGCTTCGCGAGATGTATTGTTGTCTCTACCTTCTTGCCGTTGTCTCTACCTTCTTGCCCATGTTTTGGGCTGCTACCATGTTTTACTGCTGCAATGTTGTGTTGCTACCATGTTGTTGTCATGTGGTGTTGCTACCATGCTGTGTTGTCTGTCATGTGTTGCTGCCATGCTATGTTGTTGTCAAGAATACATATACATGCCCGACTGAAGTTTGCCAATGAACATCTGAATGACTCAGAGGACAACTGGTGAAAGTGTTGTGGTCAGATGAGACCAAAATGGAGCTCTTTGACATCAACTCATCTCGCCGTGTTTGGAGGAGGAAGAATGATGCCTATGACCCCAAGAACACCATCACCACCATCAAACATGGAGGTGGAAACATTATGCTTTGGGGGTGTCTCTCTTGGGGGGGTCTCTCCTTATGTAGTGTTGTTGTGTCTTTCTTGTCGTGATTTGTGTTTTGTCCTATATTTTTTATTTTTAATCCCGGCCCCCATCCTCACAGGAGGCCTTTTGCCTTTTGGTAGACGTCAATGTAAATAAGAATTTAGAGGACCCCTTCCCGCTCTGATCCTGATAACGGGATTTATTGACAAGGTACCATGGCGGGAAATTCAAAACGGCAAGAATCTAATAATTTCAATTTCTCAAACAATCAACTATTTTTCACCATTTGAAAGATAAACATGTCCTAAATCCAACCACATTGTCCGATTTCAAAGAGGCTTTACGGCGAAAGCATAAAGTTAGGTTATGTTAGGAGAGTACATTGAAAATAGCTGTGTGTAATGTTTTGTCAATTCAAAGACAGGCGTCACCAAAAGCAGAAAACCAGCTAAAATTATGCACTAACCTTTGACAATCTTCATCAGATGACACTCCTAGGACATTATGTTAGGCAATACATGCATTTTTTGTTCCATCAAGTTCATATTTATATCCAAAAACAGCATTTTACAGTGGCGGTGAAATTCAGAATTTTTTTTCTCTCAAATGCTTCCGGTGAATCAGCGTTACAATTTACAAAATTACTATTCGAAAACATTGGTAAATTATAATATTGTCATTCAAAGAATTATAGATTAACATCTCGTAAATGCTACCGCATTGCCAGATTTCAAAATAACTTTACTGGGAAATCACACTTTGCAATAAAATGGGGTGCTATGCTAAGAACAATAGGCTAGGCTATACAGGTTAGCACCATCTTGGAACCATCTAATATCAATAATACTATTGTAAATATTCCCTTACCTTTGATTATCTTCATCAGAAGGCACTTCCAGGAATCCCAGGTCCACAACAAATGTTGTTTCTTTCGACAAAGTTCATAATTTATGTCCAAATAACTCCAAGTTGTTCCATGTTGTTAGCGCGTTCAGTAGGCTCCTCAAAATGTAGGGCGGGGGGGGAAAAGTCACGACGAAAAGTAAAAAAAAATCTATTTACGTTCGTTCAAACATGTCAAACACGTTGTTTAGCATCAATTTTTAGGGCCTTGAGAACGTGAAACGGATAAATATTTCAACAGACAAACGTTTGAAATACAAAGTCTCATCTCACATGAACGCGCATGTGTGCGCAATAATGAAGTGACGACATCCCAGGGACGTCAACTTCCCTTCCTTGTCATCCGGTCTCTGTTCATCATAGACGCTTCAAACAACTTTATAAAGATCGTTGACATCTAGTGGAAGCCGTAGGAAGTGCAAAATGAATCCTTTGTCACAGCCACAAAATTTTCATTTCCTGCTTGTATTTTTCTCAGGTTTTTGCCTGCCATATGAGTTTTGTTATACTTACAGACACCATTCAAACAGTTTTAGAAAATTCAGTGTTTTCTATCCAAATCTGTTAATAATATGCATATCCTAGCTTCTGAGTTGGTGTAGGAGGCAGTTAAAAATGGACACATATTTTTTTCAAAATTCTCAATACTGCCCCCTAGCCCCAACAGGTTACTGACATGCCTAGTTAAATAAAGGTAAAAAAATATATATACAGTTGAAGTCGGAAGTTTACATACACCTTTGCCAAATACATTTAACCTCTTGGGGCTAGGTGGGACGCTAGCGTGCCACCCGTGGTGCACTCCATCAACAGCAGGTGCATTTCAAGAGCGGCAAATTTGAATCCAAATAAATGTCAAAATTCAAATTTTTCAAATATACAACTATTTTACACCATTTGAAAGATAAACATCTCCTTAATCTAACCACGTTTTACGATTTCAAAAAGGTTTTACGGCGAAAGCATAAATTTAGAGTATGTTAGGACAGTACATTTACAAGAGTTGTGTGTAATGTTTTGTCAAGTCAAAGACAGGGTCACCAAAACCATAAAACCAGCTAAAATGATGCACTAACCTTTTACAATCTCCATCAGATGACACTCCTAGGACATTATGTTAGACAATGCATGCATTTTTAGTTCTATCAAGTTCATATTTATATCCAAAAACAGCGTTTTACTATGGCATTGATGTTGAGGAAATCGTTTCCCTCCAATAACCGGCAGTCAAGTCAGCGTAACAAATTAAATAATTAAAATTAGAAAACATTGGTCAAATATTATATTGTCATTTAAAGAATTATAGATTTACATCTCTTGAACGCAATCAACTTGCCAGATTTAAAAATAACCTTACTGGGAAATCACACTTTGCAATAATCTGAGCACTGCGCCCAGAAAAATACGCGTTGCGATACAGACTAGACGTCATGTTGGGGAGATCTAAAATCGAAAATACTATGTAAATAATCCATTACCTTTGATTCTCTTCATCAGATGTCACTTCCAGGTATCACAGGTCCATAACGAATGTAGTTTTGTTCAAAAAAGCTCATCATTTATATCCAAAAAGCTCCGTGTTGTTAGCACATGATCTAAGCCAGCCGGACTTCTCGTCATGAACGAGGGGAAAAAATATATTTCCGTTCGTTCAAACATGTCAAACGTTGTATAGCATAAATCATTAGTGCCTTTTTTAACCAGAACATGAATAATATTCAAGGTGGACGAATGCATACTCTTTTATAACGTATTGGAACGAGGGTACCCAACATGAACTAGCGCGCCAGGTGTCTAATGGGACATCAACGTTCCATGGCTCTTGTTCGGTCAGATCTCCCTCCAGAAGACTCAAAACACTTTGTAAAGGCTGGTGACATCTAGTGGAAGCAATAGGAAGTGCCAAAATATTCCTAAACCCCTGTGTTTTTCAATGGGATAGGTTTAAAGTCAATACAACACATCAGGTATCCACTTCCTGTCAGAAAATGTCTCAGGGTTTTGCCTGCCAAATGAGTTCTGTTATACTCACAGACACCATTCAAACAGTTTTGGAAACTTTAGAGTGTTTTCTATCCATATATAATAAGTATATGCATATTCTAGTTACTGGGTAGGATTAGTAACCAGATTAAATCGGGTACATTTGTTTTATCCAGACGTGCAAATGCTGCCCCCTAGACCCAACAGGTTAAACTCAGTTTTTCACAATTCCTGACATTTTATCCTAGTAAAAATTCCCTGTCTTAGGTCAGTTAGGATTACCACTTTATTTTAAGTATGTGAAATGTCAGAATAATAGTAGAGAGAATTATTTATTTCAGCTTTTATTTCTTTCATCACATTCCCAGTGGGTCATAAGTTCACATAAGTTCACATACACTCAATAAGTATTTTAAAGTAGCATTGCCTTTAAATTATTTAACTTGGGTCAAATGTTTCGGGTAGCCTTCCACAAGCTTCCCACAATAAGTTGGGTGAATTTTGTCCCTCCTGCAGCAAAGCACTCCCACAACATGATGTTGCCACCCCCGTGCTTCACGGTTGGGATGGTGTTCTTCGGCTTGCAAGCCTCCCTCTTTCTCCTCCAAACATAACGATGGTCATTATGGCCAAACAGTTCTATTTTTGTTTCATCAGACCAGAGGACATTTCTCCAAAAAGTACGATCTTTGTCCCCATGTGCAGTTGCAAACTGTAGTCTAGCTTTTTTATGGTGGTTTTGGAGCAGTGGCTTCTTCCTTGCTGAGCGGCCATTCAGGTTATGAAGATATAGGACTCGTTTTACTGTGGATATAGATTCTTTTGCACCTGTTTCCTCCAGCATCTTCACAAGGTCCTTTGCTGTTGTTCTGGGATTGATTTGCACTTCTCGCACCAAAGTACGTCCATCTCTAGGAGACAGAACGTGTCACCTTCCTAAGCGATATGATGGCTGCGTGGTCCCATGGTGTTTATATTTGTGTACTATTGTTTGTACAGATAAACGTGATACCTTCAGGTGCTTGGGATTTGCTCCCAAGGATGAACCAGACTTGTGGAGGTCTACAATTGTTTTTGCTGAGGTCTTGGCTGATTACTTTTGATTTTCCCATGATATCAAGCAAAGAGACACTGAGTTTGAAGGTAGGCCTTGAAATACATCCACAGGTACACCTCCAATTGACTCAAATGATGTCAATTAGCCTATCAGAAGCTTCTAAAGCCATGACATCATTTTCTGGAATTTTCCAAGCTGTTTAAAGGCACAGTCAACTTAGTGTATGTAAACTTCTGACCCACTGGAATTGTGATACAGTGAATTATAAGTGAAATAATCTGTCTGTAAACAATTGTTGGAAAAATTGCTTGTGTCATGCACAAAGTAGATGTCCTATCCGACTTCCCAAAACTATAGTTTGTTTAACAAGACATTGTGGAATGGTTGAAAAACGAGTTTTAATGACTCCAACCTAAGTGTATATAAACTTCCGACTTCAACTGTATATATATATATACAGTATATAGATATGCAACACAATCTCACACTTAATTTGTGCAAGTATGTACAAAAAAAATTTGGGGACAGAAATTGTGCATTTTAGAGCATTTTTGTGTGGCTTAATTTGTGTGAAAATACACACATTTTTGTGCAACCTATTCTGTGCGACCTAATTCGTAAAAAAATTCACATTCATAGGAAAATACATTTTTGGGGGGCATACTTCGGAACTATCTGTTGAAATTTATTGGAGCAATTCATTTTGGGCACTGGTGTTCTATGTTTCACTGGTGTTCCCACATTTATTTATATAACATGTTAACAACCCAATATTGTTAATCAACCAGGTTGTCACCGAAATACTTATAACAGTAGCCTTGCATTTTTGTTTATTTGTATTAATGCTAATGCTGTTTTCTGTGCTTGTTGTCGCTTAATACTTTGGGGTACTGGTGCTTTGTGGGATTTTCTGAGGGTTGCCAGATTAGATTAAAAAGCTATATTTGTCTTTTTTTGTTATATCGATGAAGGAATTTGATTGGGGAATGGGAATAACCCACATACAAATTAACATAGTTAGGAGCTATAGGGGATCCCATAGCAGTACCCTTCCTCTCTATAATGGGAAATTAATGAATCAATAAATGTGGGGAAACAGAAGACCTGCAAAATAAATATATTTGGTTTAAATTCCCCACGTGCAACTGCATGGTATTTGCAACTACAACGAGTCTGGACTATGATCCATTAGGTCATATCAATGCAGTTAAACAGGTTAATGTAAAATAATGAATTATGTTGGATCACACTTATGGTACTTCCAAAGCCGTTTCATGATGATTATTACGGTTGTGTCAATCATGTTGTATACTTAGGCTATACTTAGGCCGTCATTGTAAATAAGAATTTGTTCTTAACTGACTTGCCTAGTTAAATAAAGGTTAAATTAAAAAAAAGGCCTACTAGTCTTTTATGGCAACGGCCGTTAGAGCTTGTTTTGACACATATGAGCCCTGTTCTGATCTAATGAGATGGATGTAGGACACGCTGGGGCCCCAGCAGGCGTTAGGCCCCGGTTCTCATGGCGAGCTGCTCAGAGGGGCGCTGTCCTATACCACTTTGCCCAACATATTATACCCGAGGTTGTAAATAAACCCTTTTTAACGTGATATAACTTGTATCAATTTTACAGGGCTGTGGATCTCATAGCCGAATGGCTTCAGACTGAGGATTTCTCGCCATTTATTTACCGAGTGCAATTTCTGGTTTATAACAGGTTGTACAATTATTTACAGTAGTGTGTTGATTAATTAGCATAGAAAACAGTATTGGCGTTAATAAAAAAATATTTTGGTGACAAACAGGTTGATAAACAATATTGGGTTGTTAACACGTTTGTTTTTTTATTTAAATAAATGTGGGACTCAAAAAAGGCAGTGTAGTACACCATTGCCCATCATATGCATTGCTCTACTAACTTTCAAAAAATGTATCTGAAGTTTGTCCCCCAAAAATGTATTTTCTTATGGATGAAGTTGCACAAAAATGTGTGTCTTTTTACATTAATTAAGCCACACAAAAACGCACAAAATCTGCGGAAATACTTTTTGCACGAATTGAGTGTGAGATTGTGTTGATACCCCATAAACAAAAAGTGAAAACATGTTTTTAGAAATGTTTGCTAATTTATTCAACATGAAATACAGAAATATCTCAAACATAAGTATTCATACCCCTGAGTCCATACTTTACATTTTTTGGGGACATATTTCTCAAGAAACATAAAACAGAATTTATTAGATATTGGATTTGCGCCAGAGCAGAAGTCAGACATTTTAGGTGCCCCCAACCGATTTGTGTTTTTTGTTCGTTTACCTGCGTTGTTTGTAACAGGAAGCCCCGGAGAGCGGGCTTCCTGCTGAGAATTCGAAGGTGATCAAATAAACCCCCACTTCCCTCAATTCTGCTAGCAAATGTGCAATCTTTGGACAATAAAATCGATGAGTTACGCGGAAGATTAAATTATCAACGGGACAAAAAAAACTGTAACATCTTATGCTTCACGGAGTCGTGGCAGAACGACGACAACATCAACATACAGCTGGCTGGTTATACGATGTCCCGGCAGGATAGAACAGCGACGTCTGGTAAGACAAGGGGCGGCAGTCTATGTATTTTTGTAAACAACAGCTGGTGCACTATATCTAAGGAAGTCTCGAGCTATTGCTTGCCTGAGGTAGAGTTTCTCATGATACGCTGTATAACACACTACCTACCGAGAGAGATTTCATCTGTAATCTTTGTAGCTGTTTACATACCACCATAATCAGAGGCTGGTACACTAAGATAGCATTGAATGAGCTGTATTCTGCCATAAGCAAACAAGAAAACATTCACCCAGAGGTGGCGCTCCTGGTGGGCGTTGACTTTAATGCCGGGAAACTGAAATCATTTTCATCGAATTTCTATCAGCATGTTAAATGTGCAGCCAGAGGGGGAAAATTCTAGACCACCTTTACTCCACACACAGAGACACGTACAAAGCTCTACCTCGCCCTCCATTTGGCAAATCTGACCATAACTCTATCCTCCTGATTCCTGCTTACAAGCGACAATGAAAGCAGGAATCACCAGTGACTTGGCCTATAAAAAAGTTTTCAGATGAAGCAGATGTTAAACTACAGGACTGTTTTGCTAGCACAGACTGGAATATGTTCCGGGATTCTTCCGATGGCATTGAGGAGTACACCACAGCAGTCACTGGCTTTATCAATAAGTGCATCGAGGATGTCATCCCCACAGTGACCATACGTACATACCCCAATCAGAAGCCATGGATTACATGCTACATTTGCACCGAGCGAAAGGGCAGAGCTGCCGCTTTCAGGGAGCGGGACTCTAACCCGGAAGCTTATAAGAAATCCCGCTATGCCCTCCGACGAACCATCAAACAGACAAAGCATCAATACAGGACTAAGATCAAATCATACTACACTGGCTCCGATGCTCGTCGGATGTGGCAGGGCTTGCAAACTATTACAGACTACAAAGGGAAGCACAACTGAGTGACACGAGCCTACCAGACGAGCTAAATAACGTCTATGCTCGCTTTGAGGCAAGTAACACTGAAACATGCATGAGAGCATTAGCTGGTCTGGATGACTGTGTGATCACGCTCTCTGCAGCCGATGTGAGTAAGACCTCTAAACAGGTCAACATTCACAAGGCCGCTGGGCCAGACGGATTGCTAGGACGTGTACTCCGAGCATGCGCTGACCAACTGGCAAGTGTCTTCACTGACATTTTCAACCTCTCCCTGTCTGAGTCTGTAATACCAACATGTTTCAAGCAGATCACCATAGTCCCTGTGTCCAAGGACACTAAGGTAACCTGCCTAAATGAATACCAACCCGTAGCACTCACGTCTGTAACCAGGAAATGCTTTGAAAGGCTGGTCATGGCTCACGTCAATACCATTATCCCAGAAACCCTTGACCCACTCCAATTGTCACACCGCACCAACAGATTCACAGATGATGCAATCTCTATTGCACTCCACACTGCCCTTTCCCACCTGGACAAAAGGAACACCTATGTGAGAATGCTATTCATTGACAACAGCTCAGCGTTCAACACCATAGTGCCCTCAAAGCTCATCAATAAACTAAGGACTCTGGGACTAAACACCTCCCTCTGCAACTGGATCCCAGACTTCTTGACGAGCCGCCCCCAGGTGTTAAGGGTAGGTAACAACACATCCACCACGCTGATCCTCAACACAGGGGCCCCTCAGGGGTGTGTGCTCTGTCCCCTCCTGTACTCCCTGTTCACACATGACTGCACGGCCAGGCACAACTCCAAAACCATCATTAAGTTTGCTGATGACACAACAGTGGTAGGCCTGATCCCCGACAACGATAAGACAGCCTATAGGGAGGAGGTCAGAGACCTGACCGTGTGGTGCAAGGACAACAACCTCTACCTCAACGTGATCAAGACAAAGGACATGATTGTGGACTACAGGAAAAGGAGGACCGAGCATGCCCCCATTCTCATCGACGGGGCTGTAGTGGAGCAGGTTGAGCGCTTCAAGTTCCTTGGTGTCCACATCACCAACAAACTAGCATGGTCAAGACAGTCGTGAAGAGGGTACGACAAAAGCTGAAATGGGGCAACCCTGGCATACACTACGGTGAACATTAAATATTTTAGATGTGTTAAGATTAATTATAATCAAACTATTATTATCTTTATAAAACATATTGATAACAGAGACAATGCTAGTCCTGAAACCAAAAGTGTACACCGAATGTATTAGGAATTTGTGTTCAATAATATCAAATGCTTTACAAAACTCGAGGAATAAAATAATAGCCTCGGAGTCAACTGAATCAGCGTAATCAATCAAGTCTAAAACTAACTTAACTGACGTGGCGACCTTTCATGAAACCAGTTTGAGTCTTTCTGGGTAAGTCTCTAAGAGCTTTCCACACCTGGATTGTGCAACATTTTCCAATGTATTTTTTTTTTAATTCTTCAAGCTATGTCAAATTGGTTGTTGATCATTGTTAGACAACCATTTTCAGGTCTTACCATAGATTTTCAAGTAGATTTAAGTCAAAACTGTAACTCGGCCACTCAGGAACATTTACTGTCTTCTTGTTAAGCATCTCCAGTGTAGATTTGGCCTTGCGTTTTAGGTTATTGTCCTGCTGAAAGGTGAAATAATATCCCAGAGTCTGTTGGAAAGCAGACTGAACCAAATTTTGCCATTCCATAATTTTTCCCCCTGAAACACTCCTCAGTCCTTAGCGATTACAAGCATACCCATAACAAGATGCAGCAACCACTATGCTTGAAAATATTGAGAGTGGTACTCAGTAATATTTCTTTGAATATATATATATTTTGCTTGCGCTAATGTGATTAGCATGATGTTGTAAGTAACAAGAACATTTTCCCAGGACATAGACATGTCTTATATGGGCAGAAAACTAAAACTATTGTTAATCTAACTGCACTGTCTAATTTACAGTAGCAATTACAGTGAAAACATACCATGCTATTGTTTGAGGAGAGTGCACAGTTATGTACTTAAAAATGTATATATTGACTAATTAGGCACATTTGGGCAGACATGATACAACATTTTGAACAGAAATGCAATGGTTTATTGGATCAGTCTATATCTTTGCACATTCACTGTTCCTAGGCCGTCATTGAAAATAAGAATTTGTTCTTAACTGACCTGCCTAGTAAAATAAAGGTAAAATAAAAATAAAAATACACTGATGCCATCTAGTGTTGTATCATACCAAAACCTAAATTGTGCTTAGAGTCCTAAGTCATATAATGGCCTTTCTCTTGCATTTCAAAGATGATGGAATACAAAAAATAAAGAAAACGCATGTTTTTTCTTTTACCATATCTAATGTTTTATATTCTACTACATTAATTTCACATTTCCACAAACTTCAATGTGTTTCCTTTCAAATAGTATCAAGAATAAGCATATCCTTGCTTCAGGTCCTGAGCTACAGCCAATTAAATATGGGTATGTCAATTTAAGCAAACATTTAAAAAAAGGGTCTGATCCTTAAGAGGTTGGTAATGTAATCCCACAAAAACATGAAGAGAGACTTATATATTTCATGTTTTGTGTTATTTGCACAAGAAAAATACGTAACATTATGATTAGAATTAAAAGACAAAACAATATGATGAAACTTTAAAAGACAAACGAAAGTGCATGTGCACGAGAGGTAAAACAAAAAGTTGAATCATGATTTGTTTAAGAAAATACAAAGCTAATAGTTGCAAGTAATACTAAGGAAAATAACACATTCAACAGAAGTAGACTAGGGGTAAAAATACATTAAAGTAAAGTTTTTCCCTATTAAACCAAAGTATGATACAGTTGCATTCAGAGAAACAGTATACTCATGTGAGAGTCAATAAGTCTCTGCTCTTCTTACTATTCTTTGAAATGTGATGTGAAAAAATATTTTGGACATCCTACAATTACAAAATGATTGGGATTTACAAGAACATGAGCACTTGATTTGCTCTTGAATATGAAGCTTAAATGCTAAATGGCAGGTGCTTTGTTTTTTTAACAAATCATCATGTTTTTTATAGTATTTATTTATTATTTATTTTGGAATAAAGTTAATGTGATATCACCTACCACAAATATGTAAACTGTAACATTTTTCTCTCCCTTCATAGTGAAGTCTCATGGCATCATTTGATTTCGTCAGAGACAAATTAACTGAGTGGAACCACAGTGACTTGATTCAGAGGTTTGAAGGTGAAGATATTTGTGATGTATTATTATACATTGTATGATACATTGTGTAATAGCACAATTATTGATTGATTTTGTTAAAATAATGTATGTATTATTGTACATTATATTATTATACATTAATAAAGGTATTATTTGATTATATTAATATGCCTAAAATGTATATTTCCTGAATTTCAGATGAAGAAATTGATGAAGAAGGTTTCCTCTACCTTGAAGAGAAAGACCTCATCAACTTGATCCCAAAAGCAGGACCAAGGTCTAAATTTAGAAAAAAATACAAGGAATATCTGAAGGTACTTAAACGCATGCTCCGGAACATTGGCAACTGCTCAATAATTTTTAAACCTCCTGCTTTGGGCTGGATGTGTCAATGTGTTGTTCATACATGCATAATCTATGAGCAAAATTAGCCACAAAATTCTTAGTTTGAAAGCAACTGTTTTCTGGAAGCTTTGCTGAGCTATTTTTCCTACATTTTTCCCCACTTGGGCCAGGCCCCTAACAATTCGAGTTCAACCAATGAGCAACCAATGAGAGAGGGAGAGAGAGAGAGAATATATGACGTGGTGCACATATGTTATGTAGTTGGCAATTTTCGGGGACCACTTTTGGCTCCCAAGCTCTACTTATAGAAATACTGACTAGAAAGTATATAAAACCACCGGAGAATCCCTTTAACAAACTAGGTGTACAATAACTACAATTACATGTACACAGAGTGACTGGGCATGGCCTATATTTATTTGTGTTCCTGTCATTTGTGTTGCTGTTCCTGTCCATTAGTGTTCTGTATTTTGTCATGTTCTAAGTGTTGTTTGGAAGACTGTCACGAGCGGAATGAACAGTTTAAGGAGTGAGTCAAGTGCAGGAGACTGAGGTCCGTGAGAACAAACTTAATTTAATAAATCCACGGGCAAGATTCGTATACAGCTGGGAGCATAACAGTCAGAAAAAATGACTAAAAGAAGCTCCGCTTAAAAGGCAGACGGGGCGCAGCCCGGCAACCCTAATGCCTATATAATAGAAGTAACACCACACGTAACAACGAACAATCCCGCACAAATCCTAGCTAAACACAGACAGACTAAATACCCCCCCACTAATGACAAACACAAAACAGGTGCATTCAACAAAAAGACATAACTAATAGACACTGAAACACAGATCGGTGGCAGCTAGTAGGCCGGCGACGACGACCGCCGAGCGCCGCTCGACCGAGGAGAGGCGCCACCTTCTGTGGATGTTGTGACAAAGACAGGAAGAATAGCTGCTGCTTCTTTGACATAAATCATAGTTTGTATATAGTTTGTATATATACTGCATCAGTAGTGCAGAATAAACTGTTTGCATTTAGTTCTCAGCTGTGACATTGTACTCTAACATGTCCACTGCACTTGCATATTTGCTTCACCTTTCAAATGCCTTAGCATATCACTGGACATTTTGTATTATAGATGCAGGATCTTAATTTGAGCCAGTTTGCTAAAGCAGCAAAAATAATCCTGCAGCAACAGATACGTGAACTATTATAAATTTTTTCCGTAAGGGAAAATCGAGCTTAAAATTTCAAAGTGGAAATTACAAACTTCAGAAGCCTTTTTTATCCTCAAATACACAACAAGTTTTAAATTTCCTCCTGCAACATGGTGATCAAATTAAGATCCTACACCTGTACAACACAAGGTTAGGGTGTGTTCTAACTACAGTCTGAAATGTTATTGTCCCTCTCCTATTGTTGGGCCAACAACTGAGCAACATTTTATGTTTTTTAACTGCAGAAACGGCAGCAACCCAATGATGATAAGAACATTCAAGCGTCCACGTCGTCGTTAGCCTCTGTTAAGGCCTCCAAGAGTTCCTCAGGAAATGTACCATCTTAACCCTCCTCTATAACCATTTACATAAAACCTCAGCCCTAAAGTACAATTAACCAAACCAAATGCATAATTATTATTTAGATCAGCATACAAGACCTTTATATTTGTCACGCATATAACCCAACATGGCTTCTGTCCCAAGGTTACTTGTGAGATGATCAATCAAGAGCCTCGTCAAAAGGCCATCATAAAACCCCTCAGAACTCAACCTCCTAAACGCTCAGAGACTGAAAGGTAAGCAAAACATCATTCCTTTATTCATCACTGACTACATACTGTATATTGCCCCGTTGGCATGGACAAAATGACAATTGTTGGGACTCTGTCACCAGGTCATTCGATAAACCCTTTGGTACACTTGGAGGAAGTGTGCCCACAACGAACCCCTCTGGAGTGGGAGAAACAGTGTATGACCAGGTGAGTAAAATCTAGATCTCATTTGTCTGTGGTCACAACTAAGGCAGTGCTCAGTGATGTTCCCAAGGCATCACTTCTTGGAATTGTTTGGCATTTTACAGATGGACTATCATACATTAGGATTAGGATAGCAGTACACTCTCTCTCATCACGCCAGAAGATAATAACAATCAAATCCATTTTTCAAGCTCTTTAAATTTTAGTCACTTAGCAGATACTCTTATGCAGAGCAATTTACAAAGGATTTTCTCATAGTTGCAACAGTATACAACATAGCAAACATCTAATCTAATCTCATCTATACACAACATCAGTCAAAAGTAATCAGTGAAAACAACATACAGGAAGAGAACATTAATATTTAAGAAAATACATCTCAAACTAAAGCAATTATGACAAGTTTTGTGGAATGATTCCTTTGTTAACCTGTTTCTTCAGAGTGAACCCTCAACCAGTAAGAAACCCTCTCTTCAAGTGAATATTTCAGGTAAAAAGCACAGATGTTTCAGATTTACACAAACAGAAAAACAACACAAAAATACCAGTTTGAGAATATGACAATGCGGAAACATGTAAAGTAAAACTATATTTATTTATTTATTTATTTAAATCACTTAGTTAATCATACTTCATACTATTGAATTGTGAGATACTTTACACTTGAGTTGCAAGTACCCTTTGTACCGTGTACAATATGCATACAGTAAGTAGACAATCTGAAATACTTTTTCACCGACTGATGCAACTCATTTGCATAACAGTATTGGCTATAACGAGATTGGAAGGTCTGACTGCTGTTGGATAATTTGTGTATTAATAAAATATGCTTCCAATTGTTTCCAGGCAAAAGGAAATCTGATGAGGCCCATGCAAACAAACAAACAAAGAAACAACAACGTGTTGCTGCATCCAGAATAACTGAAACATTTGGTAGGTGGATGAAGGTGTTTATATGGACCACAATCATTTTAACCCTTTACATTAATGGGAATTGACCCATATGCATAGGGTTTAATTGAAATGTTCTTACAGATGTATAACCATGGTAGCAATTAAAAGGGAATAGTTTGGAGTTGATGGGAAAACTATTAGATTAAAGGTGATGACACAACCTGACACAAATGAATCTAAACATTACACTGATTGATTTTATGTGCATTTTAAATTTACTGTACTTTTTGCCGCATTTGTTGATAACAAAATCGTAAAATACTCTGGATACATTTAGTATCATGATAAGAATAATATTGAACATTTGGGGTAGGTGCAACATAAAATAAAAAATGACAAGGGTTTGTGTGAGAGTTAAAACTAGTTCTCCATGTGACCACACACCTATTCTTCACAATACAACAAACATAGGCTCATTCTGTTCATGACAACCCAGATTATAATGTCATGTACTCTTGTAACTGTATATCAAACATAGTGATCGTAAACGTTGACACTGTATATTCCATTCGTTTCATGATATGGAAATGGGAAGTGCACATTTGGACTCACGGGTGTTTGGCTTGCTTGTATGACATTAAAGCGGTATTTATTATCATCTCATCTTTCAAAAAACATTGAGTCCTCCTACTTACAGCATTGTCCTCACTCAGACAAATGTTTTTAATTGCAAAAGTTGCCCAATTAGATGGAGGGATGGGGCAACTTCTTGTCGCGCAGTGCTCAAGTTCAGAACGGCTGTCAGTCAAAACCCCTACAGAGCTGTGAAGTGGAGACCCTGAGGTCTGACGTCATGTATAGCATGTTACTGTACAGCCACTGAGTTACATTCTAGGGACTTATGAGTGTCCAAATCTGCGGGTTGACGAGTGTAAAGGACTATGAACTCTCTTTTAATTTGCAACCATTTAACATCATTTATTGTAGACATTCCAAATGTACATGACTGACAGTTCACTGCTGTTTACAGGTTGCACAGTTAGTGAAGCTACAATTACAGTTGACATCAAAATCAAAGTTCATCATATGTTTTCAGACCTCAAAAGTGGTGTTATAGAGTCCAGTGCTCTGCTCTTGTAGCCATCTCTCTAACAGTAGTAAATATTTGGTTATTTGAGTGGAGTACTCCTTTAACTCAACACATGATGTAAATTCTTCAAACATCAGAACACAGCAACATTTTATCTCAGTTTATGATGTAGCAGATCTGAATGCCACTGTGCATTCCTCTCATTATTTCCCTGTAATATCTTTTCCACCTTTATAAACATGTTGACACAACAAGATTATAGCTGGTTGGTGACCTGTGTTTAACTCTGACAGAAACTGAAACCAAGACAGAGGTGAAGAAGATCATGCAACGTGTCAAAAGCAAACTTGATGATCTGCCTTCTACCAAACTCATTGACTTCCTCAGGTAAGCATTTTTAAATCTGGAGAGAAAACACATGGAGAAAGACCCATACAGGCCACTAAATTGCTTTATTTGTTTTTGTCTTTCATTTCTAACAGAGGTAAAATCCAAACGTTGGATAAAGTCAAAAAAGAGATAGTGGGTGTTTTTGGGAAGACTGGAGCTGGTAAGAGCTTCTTGATTAACACCATCTTGGGTGAGACAAAATTGCTGCCCTCTGGAAACCAAGGGGCATGCACCTCGGTCATGATTCAGGTGGAGGCCAATATGACAGACTCGAAGTACATCGCAGAGATTGAGTTCATGACAGAGGAGGTAATAGCATCTGTTTATATCCTAATCTCACAATGTTTTTAATGTGGTGTCATGAGGAATAGTACAATTAATGAAAGGCTTCTTTGAAACACATCAAGGTAACTAAAACTAAGATCTGAATCAAGGTCAGTCAGTCAACTTGCATTAAAAGAAGCAACAATATAAGAAACAACAATACAATATGTCTTGCTAGAATGTATTTTGCTAGAATGTACCTCGCTATAAAAACCAGTCCTCTTAATTTTTTATTCCAGGTTGCACATCAAAATATTTAAGGGAATATCCAATGGTTTGCTATGCCCATACAGTCACACCAAGCTTACGGATGTCTTAAATGGGAGGGAAAAGTGAGATCCGAACACAAGTGTAATTGCGAGTAATAGCAGGTGTAATTGCATGTAAATGAGAGGACAACGTTTGAAATGTAATCCTATCACAGCTGTTCAGATAGGGATAATGCAAGGTGTAAATGGGGTCAGAGTGTGCAGTTTCTTATACAGCATGTGTTTTGGATACTCAATTGGGAGTGTGTTCCAGCTGTTATGGAATAGATAGGTATATTAGTGGTAGGTCACAGATAGACACAACACTTCCACACCTCATCCCTTGGGGCCGTAGCAACCGGGTCCAGGTGCTGTGCCAGGCTTGTCGATTGGCATGCCCATGAGTCAATCTAATTAGCATAATAAAAACCCCATCAACATCTGTCTGTTTAAGCTAAAGATATCTGGTTTTGTGCATGGGCTGCGTCTCAATCCACCGCGCCGATGTCGGCCTTCCGCATCTTCGGTGGAAGGAGGCAGAGCTACAACATTGTTTATCAGATCAGAAGACATCCCGAAAATTGTTCTTCTCATGAAAATGTCTGTAGCGTCCGAACGGTAGGGCTAAAAACGTGATGGTGTTCTCCGGTTTGCTCTACGACCCCTACAAGCTTCACAAGACTCATCTGAAGTCGATACCGCCGATGTGCCAACTTCTGTCTGTAGAGTCCAAACGGTTTGGGCTATAAATTAATATCACCCCTCCATCGAAAGCTGAGACTCTCATGAACACATACAACAGCGTCCACAAGCTTTATAAGACTTGTCTGAATGTAACCCTGTACTGGTTAAAAAAAATGGATGGAAGTAGTTTTGTGCCAAATAATGTTTTTATATATATTTTTATACATAGTTAAAAGAAGAAGAAAAAACTGCTAAATGATCCATGGTATGACTTAAAACAATTCCATATGGCCTTGGACCCCTAGACATTGCATTGCTAGTGTAGCATTAGAAGTAGGCTGTCTAGGTTGTTTCATAACACTGAGATACAGTATGTACTACACATTTGTTATGGTTTGACATTTTTATTAGGAATGGAAAGAAGAGCTATGGTCCATCTTCAGAGACAGATCTTATGAGGATGGAAATGATGAAGACCAGGAAAGGGATGATGATGACGATGATGAAAAGATATCAGCTTTGTATGGAAAAGATGGACGTGGGGCAACCTTAGAAGAATTAATGGACAGGAGGCACTTCAGTGAAATTCCAGAGTTTCGTTTATCAGTCAAGAAAATATTTCTATGTGACACAGTAAGTGACAGTGTCATGCTAGTTCACTTCCGTGAAGATTGTGTGCTTTCATGAAAAATTATTTGGTTAACAAAAACATTTTAGGTCGGCAACCAGTTCTGATTGCAACTTACTACTCTGTTAGGTTCCATGATATTTGTCAAGTGTTATTTTAAGATATTTTGTTTTTCACCAATGCATGTAATGATGCTTTATTACAATTGCAGGCTGAAGAACTCTCTGAAAGGATAACTTGTTACACACGGAGTGACACACAGAGTGATACATTTAAAAGACAGTATTGGCCGCTTGTGAAGTGTATAACCATCAAGGTGCCAAACTCCAAAGACCTGCTGGAGCATGTTGTGCTGGTTGATCTTCCAGGCAATGGAGACTGCAACAAGAGCAGAGATGAGATGTGGAAATCAGTAATTATTTACAATTCTTATTGATGATGATCCCATGTTCTGTTTAGAATTGTATTCATCCAACTTTTAATTTGGTTGATGGTTAGTATCAATATCATAGGTACAGGTCCAAATGGCTGATGTATTTTAGTTTATATATATATATATATATATATATTATATATTATGAAGGCTTATGAAAGCTATATATGTTATGAATAGTATATTGTGTATATTATACCTTTACTGTTGGAACGTTCTTAGTTAACGTTATACTTCTACAGTTTGTTGGAAACTGCTCTGCTGTGTGGATTGTGAGCGACATTGCAAGAGCAACTTCAGAAAAGGAATCTTGGGAGATTTTAGACAGCACCGTTGGCCTCTTTGGACCTGGTGGAGAATGTCGAAGCATCAGTTTCATCTGCACCAAGACAGACGACATTGAGGAGAATCAAAAGGCTGATGCACGTACCTGTATTTTGCGCAGAAATGAAACAACCAAGAGGCAAGTCAGGGACAAATTCAACAAACAAAAAGAAATGAAGGTAAGTTATGTCTGACATGAAGGAGCATTCTGTGACATGTCAACATGATATATTTAGTAATTTCATGGAATTCCATGAGAGCAAGATTAGTAAAGATATTCATTAGACATATTTGTCGTCTAATAAGACAACAAAACAATAGACTGAGGAAATAGAAAAAAGGGTTCCAAAATGGTTCGAAGTAGAACCATTTTGGGTTCCATGTAGAACCCTCTGTGGAAATGGTTACATATGGAACCTAAAAACAGTTCTACCTGGAACCAACAAGGGTTCTTCAAAGGCTTCTCCTATGGGGTCAGCCAAAGAACCCTTTTAGGTTCTAGATAACACATTTTTCTCTACGAGTGTAGGTACTAATTTTTATTTATGATAAAGGTAAGAAACATTTTCTAATCTGGTATTTATTAGTCAAATTATTCTAAATCCAGCTTTTTATTTGATTAATTTAATTGAAACACAACTGCTTGTATGAGCACAATGAATATACATTTTTACACCTTGCAAAATGTCAGTGTGTGGACATGATTTAATTGGCTGTCATTGTCTCAAACACCTTTCAGAAACACTTCAGTGGGGGAAAGGATTTCCTTCAGGTGTTTACTGTGAGTTCCAAGGAATACCAAAAGGAAAAGCATTTGCAAAAAGAAGAGACAGGTACGATATTCTATTATTATATAGTATAGTATTATTCTACAACATAGAGACTGATTATATCTAATTGTTTCCTGTTATCATATGCTTATGCTTTCTTCTTTGTGTGTATTGTATTGTAAATTGTTTTACACAGCAACACACTTCACCTAAGCAGAATACCGATTTCAATATGTAATATCTGTCAAATTGAAACATGCAATATGTCCTAGTCAAGAACAACTCCAAGTGTAACCTGGACAATTTGATAGAAATCAACCACCTGCATTATTGACTATCAAATATTGTGGGTAGTATCACATTTCTGGTAAGACCCAGATGCAGACAACGTCAAATTAACAACAGTTTATTAATCCAACAGGGGCAGGCAAAAGACAGGTCAAAGGCAGGCAGGGGTCAGTAGTTCAGATAGGTGGGGCAAAGGCACAGAACGGCAGGCAGGCTCAGGGTAGGCAGAGGTCAGTAATCCAGATAGGTGGGGCAAAGGTACAGGACGGCAGGCAGGCTCAGGGTAGGCAGAGGTCAGTAATCCAGATAGGTGGGGCAAAGGTACAGGACGGCAGGCAGGCTCAGGGCAGGCAGAATGGCAAACACCGGGAAAACTAGAAAAACAGGAACAATCAAGAGACAGGAGCAGAGGGCAAACCATTGGTAGGATTGACGAAACGAAATGGCAACAGACAAACAGAGAACACAGGTATAAATACACAGGGGATAATGGGGAAGATGGGCGACACCTGGAGGGGGGTGGAGACAATCACAAAGACAGATCAAACAGATCAGGGTGTGACAGGTAGTGTGTATACATACAGCATGCCAAGCTATCCTCATATCTTCTAAAACATTTCACTCTATTGTAAGCAGATTCATCTTCTAGGAGAAGAATATCTAGCACTTTTGACTACTACTAAGTTCTGAATCCTGACTTGAGATATGTACGCATAACTAGGATTATGCCCATAATCAATAATTTTGTTAATCAAACTGAAACAGAAAAATGAAACGATCAAGACTTCAATCCAGGATCAATACTAGAATCAAAATAACACTAACACCAACCAAAGGAAGAAATAAATCACATTTTTAACTGATGTTGCAGAAATACCCAAACTTCAGGAATTTCTCAGAAATCTGAATGATCGTAGCACAAAGACTTCAGATTATGTTTCTGGAGCTTATGGGATACTCTCTCTGATACAAGGAGCCAACAGCAGCGACAAGGTATTGTACTTCCAGCAGAACAAATGTTTTTCTCATAATTAACACTAACCCTAACCCTTTCTGATTTACTCGATTTTTGTATGTTTTGTTATACTGAATGTTATCAGATCTTTAACCAAAACCTAATATTAGATAAAGGGAACCTAAATTTGCAAATAACAAAAAAATCTATTCTGATTTTATTTAACTACCGTAATTTCTGGACTATTAAGCGCACCTGAATATAAGCAGCACCCACTGAATTAAAAAAAAAGATTATTTTGAACATAAATAAGCCGCACATGTCTATAAGCTGCAGGTGCCTACCGGTACATTGAAACAAATGAACTTTACACAGGCTTTAACCTCTATGGGACCGGCGGGACGAATTCGTCCCACCTACGTAACAGCCACTGCCAGCCTGTGGCGCGATTTTCAAAATCTTCAAAATCCTATTACTTCAATTTCTCAAACATATGACTATTTTACAGCCATTTAAAGATAAGACTCTCGTTAATCTAACCACACTGTCCGATTTCAAAAAGGCTTTACAACGAAAGCAAAACATTAGATTATGTCAGCAGAGTACCAAGCCAGAAATAATCAGACACCCATTTTTCAAGCCAGCATATAATGTCACCAAAACCCAGAAGACAGCTAAATGCAGCACTCACCTTTGATGATCTTCATCAGATGACAACCCTAGGACATTATGTTATACAATACATGCATGTTTTGTTCAATCAAGTTCATATTTATATCAAAAAACAGCTTTTTACATTAGCATGTGACGTTCAGAACTAGCAAACTTACGGGGAATTCGCTAACATTTTACTAAATTACTCACGATAAACGTTCACAAAAAGCATAACAATTATTTTAAGAATTATAGATACAGACCTCCTCTATGCACTCGATATGTCCGATTTTAAAATAGCTTTTTGGTGAAAGCACATTTTGCAATATTCTAAGTACATAGCCCAGGCATCACGGGCTCGCTATTTAGACACCCGGCAAGTTTAGCACTCACCATAATCATATTTACTATTATAAAAATGTCATTACCTTTTGTTGTCTTCGTCAGAATGCACACCCAGGACGTCTACTTCAATAACAAATGTTGGTTTGGTCCAAAATAATCCATCGTTATATCCGAATAGCGGCGTTTTGTTCGTGCGTTCCAGACACTATCCGAAATAGTAAAGAAGTGTCGCGCGCTTGGCGCAATTCCTGACAATAAAATTCAAAGTATTCCATTGCCGTACGTCGAAGCATGTCAACCGCTGTTTAAAATCAATTTTTACGTCATTTTTCTCGTAGAAAAGCGATAATATTCCGACAGGGAATCTCCTTTTCGGCAAACAGAGGAAAAAATCCCAAAGGCGGGGGCGGTCGGGGTCACGCGCATAAGCTAGTGTCTCTTGATGGGCCACTTGAGAAAGGCGATAATGTGTTTCAGCCTGGGGCTGGAATGACGACATTCTCTTTTTTCCCGGGCTATGAGAGCCTATGGACGACGTGGGAAGTGTCACGTTAGAGCAGAGATCCTTAGTAAATGATAGAGATGGCAAAGAAGTTCCAGAAATGGTCAGACAGGCCACTTCCTGTAAAGGAATCTCTCAGGTTTTGACCTGCCATTTGAGTTCTGTTATACTCACAGACACCATTCAAACAGTTTTAGAAAATTTAGGGTGTTTTCTATCCATATGTAATAAGTATATGCATATTCTAGTTACTGAGTAGGAGTGGTAACCAGATTAAATCGGGTATGTTTTTTATCCAGCCGTGTCAATGCTGCCCCCTAGCCCTAACAGGTTAACGAAACACGGCTTGTAACAAAAATAAACAATGAGCAGTAAACAGTAGCCTACCAAGAAAGTCATTGGTCACTAACTTCCTCCTCCTGTGCACTGAAACCACTGAAGTCATCTCCTTCGGTGTCGGAGTTGAATAGCCTCAGAATTGCGTCATCCGATATTGCATCGTTTTCATTGGCACTCTCGTCACTTTCATCCGGAGGCAAATCACCCACTGAGCCCTCTTCCACACGCAGCAGTCTAGCCTTTCGAAACCCGTAGATGATAGTGGATTTTTTGACAATGCTCCACGCTGTCAGGACCCACTGGCAGACTTGACCATAAGTTGCTCTTCGCATGCGGCCCGTTTTAGTGAAGGATTTCTCCCCACTTGTCATCCAAGCCTCCCACTGAACACGGAGGGCCACCTTAAATGCACGATTTACACTGATGTTGAGTGGCTGCAAATACTTTGTTGTGCCCCCAGGAATCAGGGTGACAAAATGACTCCCGTAATCAGAATGATGGGAAGTTTGAGAGCGCTCGATTTAATCTAAACAGTAAATAAAAAAAGTTGTTGACCTTAACCCGTTCGGCAATTTCATTGGTCTAATGAAAGCTTCATGCTGCCCAAAAACTGAGCACGTCACAGAATGTGTTTTTTGGAGAAACATTTTTTTTAAGCAGGAAAAATCCATATATTAGCCGCATCATTGTTTAAGCCGCGAGGTTCAAAGCGTGGGAATAAAGTTGCGGCTTATAGTCCGTAAATTACGGTAAATTATGCAACACCCAATTCCTGTGTAAAAAAAGTAATTATCCCCTTACACTCAACTGGTTGTGCCACCTTTAGCTGCAATGACTGCAACCAAATGCTTCATGTAGTTGTTGATCAATCTCTCACATTGCTGTGGAGGAATTGTGGCCCACTCTTGCATGCAGAACTGCTTTAATAACTTCTTTGGGATAGGGGGCAGTATTTTCACGGCCGGATAAAAAAACATACCCGATTTAATCTGGTTACTACTCCTGCCCAGAAACTAGAATATGCATATAATTAGTGGATTTGGATAGAAAACACTGAAGTTTCTAAAACTGTTTGAATGGTGTCTGTGAGTATAACAGAACTCATATGGCAGGCCAAAACCTGAGAAGATTCCATACAGGAAGTGCCCTGTCTGACAATTTGTTGTCCTTCTGTTGCATCTCTATCGACATTACAGCATCTGTGCTGTAACGTGATACTTTCTAAGGCTTCCATTGGCTCTCTAAAGCCGCCAGAAAGTGGAATGGGGTGTGTGCTGTCTCTGGGCAAAGTATAGGAGCAGAGTTTAAGTGGTCAGCCTGGGGACAGTGAGACTGGAGATGCGCGGTCACGAGAACTCGTCATGTTTTTCTTTCAGTCTTTGAATGAATACAACGTTGCCCGGTTGGAATATTATCGCTATTTTACGAGAAAAATAGCATAAAAATTGATTTTAAACAGCGTTTGACATGCTTCTAAGTATGGTAATAGAATATTTAGAATTATTTTGGTCTCGAAATTCGCTCGCGCGTTACCCTTCGGATAGTGACCTGAACGCACAGACAAAACGGAGGTATTTGGATATAACTATGGATTATTTGGAACCAAAACAACATTTGTTGTTAAAGTAGAAGTCCTGGGAGTGCATTCTGAAGAAGAACAGCAAAGGTAATCCAATTTTTCTAATAGTAATTCTGAGTTTAGGTGACCCCGAAGTTGGCGGATGTCAAAATAGCTAGCCGTGATGGCCGAGCTATGTACTCAGAATATTGCAAAATGTGCTTTCGCCGAAAAGCTATTTTAAAAATCGGACATAGCGATTGCATAAAGGAGTTCTGTATCTATAATTCTTAAAATAATTTATGTATTTTGTCAACTTTTATCATGAGTAATTTAGTAAATTCACCGGGAGTTTTCGGTGGGTATGCTAGTTCTGAACATCACATGCTAATGTAAAAAGCTGGTTTTTTATATAAATATGAACTTGATTGAACAAACATGCATGTATTGTATAACATAATGTCCTAGGAGAGTCATCTGATGAAGATCAAAGGTTAGTGCTGCATTTAGCTGTGGCTTGGGTTTATGTGACATATATGCTTGCTTGGAAAATGGCTGTGTGATTATTTGTGTCTATGTACTCTCCTAACATAATCGAATGTTTTGCTTTCGCTGTAAAGCCTTTTTGAAATCGGACAATGTGGTTAGATTAACGAGAGTCTTATCTTTAAAATGGTGTAAAATAGTTGATTGTTTGAGAAAATTGAATTGTGGTATTTTAGTTGGTTTTGTATTTCGCGCCGTGCGATGCTGTTGGCTAGGGGTTCCGCAGGCAGAACGAGGTTCCGCTAGCGGAACGTCTGTCCTCAACAGGTTAACTCATCGACATTTGTGAGTTTTCAAACATGAATTGCTTGTTTCAAGTCCTGCCACAACATCTCAATTGGGATTAGGTCTGGACTTTGTCTAGGCCATTCCAAAACTTAAAATGTGTTGCTTTTTAACAATTTTCATGCGTACTTAATCATTGTCTTGCTGCATGACCGAGCGGCATTTCAGCTCACAGACAAATGGCCTGACGTTATCCTGTAGAACGCTCTGATTCAGAGCAGAATTCATGGTTGCTTCTATTAAGGCAAGTCTTCCAGGTCCTGAGGCAGAAAAGCATCCCAAAACCATCACACTACCACCACCATGCTTGACTGTTGTTATGATGTTCTTACTGGGACAAATCCCATCCCAAAATGTTATTACATTTTGCCAAATAGCACCTGGAAGATCATCAAGACTCTTTGAAGAATGTTCTATGGACAGATGAGTCAAAATTATTACTTTTTGGACGACATGGGTACCATTATGCCTGGCGAAAAACAGAACACTGCATTCCACTGTAAGAATCTTATACCAATGGTCAAGCATGGTGGTGGTAGTGTGATGGTTTGGGGATGCTTTCCTGCCTTAGGATCTGGATGACTTGCCTTAATAGAAGGAACCATGAATTCTGCACTGTATCAGAGAATGTCAGGCCATCTGTCTGTGAGTAAAGCAAATTAGAAAGGGTGCAACCACTTTGACAGCACTGATTATGTTGAGTTTGGATTTCAGACAGACAACAAAGAAGAGGTGTGCCAGGTTCTGGAACAGAGGCTCAGGGATGAGATCAAGTCCATTGGTCAAACTATGGATGAGGCTTATGAGACTTTTGAACGATGCCTCTCAGAAGGAGTTCGACAGTCAGAAAAATCATGCGAGCAAGTAATGAATAAAGTGATAGCACCAGTAAGCTACTTAAACTTTAATAGACACTTTTCCACTCTCATACGTGTTAGTCAGTTTTTGCTAGCACCAGAGAAGCTGAAAATCAAGAGACTCAACCAAGATTCCAAAATCGAATTGATTACTTCTTGTAACTCACGTTAGCATAAGATAGATTCAGACTGAAGTAAATGGTTGAGTAATCTCTCGTGGACAGACGCACGTAACAACTGGTATTGGCTGCGTCTGTCAACAGACTGTGGTATACGATGACTAATGAGGAACGTTGTTCTGGTGTGCAGATATTTAATCACTGATAATTTGGACAAATCCACATTTTGCGGGTGTTCACATCTTTCGAATTTCAGTAGGGGGGGGGGGGGGGGGGGGGAAGAGTGATATTTACCACCAGGCTAGTACAAAAAAAAACGATCTATCAAAACATGGACCTCTATTGCATGTTTATCGACCTCACCAAGGCTTTTGACACTGTAAACAGGGAGGGGTTATGGATGATCTCTGTAGTGGTGACATCTCTGATGTCTTCCCCATCTCCAACGTCATCAAGCAAGGATGTATGCTTGGCTTGGTGCTGTTCAACCTATTATTTTTCATTGCTGACCTCAACAATGCCACTAAGTACCTCAACAAAGGCATCTACAACAGCTACAGGAATGATGGTTCAATCTACAACCTGTTTAGGCTACAAGCAAAGACCAAAACACAAGAGCATCTACGGTCTTCTTCCCCAATGATTGTACTTCCACGGATCTACCACAACGGATCTGAGCTCTGGAATTCTGACCACTTCACATACCTGGGGAGCACCATCTCTAAGCACGGCTCACTTGGCCAAGAAATAACAAGCAGAATCCTGCCCAAGCCAGTCATTGGGAAGACTGAGGAACAGGATACTCAACCATCACACCATCCCTCTTTCCACAAAACCAAAAATCTATATTATAGTAGTCATCCCAACCCTACTGTACAGCTGTGAAATTTGGACTCTGTACAGTCGCCACATAAAACAGCTGAAAACATTCTCTGAGATCTATTATGGGTATCCGGTAGCAAGACAAGATCTCCAACATGGAGGTACTGCAGGGAGCAAACAGCACCATCATTAAGGCTAAGGTCATAAAGACACCGTGCCGATGGACTGGCCACACCGTCAGGATGCCCCAAAACCATCTCCCAAGAAGGATTTTCTTTGGCAAGCTGCAGCAAGGGCACTAAAAGACAGGCCAACCCAAAAAGCTCTTTAAAAACAACCTTGAACACAACTTCAAGTTCTTCAATATCCAGCCCAGCCATCTCACAGACATGTTCTCTATCTGATCCACCTGGCACTCCAAAATCTGCACAGCAGTAGGAAACCATCTAACTGCAAATCGTCAACCCTGACTCAGAGTCTGCGCTTCAAAACATGGACTCCTGAGCCACTCAAGAACACACAATAAATCAAAGTGACATGCACAAGTCATCATTATCCAAACATGAGTGATAGGTTATTACAGCTCCTTGCAAAAGTATACACCTCCTTGCAAAAGTATACATTGGCGTTTTTCCTATTTTGTTGCATTACAACCTGTAATTGAAATAGATTTTTATTTGGATTTCATGTAATGGACATACACAAAATAGTCCAAATTGTTTAAGTGAAATTTAAAAAATTACTTGTTTAAAAACATTAAAAAAATAAATAAAAAAAAACCTCAGAAAAGTGATGAGTGCATATGTATTCACCCACTTTGCTATGAAGCCCCTAAATAAGATCTGGTGCAACCAATTACCTTCAGAAGTCACAGAATTAGTTAAATATAGTCCACCTGTGTGCAATCTAAGTGTCACATGATCTCAGTATATATACACACACCTGTTCTGAAAGGCCCCAGAGTCTGCAACACCGCTAAGCAAGCAGCACCATGAAGACCAAGGAGCTCTCCAAACAGGTTAGGGACAAAGTTGTAGAGAAGTACAGACCAGGGTTGGGTTATAAAAAAATATCATAAACTTTGAACATCCCACAGAGCACCATTAAATCCATTATAAAAAAAATGTTAAGAATATGGCACCACAACAAACCTGCCAAGAGAGGGCCGCCCACCAAAACTCATGGACCAAGCAAGAAGGGCATTAATCAGAGAGGCAACAAAGAGACCAAAGATAACCCTGAAGGAGCTGCAAAGCTCCACAGCAGAGATTGGCATATCTGTCCATATGATCACTTTAAGCCATACACTCCACAGAGCTGGGCTTTATGGGAGAGTGGCCAGAAAAAAAGCCATTGCTTGAAGAAAAAAAATAAGCAAACACGTATGGTGTTTGCCAAAAGGCATGTGGAAACTCCCCAAACATATGGAAGGTACTCTGATCAGGTGAGACTAAAATAGAGTTTTGGCCATTAAGGAAAACGCTATGTCTGGCGCAAACCCAACACCTCTCATCACCCCGAGAACACCATCCCCACAGTGAAGCATGCTGGAGGCAGCATCATGCTGTGGGGATGTTTTTTTTTTTTGTATTTTTTTGTATTTTTTTTTTTTTTAAATCGGCAGGGACTGGGAAACTGGTCAGAATTGAAGGAATGATGGATGGCACTAAATACAGGGAAATTCTTGAGGGTAACCTGTTTCAGTCTTCCAGAGATTTGAGACTGGGATGGAGGTTCACCTTCCAGCAGGACAATGACCCTAAGCATACTGCTAAAGCAACACTTGAGTGGTTTAAGGGGAAACAGTTAAATGTATTGGAATGGCCTAGTCAAAGCCCAGACCTCAATCCAATTTGAGAATCTGTTGAATGACTTAAAGATTGCTGTACACCAGCAGAACCCATTAAACCTGAAGGAGCTGGAGCAGTTTTGCCTTGACGAATGGGCAAAAATCCCAGTGGCTAGATGTGCCAAGCTTATAGAGACATACCCCAAGAGACTTGCAGCTGTAATTGCAGCAAAAGGTGGCTCCAAAGTATTGACTTTGGGGGGGTGAATAGTTATGCAAGCTCAAGTTCTGTTTTTTTTTTTTTGTCTTATTTCTTGTTTGTTTCACAGTAAAAAAAATATTTAGCATCTTCAAAGTGGTAGGCATGTTGTAAATCAAATGATACAAACCCCCCAAAAAATACATTTTAATTCCAGGTTGTAAGGCAACAAAATAGGAAAAATGTCAAAGGAGTGAATACTTTCGAAAGCCACTTTATATACATTCAATTATCGTGTGTTGAGTCTCTGGATTTTCACATTTCTCTGGCAATAGCATGCATTGGCTCCCACAGATATAGACTTGTATAATGCTATGCTGTTAAAAAAATCTATATTTTTAATAATTTTTTATTCCCAGAAAGGGAAAAAAGGTGGTGGGTATCAAATAATGAAGTCTTTATGCAAGAATGGTGGTGTTCACAAACCAAAAGGGAAAAAGGAAAGGAGAAGAGGAATAAACCTTAATGAGAGTTTAGCCTCATGTATGAGAAGGCTCATTGATGATCAGTTCCAGATACATTTCCCGTAAGTCATTTAATCATTGTCAGTAAAAAAATAGATTTCTTTAAACACAGGAATTCAATAAAATCTGGTAACCATACTTCTGATTTGGACATATTGTGTTTCAGAAACGAGGGCAAACGTGGCCCAATCAAGGAGCAGATTGATAATTTCACCCTTGACACAAACAGCTTGGTTGGGGAGCACAAGGAAGTGTCACTGCATCTGACATTCCTCAAGACGGAGGTAAGATAAAAAAATTTAAAAAAGGAAATGCAACACTGACATATCCCCCCTCCCCACACTCATACTGTCCTTTGCCTTCAGACAGTATTCACACCTTACATTTTTTTCAAATTTTGTTGTTTAACTTTGTGGGATTAAAACATATTTTGTCATTTTTGGTCAATGATCTACACAAAATATTGGAAAGAACAATTGTAGCATTTTATAATGAAATCGGTGAAAACCCCCCACTTTTGATTAGATAGGTATTCAACCCCCTGAGTCAATGCATGTTGGAATCACCTTTGTTAGTGATTAAAGCTGTCACTCTTTTTGGGTAAATCTAAGAGATTTGCACACGTGGATTGTTCAATTATTTTCTATATATTTTTGAACAGGGGGTGCTGATACATATTTTTGCCCAGCCTACAGACGCTGTATGGGGTCTATTAAAGCCCCAGTACACTACTTTTGTTAAATAAATAATAAATTGCAGCACCCCTACTTCACGCGGCTACAGTTGATAATCATTGCTAGAAATCAATTTAATACATGGAATCGATTTTAAGGAGATTTTAAGTCAAAACTGTAACTATGCCACAGGAACATTCAACGTCGGCTTGGTAACCTACTCCAGTGTCTTGTTATTTAGGCGACTCAGGAACATTCAATGTCGTCTTGGTAAGCGTCTCCAGTTTCCTGCTGAAAGGTGAATTTGTCTCCCAGTGTCTTTTGGAAAGAAGACTGAACCAGGTTTTCCTCTAGGATTTTGCCTGTGCTTGGCTCTATTCCATTTATTTTTATCCCCAAAAAACTCCCTAGTCCTTTCCGATGAGCATACTCATAACATGATGCAGCCACCACCATGTTTGAAAATATGAAGAGCGGTACTCAGTGATGTGTTGGATTTGCCTCAAACAGAACGCTTTGTATTCAAGACAAAAAGTTAATTTCTTTGCCACAGTTTTTGTAGTATTACTTAAGTGCCTTGTTGCAAACAGGATGCACATTTTGGATTATTTTTATTCTGTCCAAGCTTCCTTCTTTTCTCTGTCATTTAGGTTCGTATTGTAGAGTAACTACCATGTGGTTGATCCATCCTCAGTTTTGTCATATCAGAATTATTAAACAACCACTACATTTAAAAAAAATCACCATTAGCCTCATTTATTTATTTATTTCACCTTTATTTAACCAGGTAGGCAAGTTGAGAACAAGTTCTCATTTACAATTGCGACCTGGCCAAGATAAAGCAAAGCAGTTCGACAACATACACAGAGTTACACATGGAGTAAAACAAACATACAGTCAATAATACAGTAGAAAAATAAGTCTATATACAATGTGAGCAAATGAGGTGAGATAAGGGAGGATAAGGCAAAAAAGGCCATGGTGGCAAAGTAAATACAATATAGCAAGTAAAACACTGGAAAGGTAGATTTGTAGTAGAAGAAAGTGCAAAGTAGAAATAAATAATGGGGTGCAAAGAAGCAAAATAAATAAAATAAATAAATACAGTAGGGGAAGAGGTAGTTGTTTGGGCTAAACTATAGATGGGCTATGTACAGGTGCAGTGATCTGTGAGCTGCTCTGACAGCTGGTGCTTAAAGCTAGTGAGGGAGATAAGTGTTTCCAGTTTCAGAGATTTTTGTAGTTCGTTCCAGTCATTGGCAGCAGAGAACTGGAAGGAGAGACGGCCAAAGGAGGAATTGGCTTTGGGGGTGACCAGAGAGATATACCTGCTGGAGCGTGTGCTACAGGTGGGTGCTGCTATGGTGACCAGTGAGCGGAGATAAGGGGGGACTTTACCTAGCAGGGTCTTGTATGTGACCTGGAGCCAGTGGGTTTGGCGACGATTATGAAGCGAAGGCCAGCCAACGAGAGCGTACAGGTCGCAGTGGTGGGTAGTATATGGGGCTTTGGTGACAAAATTGATGACACTGTGTTAGACTGCATCCAGTTTGTTGAGTAGGGTATTGGAGGCTATTTTGTAAATGACATAGCCGAAGTCGAGGATGGTCAGTTTTATGAGGGTATGTTTGGCAGCATGAGTGAAGGATGCTTTGTTGCGAAATAGGAAGCCAATTCTAGATTTAACTTTGGATTGGAGATGTTTGATGTGAGTCTGGAAGGAGAGTTTACAGTCTAACCAGACACCTAGGTATTTGTAGTTGTCCACATATTCTAAGTCAGAACCGTCCAGAGTAGTGATGCTGGACAGGCGGGCAGGTGCAGGCAGCGATCGGTTGAAGAGCATGCATTTAGTTTTACTTGTATTTAGGAGCAGTTGGAGGCCACGGAAGGAGAGTTATGGCATTGAAGCTCGTCTGGAGGGTTGTTAACAGTGTCCAAAGAAGGGCCAGAAGTATACAGAATGGTGTCGTCTGCGTAGAGGTGGATCAGAGACTCACCAGCAGCAAGAGCGACATCATTGATGTATACAGAGAAAAGAGTTGGCCCAAGATTTCAACCCTGTGGCACCCCCTGGCGCCAGAGATCCTCATAGTGAAATCCCCAAGCCGTTTTCTTCCTCTCCGGCAATTGCGTTAGGAAGGACACCTTTATCTTTCTAGTGACTGGTGGTATTGATCCCTCAAATTGTAATTAATAACTTCACAATGCTCATATACTTTTTTTCCTCACATCTACCAATAGGGGCCCTTTGTGAAGCATTGAAAACACTCCCTGGTCTTTGTGGTTGAATCTATGGTTGAAATTCACTATTTGATTGAGGAACCTTACAGATAATTGTGTGGGGTCCAGAGATGAGTTAGTCATTCAAAAATCATGTCAACCACTTATTTAATGCATAATGAGTCCATGCAACTTATGTGATTTTTACTCCTGAACTTATGTAGGCTTGCCATAAAGGGTTTGAATACTTATTGACGCAAGACATTTCAGCTTTTCATTTTATATTAAAGATGCAATATGCAGAAATGCCTCCGCTATTTCCTGGTTGCTAAAATTCCAATAGTTTGCCTAACTTCAGTTTGTGACATAACAAGCAGTAATTGTGTATAGAATCATTGTACCATCTAAAACCCTGTGAAATGTATTTTGAGCTGTTTGAAGCTAGTGGACAAAACCCTAAGTAAAAGACAAAAAAAAGTAAGCACAGGAAGCATAGAAAAAACTTAGGGCACTGTAAGCATAGAAATAGTACACACAGAACCGATCTACCGCTTCTTAGACTTGCTTTCAATGAGAATGACAGATCAAACTCAAATTTCTATGTGAATTTGGTAGGTTCGCCCCAAAAAGTTAAATATTGCATCTTTAATTTAGAAAATGTTTTACAAACAAAATTCCACTGACTTTATTGGGTATTGTGTTTAGAACCATGACACAAAATCTCGTCTTAATAATTTTTTTTATCAGGCTAACACAAAATGTGGAAAAGGTGAAGGGGTGTGAATACTTTCTGAAGGCACTGTACAAAAACCCCACGCAAAATGTTGTTGGGGGGGGCAAAAAGTAAGCTTTTCGAGACAGTAGCCATTTAAACCAAACCAGACTGTAAACCACTTGTAATTTGGGTAAACTATGCCTTCAACTTAAAGGAGGGTCTTCTTTAATATGTTTTTCTATCTGAAAGGAAACTGTGTTGAAGGCAAAACTAATCTGTGACCTCCGTGAGAAGAAAAAAAAAATCTATTCCACTCTAACCGAGTCAATCAAGGACACCATGCATCGATGCTATATAAGTAAGTCTTGGAATGAACATCGTTGGGGGTATATATATATATATATATATATATATAGTGGCAAACCTCTTCAAAGTTAGGAGCGTTTGTCACAAATGAAGTGGGAAACTGTCACCAAAGTCAGCCCAGAATGAAAGTTATTTCGAACATCACAGTACCTGTGTGTTTGTTTCGCTGTCCTGGTCCACCCAGGCCGCAGGTAAGGTCAAGGATAGCAGGGTTCGGTACACAAATCTGGTTCTCGGTAGGTCCAGGTCTAAACGCCAACAGGTAAGTCCAAAACAGTCCAGCTCGTACACGGTAAATCCAGCCAATGTAGATTGTCTCTTTCTCTATGGTTCATAGATCCTTCCCGCCCTCTCTCACTCTTCCTGGTTTTTCTTGACCTTTTATCTGTGGGTCGGCTCCACCTTCTGAGGGTTCCCCTTGCTTCTGGGAATTGTAGTTTTTGCAGTCGGCCATTTTGTGATCTGTAGTTCTGATCGGGGTGGCCATTTTAGTGATCGGGCAGAGCCCGTTTATTAGTTCTGCCCTCACATATCTGCCATTTATCACTCGACCCCCTTCTTTGCCACAATATATATATATATATATATATATATATATATATATATATATATATATATATAAAACAATTTGATAAAGGAATGAATTTGGTGCTTACTACTCCTACTATGGCCCATAAAAACACATTCATAAGCCCATGCAAAAAACTGATATCTCTAGCTTAAACAAACAGATTTTTATGTTTAATTTTTTTAAAATATTACGTAGATTTATGCACCGGCACATCACTAGACTCTTTAGGATTAAAATGTATTATCTGAGATAAAGTATTGTGGCCTAGTCACAAAATTGATAATGATATTTGGGAAGTAACACGTTTTCAAAAATATTTAGAATGTATTAATAGCAGATGAAGTCATACAATGGTTATGGAAAAAATATGATTACTGTGTTTCAGGGGCATCAGAGCATACAGGAAAAGATGCTCTGAAAAGGATGAAAGATGAGCTACATCATCACATGAAGAATAACAACATATTCCAGAAGGCCAAGGAAGATATGCTGGATTGTTTAACCAACCTGAAGGTTTGGCACATTCAGGGTCAGCTTACCAAGCAGGCATGCAGGGCACTTGCCCAGATAGCAAAATGTGTAGAATTTCAGGAAATTAGCTTTAAAACTGCAATATTTTCTCTTAGCTTCATGGACATTGGACAGTAAAGTTACAACAATTTAATATATACATTTTGGCTGGACAGCTGACAAAATAGATCATCCCTAATTTTGTTATATAACCCACAGTAAAACAAGGCTTGAGCAGTTTCAAATGAAACGATCGTTACAAAAAGTACAGATACTTTTATCTAGGGGAATGTTGTATCGACCAGCCTCAATAGCGACAGCGACTACTCCACATCTACATTTTACAAAAGAGCTTTGATATTGCTTGGATAAGAAAATAGGTAAATATGGTTTTGTCCCAAAAGTTAATTTAAAAAGACATTAGGTGCACAGATGTATTACTTATAGGATTGTTTATCAGTTGGTTCCACTTTAGTTCTTTGCTCTCTAAAAGTGCTGATTCAAAAGAATTACGTTCATTTCGTGTATCAGCTGAGTCATATGGATGGAGTTAAAAAAGGATTTGACATAGTATATAACATCTTTCTTTGCAGTAGCAACATCACAATCCCATAAAAATACACTTTCACATAGATGTTCATATGGAATGCTGCAAAATCTCTGCAAATTTAAAATAAATACATAGCCACTGGTGATACCATATACAGTGAGGGGAAAAAAGTATTTGATCCTCTGCTGATTTTGTACGTTTGCCCACTGACATAGAAATGATCAGTCTATAATTTTAATGGTAGGTTTATTTGAACAGTGAGAGAAACAAAAAAATCCAGAAAAACACATGTCAAAAATGTTATAAAATGATTTGCATTTTAATGAGGGAAATAAGTATTTGACCCCTCTGCAAAACATGACTTAGTACTTGGTGGCAAAACCCTTGTTGGCAATCACAGACGTCAGACGTTTCTTGTAGTTGGCCACCAGGTTTGCACACATCTCAGGAGGGATTTTGTCCCACTCCTCTTTGCAGATCTTCTCCGAGTCATTAAGGTTTCGAGGCTGACGTTTGGCAACTCGAACCTTCAGCTCCCTCCACAGATTTTCTATGGGATTAAGGTCTGGAGACTGGCTAGGCCACTCTAGGACCTTAATGTGCTTCTTCTTGAGCCACTCCTTTGTTGCCTTGGCCGTGTGTTTTGGGTCATTGTCATGCTGGAATACCCATCCACGACCCATTTTCAATGCCCTGGCTGAGGGAAGGAGGTTCACACCCAAGATTTGACGGTACATGGCCCCGTCCATCATCCCTTTGATGCGGGGAAGTTGGCCTGTCCCCCAAAGCATAATGTTTCCACCTCCATGTTTGACGGTGGGGATGGTGTTCTTGGGGTCATATGCAGCATTCCTCCTCCTCCAAACACGGCGAGTTGAGTTGATGCCAAAGAGCTCCATTTTGGTCTCATCTGACCACAACACTTTCACCCACTTGTCCTCTGAATCATTCAGATGTTCATTGGCAAACTTCAGATGGGCATGTATATGTGCTTTCTTGAGCAGGGGGACCTTGCAGGATTTCAGTCCTTCACGGCGTAGTGTGTTACCAATTGTTTTCTTGGTGACTATGGTCCCAGCTGCCTTGAGATCATTGACAAGATCCTCCCGTGTAGTTCTGGGCTGATTCCTCACAGTTCTCATGATCATTGCAACTCCACGAGGTGAGATCTTGCATGGAGCCCCAGGCCGAGGGAGATTGACAGTTAATTTGTGTATATTCTTCCATTTGCGAATAATCGCACCAACTGTTGTCACCTTCTCCCAAGCTGCTTGGCAATGGTCTTGTAGCCCGTTCCAGCCTTGTGTAGGTCTACAATCTTGTCCCTGACATCCTTGGAGAGCTCTTTGGTCTTGGCCATGGTGGAGAGTTTGGAATCTGATTGATTGATTGCTTCTGTGGACATGTGTCTTTTTTACAGGTAACAAACTGAGATTAGGAGCACTCCCTTTAAGAGTGTGCTCCTAATCTCAGCTCGTTACCTGTATAAAAGACACCTGGGAGCCAGAAATCTTTCTGAATGAGAGGGGGTCAAATAGTTATTTCCCTCATTAAAATGCAAATCAATTTATAACATCTTTGTGTGTTTGTTGTTGATTCTGTCTCACTGTTCAAATAAACCTACCATTAAAATGATAGTTTGATCATTTCTTTGTCAGTGGGCAAACGTACAAAATCAGCAGGGGATCAAATACTTTTTTCCCTCACTGTAGGTTTCCAGCCCATATCCCCTTAAATAGCAGCATTTGGCATGTATGTTAGTATTCAAATGAAGTACAGTTGTGTAATGTCTGTACATGTAACATCCCTTCAGTTTACACAGCAGATGGATTGATGTTTGGTAAATGTATTCAAGTGCTGTTGCTATTGTCATTCTGCTTTCACACAGCAGGTTAGGGGTGCATTTTTAGATGAGTTTAGGTTAGTACTTCTCTTGGGATCTGCATGTTTCCACAGGTCACCATAACAATTATGATCGCACTTGCTGAATTTAGATATTTGCACATTGAAAACAAACCAAAATACACGTAGGAAGCACCTAATTTATGAACACCTGGTGCAGAGCATTTAGACCAGGTTGTAGTAAAGTAAAATGTGAGAGTGGACTAAATAATAATTTCTGTCCTGTATTAGGAACACATCGTGATGCAGCTGAAGTGTAAACTACAAGAAGCAATGGATCTCTCACTCAAGACCTCCAACAGCTCATTCCTCCCAGGTACATGAAACAAACCAAATGCTTTAGGGTCAGATCGCAATTTACTGGGGGGGGGGGGGGGGGGGGGGCGGTGGTCCAAAATAGGGGAGGGTAGTGTATTTTTTCCCTGGTTTACATTCGCTTTTTTGCATGTTTTACTATAGAATTTCTTCCTTCCTACCCACATTTCCTCATCTGCTTGCATGCGCCTCTCCTATATCAATGTGTTTTGGTACTTCCCTTAGCACACGGAAAAGTGCAGTGCATAACTTTTACTATACAACAGGTCAATATAGTCTACCAGTCTATCTGCACTCTATACACCATTCATACTGACATTAGTGGTAGATGGATTGTTTGTCCAGATTTGCTAGTTAACATATTGCCATCAAACCTCACATAAAAAACATTCAAAGCGGCATACATTTTTTATATGAATCGACAATAACAAATACGAATAGCTGATAGGCAGAGGAGAGACAAGGTGCATCATTGCACACGAAATAACAGTGAAGACACACAGCAAATATATATATATTTTTTTAATAAAAAAATACAAAAAATAATCGCCCTTATTGATCTTGATTAGGGACAGTACAATTGTCTTACTTAGGCTAGCATACAACAACACAATGCAATGAATAATTACATTCTTGTTTTCAAGCAAGTTCAACATTCTAGCCTACTCTAGACTGCAGTGAAAATGTCATTTGAATAATGGCACATAATCCCTGTGATTTGAAAGTTTCATTTGATTTGGATCCGTTGTGGGTCTACTCCTCAGTTTATAAGGTCTAGAAAGGCACAGTAGCAGGCCAGTTTGGCTGAATTTTTACTTCTGATACTGAATGCGCTGTCTGTTGCAATTCATCATTCCCCCAAATCTTCCTATAATAATGTGGTCACATGTGCTCCAAGCAAGCCCAGTTATTAAGGAAAGCTTAACACACACTGTCTCCTCTCCAATCAGAACGGCTATTCCTCGCGCACCTAGAACCTAACGCTTCAATATAGCCTAAATATTGATAATTTAACTTTTTAAATGTATTACCTTTTATATATGTGGAATAAATACAACCAGTCACAATGTTTTCATCTGATTAGGCTACTTCATAAGTCTCATGTAGGCATGCGCATGTTCATCCAAAATATAATTCCAGCATCCTCAACATGGCTAGACATTAACCAGGTTTCCATGTGTTGGGTTCTTATTTTTCAGAGTAAATAACTCACGGACACTATAGAAGCTTTAAAATAGCTTTTTGGTGAAAGCACATTTTGCAATATTCTAAGTACATAGCCCAGCCATCACGGGCTAGCTATTTAGACACCCGGCAAGTTTAGCTCTCACCAATATCAGATTTACTATTATAAAAGTTTGATTACCTTTTGTTGTCTTCGTCAGAATGCACTCCCAGGACTGCCACTTCAATAACAAATGTTGGTTTGGTCCAAAATAATCCATCGTTATATCCGAATAGCGGCGTTTTGTTCGTGCGTCCCAGACACTATCCGAAATGGTAAATAAGGGTCGTGCGCATGGCGCAAATCGTGACAAAAAAATTCTAAATATTCCATTACCGTACTTCGAAGCATGTCAACCGCTGTTTAAAATCAATTTTTATGCCATTTTTCTCGTAGAAAAGCGATAATATTCCGACCGGGAATCTCCTTTTCGGCAAACAGAGGAAAAAATCACAAAGACGGGGGCGGCCAGGTCACGCGCCTAAGCCCACAGTCCCTTGATCGGCCACTTGAGAAAGGCGATAATGTGTTTCAGCCTGGGGCTTGGATGACGACATTCAGGTTTTTCCCAGGCTCTGAGCGCCCATGGACGACGTAGGAAGTGTCACGTTAGAGCAGAGATCCTTTGTAAAAGATAGAGATGGCAAAGAAGTTCCAGAAATGGTCAGACAGGCCACTTCCTGTAAAGGAATCTCTCAGGTTTTGACCTGCCATTTGAGTTCTGTTAAACTCACAGACACCATTCAAACAGTTTTAGAAACTTTAGGGTGTTTTCTATCCATATATAATAAGTATATGCATATTCTAGTTACTGGGTAGGATTAGTAAGCAGATTAAATCGGGTACGTTTTTTTATCCAGCCGTGAAAATACTGCCCCTAGCCATAAGAGGTTAACCTGTTAGGGCTAGGGGGCAGCATTTGCACGTCTGGATAAAAAAAATGTACCCGATTTAATCTGGTTACTAATCCTACCCAGTAACTAGAATATGCATATACTTATTATATATGGATAGAAAACACTCTAAAGTTTCTAAAACTGTTTGAATGGTGTCTGTGAGTATAACAGAACTCATTTGGCAGGCAAAACCCTGAGACATTTTCTGACAGGAAGTGGATACCTGATGTGTTGTATTACCTTTAAACCTATCCCATTGAAAAACACAGGGGCTGAGGAATATTTTGGCACTTCCTATTGCTTCCACTAGATGTCACCAGCCTTTACAAAGTGTTTTGAGTCTTCTGGAGGGAGATCTGACCGAACAAGAGCCATGGAACGATGATGTCCCATTAGACACCTGGCGCGCGAGTTCATGTTGGGTACCCTCGTTCCAATACGTTATAAAAGAGTATGCATTCGTCCACCTTGAATATTATTCATGTTCTGGTTAAAAAAGGCCCTAATGATTTATGCTATACAACGTTTGACATGTTTGAACGAACGGAAATATATTTTTTCCCCTCGTTCATGACGAGAAGTCCGGCTGGCTTAGATCATGTGCTAACAAGACGGAGATTTTTGGACATAAATGATGAGCTTTTTTGAACAAAACTACATTCGTTATGGACCTGTGATACCTGGAAGTGACATCTGATGAAGAGAATCAAAGGTAATGGATTATTTACATAGTATTTTCGATTTTAGATCTCCCCAACATGACGTCTAGTCTGTATCGCAACGCGTATTTTTCTGGGCGCAGTGCTCAGATTATTGCAAAGTGTGATTTCCCAGTAAGGTTATTTTTAAATCTGGCAAGTTGATTGCGTTCAAGAGATGTAAATCTATAATTCTTTAAATGACAATATAATATTTTACCAATGTTTTCTAATTTTAATTATTTAATTTGTGGTGCTGACTTGACTGCCGGTTATTGGAGGGAAACGATTTCCTCAACATCAATGCCATAGTAAAACGCTGTTTTTGGATATAAATATGAACTTGATAGAACTAAAAATGCATGCATTGTCTAACATAATGTCCTAGGAGTGTCATCTGATGGAGATTGTAAAAGGTTAGTGCATCATTTTAGCTGGTTTTATGGTTTTGGTGACGCCTGTCTTTGAATTGACAAAACATTACACACAGCTATTGTCAATGTACTCTCCTAACATAATCTAACTTTATGCTTTCGCCGTAAAACCTTTTTGAAATCTGACAACGTGGTTAGATTAAGGAGATGTTTATCTTTCAAAGGGTGTAAGATAGTTGTATGTTTGAAAAATTTGAATTTTGACATTTATTTGGTTTCAAATTTGCCGCTCTTGAAATGCACCTGCTGTTGATAGGGTGCAAAGGGTGTCCTCTTTACTACTTTTATAAATAGTATTGGTCTATCAGCAAAAACCTATACGCAAATGACACTTATGTACAATATTGCCTCTATGGATTAACAGACTGTTGCAGCTGCAATCTGATTGTTGACTTGCAGAAAGTCCTTGTCAATTTGAAATTGTTACTTAATGCTGTAAAAAACGAAGTGTATGCTGTTTTCTAATTCTCATAGAAATATTTCAGATTACTTACATATTTATGCATCGAGCAGGTTCCCAGCCTACAAATCAGGGCTTTTGGAATGACAATAAATTGAAGTTGTGTCAAGTTGTGTGACGGATTGGGAGACAAGCGCAGGAATGCGTAATAGGGGTTTTTATTGACCCAAATTACAGCGTGCCATGTAAAGGCACGGGGACGAAGACCAAACAAACACGTATACAAAACACAGAGTTGAGACATAAACAAAAGAGCGAGGAGTACCTCGAATAAATACACGGGATGAGACCCGAAAACACAAGCGCAAAATGATACATCACGGGATGAGACCCCTAATCATCTGCACAATACAAGCGGCACGAAAGCCAAAACAACAAGACACAGGTACTCACACAACCAACGGACATTGAACAATGATGGACAACCCATTGGAGAAACAAAGGGCACATTTATACAAATACAATCGGTGAGGAATTGAAACCAGGTGTGCGTAATGACACAGTTCAGTGCCTTGAGGCCGGTGCAACTGGTGCACGGAATGAGCAACAGTACCGGAAGTATCCATGACACATTTAAAATACACATGTTTAAAATACACATGGATGGGCTAGTTAAGAAGCTGAGATTTAAGGTAGGGTCTTTTATAGTGATAGATCATGCCTCTCTCTAGACAGCAGGAGGCAGACAGTGCAGTCAACTTTCCTGACAGTTCTTGACTGCATTCTAAGCCCCATTTATCGGAAAGCAGCAGCCACTACTCCTAAACCTTTGGATGCCGGCTACCAAAGCACCCTTCACTTTATCACAGGTGACAGTTTTAATACGCATCACTGTGTCCTGTATCAAAAGGTTCACTGGTCCTCATTAATGTCCCATAGGTCACTTCATTACTCCCTCTTTGTTTACAAAACTTTACTGGAGAAACTTCTGACTTACCTAACTTCCTTGTTGAAGTATAAAAACACCCGTTCACAGGGTTGGTTAACTCTTGAGGTTCCTTGGGTCTCCACCAAATGAGGTAAATCTGCTTTTAGTTTTAATGCACCCCACTGCTGGAACAATCTGCAAATCTCATTAAAATGTGAAGCTCTGGTGCCGCTCAGGCAATTTCGTGTTGATTGAGGACCTAGTAGATGAAAAATGCAACTGTTGTTTTTGACTGTGTTTTTGCTTTTTTCGTGTATTTTAACATGTATTTTATGGATGTATAGTTTAAATGTGTATATTGTATCACACTGTGTATTGTGTACACAGGGCTCACCTGGAAATGAGGCCCTTGGTGTCAGGGGTGTGAATAAATTTGCAAACATTTCTAAAAATGTTTTCACTCTGCCATTATGGGGTATTGTGTGTAGATGGGTGAGAAAACAATTGTTTTAATCCATTTTGAATTCAGGCTGTAACACAACTAAATGTGGAATAAGTCAAGGGGTATGAATACTTTCTGAAGGCACTGTAGCTATTGCTCTAGCTGGATAAGTGGTGGTAAAATGGTTCATTACCATTACTTGATTTCTCTCAGAAGTGTTATTGTGAAGGTATTTGATCAGTTTACCCTGAAGTAATGCACCTTTATTCTTTGAAGGTGGAACATCAACAGAAGGGGAGTACTTTCATTCAAACCAGCTCCAACTGCACATTGAGTCCTAGAGGAAAATATGGTCTCTGCTGTGAACTGGTGGAAAATTCTAGGATACAGCCAAAAGTAAGCATGGTCATCACATACAGCCATACATTCCTATATTTGTAGTGATGTAATTCCTTCAGAGTATTCCTTTGTGATGTGCTACTACTGGTTTGTGGTGTTGGGTATGATGTGTGGTTTTTATGTGCATGTACCTGACACCATGAAGTTCCCACAGGATAACAAGTTCTATGTGCTATATGGCCAGATACAGTAATTCTAGCTCTCTGTTGATGTCTATATTTGGATAATATTAATTTACATTTTGTGTTTCAGAGTGGGCAGTTTGACTATGACTATAGCCCAAACTTCCACCCCACATTTCAGGTATTTTTAGACGGCATGTCGGGTGCAGAGAACATCAGACTGAGTCTTTTAGACAGAGGAAGTAATGACCAAATAGTGTGGGAGTGTCTAATTCCAACAGGTTAGATCAAATGCCAGTTGGTTATTAACCTGTAAACCCATCACCCCTACTCATTTAAACTGTATACAACACACTGTACACCCCTCACCCCCTACTCATTTAAACTGTATACAACACTGTACACCCCTCACCCCTACTCATTTAAACTGTATACAACACCGTACACCCCTCACCCCTACTAATTTAAACTGTATTCAACACACTGTACACTCCTCACCCCTACTCATTTAAACTGTATACAACACTGTACACCCCTCACCCCCTACTTATTTAAACTGTATTCAACACACTGTACACCCCTCACCCCTACTCATTTAAACTGTATACAACACACTGTACACCCCTCACCCCTACTCATTTAAACTGTATAAAACACTGTACACCCCTCACCCCTACTTATTTAAACTGTATTCAACACACTGTACACCCCTCACCCCCTACTTATTTAAACTGTATACAACACACTGTACACCCCTCACCCCCTACTTATTTAAACTGTATTCAACACACTGTACACCCCTCACCCCCTACACATTTAAACTGTATTCAACACACTGTACACCCATCACCCCTACTCATTTAAACTGTATACAACACTGTACACCCCTCACCCCTACTCATTTAAACTGTACACCCCTCACCCCTACTTATTTAAACTGTATACAACACTGTACACCCCTTACCCCCTACACATTTAAACTGTATTCAACACACTGTACACCCCTCACCCCTACTCATTTAAACTGTATACAACACTGTACACCCCTCACCCCTACTCATTTAAACTGTATACAACACTGTACACCCCTCACTCCTACTCATTTAAGCTGTATACAATACTGTACACCCCTCACTCCTACTCATTTAAACTGTATACAACACTGTACACCCCTCACTCCTACTCATTTAAACTGTATACAACACTGTACACCCCTCACCCCTACTCATTTAAGCTGTATACAACACTGTACACCCCTCACTCCTACTCATACTGTATACAACACTGTACACCCCTCACCCCTACTTATTTAAACTGTATACAACACTGTGCACCCCTCACCCCTACTCATTTAAACTGTATACAACACTGTACACCCCTCACCCCTACTCATTTAAACTGTATACAACACTGTACACCCCTCACCCCTACTCATTTAAACTGTATTCAACACACTGTACACCCCTCACCCCTAGTCATGTAAACTGTATACAACACACTGTACACCCCTCACCCCTACTTATTTAAACTGTATACAACACACTGTATACCTCTCACCCCTACTCATTTAAACTGTATACAACACACTGTACACCCCTCACCCCCTACTCATTTAAACTGTATTCAACACTGTACACCCCTCACCCCTACTCATTTAAACTGTATTCAACACACTGTACACCCCTCACCCCCTACTTATTTAAACTGTATACAACACACTGTACACCCCTCACCCCCTACTCATTTAAACTGTATTCAACACACTGTACACCCCTCACCCCTACTCATTTAAACTGTATACAACACACTGTACACCCCTCACCCCCTACTCATTTAAACTGTATTCAACACTGTACACCCCTCACCCCCTACTTATTTAAACTGTATTCAACACACTGTACACCCCTCACCCCTACTCATTTAAACTGTATACAACACACTGTACATCCATCACCCCCTACTCATTTAAGCTGTATTCAACACTGTACACCCCTCACCCCCTACTCATTTAAACTGTATTCAACACTGTACACCCCTCACCCCCTACTTATTTAAACTGTATTCAACACACTGTACCCCCCTCATCCCCTACTTATTTAAACTGTATTCAACACACAGGATAAAATAAATGTGTTTCGGTTTTCTTCAGATTTGGAACCACCTCAAGTCAATCCAATCAACCCTAATCCAGGTAGGGTTTTGTTTTCTCTTTCGCATTGTCTATGGCTATACCTCTGATATGGAATGTGTTTGAGTGACATGCAAAGGAATCAATCATTGTTTTGTTAACTTTTATTGTAGATATTGTAAGAACAGCATCAAGTGATGTATATATCAGTTTTGTATATACTGTATGTATTTATACTTTGGACTCTGACATTGTTCTTCCTAATTTTTCTTAATTCCATTATTTTACTTTTTAGATTTGTGTGTATTGTTGTGTAGCTTTTAGATTTTACTGCACTGTTGGAGCTATGAACACATACATGCATTTCTCTACACCAGCAATAACATCTGCTAAATATGTGTATTCAACCAATACAATTTCATTTGATATGTTAAAAGAAACACATTGAGACAAATATGTTTTGTTGTATTTACTGGCTTGTTATGTAGAACACAGTTGTTCTTGAGGGTTTTAGATAATTATGGCTCTAATAATATGACCTAGATGTGTATGCATTTTCTGACATGAGTCTCAGGTGCTGAGCCTGAACTGAACCAGCTCGCAGGTGAAGCATTTGTTGATGAACATATGGCTGCTCTCATTCAGAGGGTCACGATGGTGCTACCTGTAGCAGATCACCTGTTTACTGAGAACATGATCCAACCGGAAATGTACACAAAAATCCGCAGTGCTTCAACCAGTCAGGAGCAAATGAGAGTGGTTTTTGATGCTGCACGAACAGGAGGAACAAGTGTGAAATCTGCCTTGTACAATTCTCTCCAAATCTATGAACCTCATCTTGTCCAGGACCTGGGTAAGATCAAACTCCTCTGAGCCCCTGTAGCTCATTTTTTTATTTTTCCTTTATTTAACTTGACATGTCAGTTAAGAATAAATTCTTATTTTCAATAACAGCCTAAGAACAGTGGGTTAACTGCCTTGTTCAGGGGCAGAACGACAGATTTGTACCTTGTCAGCTCGGGGATTCGATCTTGCAACCTTTCAGTTACTAGGCCAATGCTCTAACCACTAGGCTACCCTGCCGTTTCCTCAGTCATTTGGCAGGGCATGGTGCTTGCAACGCCAGGATAGTGGGTTAAATTCCCAGGAGCACCCATACGTAATAATATATGCACGCATGACTGTAAGTCCCTTTGGATAAAAGGGTCTGATACTGTAAATGTAATCATGCAGAGACCATAGAATGGCCCATGTAACTTTCAAAGTTTCCCAAAATAACCCTAATATTTCATATAGACGGCCTGCACTTAGGGCTTGTACAGACAGAATACACTAAGTATTTGTCTGTCCATCAAAAGATGAATTAAACTCAAAAAAAAGAAACGTCCCTTTTTCAGGACCCTGTCTTTCACAGATCTTCATTGTAAAAGGTTTAAACACTGTTTCCCATGCTTGTTCAATGAACCATAAACAATCAATGAACATGCACCTGTGGAACGGTCGTTAAGACACTAACAGCTTAGGCAATTAAGGTCACAGTTATGAAAACTTAGGACACTAAAGACGCCTTTCTACTGACTCTGAAAAACACCAAAAGAAAGATGCCCAGGGTCCCTGCTCATCTGCGTGAACGTGCCTTAGGCATGCTGCAAGGAGGCATGAGGACTGCAGATATGGTCAAGGCAATAAATTGAATTGTCCGTACTGTGCGACGCCGAAGACAGCGCTACAGGGACACAGGATGGACAGCTAATTGTCCTTGTAGTGGCAGACCATGTGTAACAACACCTGCACAGGATCAGTACATCCGAACATCACACCTGCTTGACAGGTACAGGATGGCAACAACAACTGCACAAGTTACACCAGGAACGCACAATCCCTCCATCAGTGCTCAGACTGTCCGCAATAGGCTGAACTGAGGGCTTGTAGGTATAGGGCTTGAGCGGGATAGATTTGGAGGTGGAGGGTCCGTCATGGTCTGGGGCGATGTGTCACAGCATCATCGAATTGAGCTTGTTGTCATTGCAGGCAATCTCAACGCTGTGCGTTACAGGAAAGACATCCTCCTCCCTCATGTGGTACCCTTCCTGCAGGCTTATCCTGACATGACCCTCCAGCATGACAATGCCACCAGCCATACGCTTGTTCTGTGCGTGATTTCCTGCAAGACAGGAATGTCAGTGTTCTGCCATGGCCAGCGAAGAGCCCGGATCTCAATCCCATTGAGCACGTCTGGGACCTGTTGGATCAGAGGATGAGGGCAAGGGCAAGGCCCTTCCCCCCCAGAAATGTCCGGGAACTTGCAGGTGCCTTGGTGGAAGAGTGGGGTAACATCTCACAGCAAGAACTGGCAAATCTGGTGCAGTCCATGAGGAGGAGATGCACTGCAGTACTTAATGCAGCTGGTGGCCACACCAGATACTGACTGTTACTTTGGATTTTGACCCCCCCTTTGTTCAGGGACACATTGTTCCATTTCTGTTAGTCACATGTCTGTGGAACTTGTTCAGTTTTTGTCTCAGTTGTTGATTTTTTTGCTGAGTTTAATTTCAGCATGTTTGGAGTATTGCAGCATTGAGTGCATTGCATTTCCCCCACTTTTTTCTTTAAACTTCTTAATTATTTTGTTGCATAAACAATCACTGCCTTCTTACAAACATTATACACTACATTTAAAGATCAGTTACCAGATAATTCCCGCTACAATAATGTAAGGTATTGTTGCAGAGTTCAGTGCAGTTCGGTGGACAGAGAGTGTATTCTTATGTGTGTATTCAGAGTGTGTATTCCCATAGTGTGTATTCTTATGTATTTTGATGGAAAGTATGTACATTTACAGTAACATGTCTAATCCCATTCTTCTACCAATGGCAGCAGCAGCTTCCCGCTGATGAATGGGATGGCCTGGGTTGGTTCTCGACCGCTGGACAAAGGGCAGCAAGCGGTCCCTCTTCCAGAGCAGGATGTCAGAATACTACAGTCACTATGCTCCTAATCTGCATTGGAGTGTTGGTAGATATGACTGACAGCAAGTCTATGATGATTTAAAGTGAAAGCTTCTTGTGAAATCTATTGTCTGTTATAGTAGTTTGTTAGACTGGAAATCCAGTGTGTTTGTGCTAACATTCCAATCCTTGCAACTTCTTGTCATGCCAAACAGTCTGACAAGAATCAGTCAAAATCAAATATACGTTTTTTCATCACTTGCACAGGATAGTGTGTGTGTGTGTGTGTGTGTGTGTGTGTGTGTGTGTGTGTGTGTGTGTGTGTGTGTGTGTGTGTGTGTGTGTGTGTGTGTGTGTGTGTGTGTGTGTGTGGAGTGATTGCAGGTAGACAGCAAGTGATGAGTGATAAGCTGTTCAGAGCCTGTTGCTCCGAGACCTGATGCTCCGGTACTGTCTGCTAGATGTATTTGTGGGGCGGCAGCGTAGCCTAGTGGTTAGAGCGTTGGACTAGTAACTGAAAGGTTGCAAGATCGAATCCCTGAGCTGACAAGGTACAAATCTGTCGTTCTGCCCCTGAACAAGGCAGTTAACCCACTGTTCCTAGGCAGTTAACCCACTGTTCCTAGGCAATCATTGAAAATAAGAATTTGTTCTTAACTGACTTGCCTAGTAAAATAAAGGTAAAAAAATATTTACAAAATGGTGGTGGAGAGAACTGGCTGTGGCTGGGGTGATCTTCTGGGCCTTCCTGGTGTAGATGTCCTGTGGACCTGGGTTTTCGCACCCCAGTGATGAACTGTGCAGACTTCACCACCCTCTGTAGAGCCTTGTGGTGGAGGGCGGTGATGCAGCCAGTCAGTATGCAGCACAATGGTGCATCTGCAGAAGCTGGTGAGGATCTGAGGGGCCATGCCAGGTTTTTCAGCCGCCTGAGGAAGAACAGGCGGCTGTGCCTTCTTGATAAATGCACAACCGTTCTCACAAGGAGTGGAATGTTATCACAAACATGCCAGATTTCTTCAGCCTAGTAGTGTGTCCTACAATAATTTGTAACCATGTTCATTTTTAAATGTCTTGTGTCTTCGTCGTTAGATTGGGTGGTACATTTTCTCATTTACTTACATTAATGTGGTGATTAAAAATTACTCTTTTAATGTTGAAATGTTGACTTTTAATACCATCCAGTTTCTACAAACGCGTTGAACTATAAGGGTGTATGTTATTAATAGTCCGGTTTGTATGTTTCTGACTGGCTACTCTTGTTCTCTGGTGGTAGCCACCATGTGTAGTTCTGTCCTTGAGCTGTTCTTGTCTATTGATGCTCTGTATTATGTCATGTTTTGTGTGGACCCCAGGAAGAGTAGCTGCTGCTTTTGCAACAGCTAATGGGGATCCTAATAAAATACCAAATAGAGAGAAAATTAAATCCTTGAGGAAAAACTTTAACCTTGGGATGGTCCAATTGTTGCTGTTTACCAAAGTCTCCATTCTATTTCTCTGAAATGTTGCCTTACTCTACTTTTCGAATAGCAAGCCTCTATTGAAACGGTGTAGTCAGAACATTATATGCAATTTTGGGTGTTGTCAATTATTTTTCAGTTTAGTGAATTGGTCTGAATTTTCATATCTTATCACAAAGTCCTTTATTACACAGATATTTCACAAGTATGTCTGCTTTTGAATGGATGCATATTCCTTGAGCTACTACAGTTATTAAATTGTTTATTTTTATTTTAGTTTACCAATCATATGCTGATGGTTTATTTTCATTCATTCAAGGGATTGATGTGTCTATTGTTTTATGTTTGACTTTTTAAACCTGTTGTGTAATATTATTGGTTAATTGTTTTATACATGTTTTTATGCAGAAATATGATATCAGGGTATGTTTCTTTTCAATTGACTATTTAACCAAAATGTGTTAATGTGATGTTGTTTTAACCTACCATAGGTTATATTTTTTTCATATAATTTTCTATTTTGTGTATTGTTGAGTATTGTTAAATGATTAAATGATGTCCACTGTGCGGAAAGGGGAAGTTTGAAAATCATGTCCTCTTATGGGTTTATTTCTCAATAAATAATGACTATAAATAGTTATGGTGTGGTAATTCCCTTCACATGAAAACAACATGGTGTGGTGTTTGGGGGTTAATGATTGTATTGACATAATAGCTATGTCACAAAAAGAGCCGTGTTGAATAGACCAAACTGCAGCGGGAATATGGATGCTCATATTTTAATTCAAAACAAGGAATAAAGCATCCACTGGAAAAACAATACACACGACAGGAACAGTCTTACAGGCATACAAAACGCAGTGCAAGAACTACCCACAACCCCAAAGAAAAACACACACACCTATATAGGACTCCCAATCAAAGGCAACACAACACACCTGCCTTCAATTGGAAGTCCCAATCACCAACACAAACACTCACACACACAAAACTGCCACGTCCTGACCCCAAAACGAATACAATAGCTCCATCTGCTGGTCATGACGTGACAGTACCCCCCCCCCCCCCCCCCCCCTCAAGGTGCAGACCCCGGAATGCACCTACCAACAGAAAACACCAACAACAAAAAATCCCCAACAAAACCCCATTAAACAATAACCCCTAAACAATAAGGGAGGGAAGGGAGGGTGGCTGCCGTCAACGACGGCACTGTGCTACACCCTCCCTCCCCAACCCACCTATCCTGGAGGTGGCTCAGGTGCAGGACGTGGACCTCGCTCCACCTTCGGCGTCGCCCACTTCGGTGGCGCCGCTAGCTGTGCCGGGCAGACGGGCCACTCGGGCTGACCCTGGCAGACGGACCACTCGAGCTGGGCCGGAGGACAGGAGGGCCACTCGGGCTGGGCCGGAGGACAGGAGGGCCACTCGGGCTGGGCCGGAGGACAGGCGGGCCACTCGGGCTGGGCCGGAGGACAGGCGGGCCACTCGGGCTGGGCCGGAGGACAGGCGGGCCACTCTGGCAGACCCGGAGGACAGTCGGGCCACTCTGGCAGACCCGGAGGACAGTCGGGCCACTCTGGCAGACCCGGGCCACTCTGGCAGACCCGGGCAGTCGGGCCACTTTGGCAGACCCGGGAAGTCGGGCCACTCTGGCAGACCCGGCAGTCGGGCCACTCTGGCAGCTCCTGACTGGCGAGGCTGGGCTGACGCACTAGACGCCTGATGCGTGGGGCTGGTACTGGACGTGCCAGCCTGGAGACACACACCTCCACGCTAGTGCGCACAGCGGGAAACACCGGACCGTAGAGGCGCACTGGCGGTCTTGAGCGCAGGGTTGGCATCACCCCTTCAGGCTCGATGCCTACTTCGCCCTGGCACATGCGGGGCGCTGGTACTGTGTCTACCGGCCTGAAAATCCCAGGCCTCACCACAGCCCCAACCCCAAAGCACGGGACCTGTCCAGTCTGCCCTACAAGGGTACGGGGAGCTGGCCTGGGGCTCCAATCTCGCCCCGCCAAATAGCCCTTGTGCCCCCGCCTAACAAATTCTTGGGGCTGCCTCTCGGGTTCTACCTGCCTCCCAGGCAGGTTGTCACAGTGGACCCGCAACTGCTCCCATGTCCAGTCAATCCTTTCCTCCAATACTTCCAGCGACCAGGAATCCATCTCCTCCCGAGCGCGCTGCTTCCAATAGTCCTCCTGTGGCTTCCTCCTCTTCCGCTGCTTGGTCCTTTGGTGGTGGGTAGTTCTGTCACAAAAAGAGCCGTGTTGAATAGACCAAACTGCAGCGGGAATATGGATGCTCATATTTTAATTCAAAACAAGGAATAAAGCATACACTGGAAAAACAATACACACGACAGGAACAGTCTTACAGGCATACAAAACGCAGTGCATGTAACGACTGTCTTCATAAATGGACCAAGGCGCAGCAGGTATGTGAATACTCATATTTAATTACAAATAAGGAGTAAAGCATCCACTTAACAATACAACAAAGGTGACAACAGCTACAGTTCTGCAGGCTAGAAACGCAGTGCAAAAACAACCACCCACAACCCCAAAGAAAAACACACACACCTATACAGGACTTCCAATCAAATGCAACTCAACACACCTGCCTTCAATTGGAAGTCCCAATCAGCAATACAAACATTCCCCATACACAAAACTGCCACGTCCTGACCCCAAAACTAAAACAATAGCTCCATCTGCTGGTCAGGACGTGACAGTACCCCCCCTCAAGGTGCAGACCCCGGAATGCACCTACCAACAGAAAACACCAACAAAAAACCCATAAACAATAACCCCTAAACAATAAGGGAGGGAAGGGAGGGTGGCTGCCGTCACCGACAGCACTGTGCTACACCCTCCCTCCCCAACCCACCTATCCTGGAGGTGGCTCAGGTGCAGGACGTGGACCTCGCTCCACCTTCGGCGTCGCCCACTTTGGTGGCGCCGATAGCTGCGCCGGGCAGACGGGCCACTCGGGCTGGGTCGGAAGACATGCGGGCCACTCGGGCTGGGCCGGAGGGCAGGAGGACCACTCGGGATGGACCGGAGGGCAGGAGGGCCACTCGGGCTGGGCCGGAGGGCAGGAGGGCCACTCGGGCTGGGCCGGAGGGCAGGAGGGCCACTCGGGCTGGGCCGGAGGGCAGGAGGGCAACTCGTGCTGGGCCGGAGGGCAGGAGGACCACTCGGGCTGGACCGGAGGGCAGGAGGACCACTCGGGCTGGACCGGAGGGCAGGAGGGCCACTCGGGCTGGACCGGAGGGCAGGAGGACCACTCAGGCTGGGCCGGAGGGCAGTCTGGCCACTCTGGCAGAACCGGGCAGTCTGGCCACTCTGGCAGAACCGGGCAGTCTGGCCACTCTGGCAGCTTCTGACTAGCGGGCAGCTCTGGCGACTTACGACTGGCGGGCAGCTCTGGTGACTGTTGACTGGCGGGCAGCTCTGGTGACTGTTGACTGGCGAGGCTGGGCTGACACACTAGACTCCTGATGCGTGGGGCTGGTATTGGACGTGCCAGCCTGGAGACACGCACCTCCATGCTAGTGCGTCTAGCGCAAACACCGGACCGAAAGGGCGCACTGGCGGTCTTGAGTGCAGGGTTGGCATCACCCCTTCCGGCTCGATGCTCACCTTGCCCTGGCACCTGCGGGGCGCTGGTACTGGGTGAACTGGGCTGTGCGTCCGTATAGGCGAGATGGTGCGTACCTCAGCGTAACATGGCGCCCTCCACCTCATACGCACCTCCCTGTAGTCACGGGTAGCTGGCTTACGGCTCTTCCCTGGCCTGGCCAAGCTACCCGTGTGCCCCCCCAAAAAAATTATTGGGGGTGCCTCTCGGGTTTCCTACCCAACCGTGTTCCAGCATAACGTTCCCGTTGGTTCCTCTGTCCAGCTGCCTCCACTCTCCTGACTGCCTCCACCTGTTCCCATGGGAGGCGATCCATTCCGGCCAGGATCTCTTCCCAGGTGTAGGCTCCCTTGCCGTCCAGGACGTCCTCCCATGTCCATTCCTCCCTTTTCTTCTCCTGTGGCTTCCTCCTCTTCTGCTGCTTGGTCCTGGTTTGGTGGGTGGTTTTGTAACGACTGTCTTCATAAATGGACCAAGGTGCAGCAGGTATGTGAATACTCATATTTAATTACAAATAAGGAGTAAAGCATCCACTTAACAATACAATAAAGGTGACAACAGCTACAGTTCTGCAGGCTAGAAACGCAGTGCAAAAACAACCACCCACAACCCCAAAGAAAAACACACACACACCTATATAGGACTTCCAATCAAAGGCAACTCAACACACCTGCCTTCAAATGGAAGTCCCAATCAACAATACAAACATTCCCCATACACAAAACTGCCACGTCCTGACCCCAAAACTAAAACAATAGCTATATCTGCTGGTCAGGACGTGACAGTGCAAGAACAACTACCCACAACCCCAAAGAAAAACACACACACCTATATAGGACTCCCAATCAAAGGCAACTCAACACACCTGCCTTCAATTGGAAGTCCCAATCACCAACACAAACACTCACACACACAAAACTGCGTGACAAGCTAGTACATTTTTTTTTTAATTTTATGTAACTAGGCAAGTCAGTTACAATGACGGCCTACCCCGGCCAAACCCTAACCTGGACCAATTGTGCTCCGCCCTATGGGACTCCCAATCACGGCTGGTTGTGTCTAGTTTTTTGAAAGGCTGCTACATTGCTGTACATAATGAATGGGCTCTTGTAAGACGCAACAATAGGCTTGTGTATCAGCTACATTTCAAACATTTTGTTTATTATTATTATTATTTATTTTTTATATTTAAAATATATATATATATTTGTTTATCTGTCGGCCGTAGCCCCGAACTCAGGCCCTGTGTGTAGTTAACTGACCCTCTGCCCATTCATCGCCATTTTACCTGTTGTTGTTGTCTTAGCTGATTAGCTGTTGTTGTCTTACCCGTTGTTGTCTTAGCTAGCTCTCCCAATCAACACCTGTGATTGCTTTATGCCTCGCTTTATGTCTCTCTCAAATGTCAATATGCCTTGTATACTGTTGTTCAGGATAGTTATCATTGTTTTAGTTTACAGTGGAGCCCCTAGTACCACTCAACATGCCTCAGATACCTCCTTTGTCCCACCTCCCACACATGCGGTGACCTCACCCAGTATAACCAGCACGTCCAGAGATGCAACCTCTCTTATCATCACTCAGTGCCTGGGCTTACCTCCACTGTACCCGCACCCCACCATACCCCTGTCTGCACATTATGCCCTGAATCTATTCTAACACGCCCAGAAATCTGCTCCTTTTATTCTCTGTCCCCAACGCACTAGACGACCAGTTCTGATAGCCTTTAGCCGTACCGTCATCCTGCTCCTCTGTTCCTCGGGTGATGTGAAGGTTAACCCAGGCCCTGCGTGTCCCCAGGCACTCTCATTTGTTGACTTCTGCAATCGAAAAAGCCTTGGTTTCATGCATGTTAACATCAGAAGCATCCTTCCTAAGTTTGTTTTACTCACTGCTTTAGCACACTCTGCCAACCCTGATGTCCTTGCCGTGTCTGAATCCTGGCTTAGGAAGGCCACCAAAAATTCTAACATTTCCATACCCAACTACAACATTTTCCGACACGATAGAACTGCCAAAGGGGGAGGAATTGCAATCTACTCCAGAGATAGCCTGCAAAGTTCTGTCATACTTTCCAGGTCTATGCCCAAACAGTTCGAACTTCTAATTTTAAAAATGTATCTGTCCAGAAATGTCTCTCACTGTTGCCGCCTGTTATAGACCCCCCTCAGCTCCCAGCTGTGCCCTGGACACCATATGTGAATTGACTGCCCCACATCTATCTTCAGAGATTGTTCTTTTAGGTGACCTAAACTGGGATATGTTTAACACCCCGGCAGTCCAACAATCTAAGCTAGATGCCCTCAATCTCACACAATTCATCAAGGAACCCACCAGGTACAACCCTAAATCCGTAAACATGGGCACCCTCATAGATATTATCCTGACAAACTTGCCCTCCAAATACACCTCTGCTGTTTTCAATCAGGATCTCAGCGATCACTGCCTCATTGCCTGCATCCACTATGGGTCCGCGGTCAAACGACCACCCCTCATCACTGTCAAACGCTCCCTAAAACACTTCTGCGAGCAGGCCTTTCTAATTGACCTGGCCCGGGTATCCTGGAAGGATATTGACCTCATCCCGTCAGTCGAGGATGCCTGGTCGTTTTCTTTAAAAGTAATTTCCTCACCATCTTAAATAAGCATGCCCCTTTCAAAAAATGTAGAACTAAGAACAGATATAGCCCTTGGTTCACTCCAGACCTGACTGCCCTTGACCAGCAAAAAAGCATCCTGTGGCGGACTGCAATAGCATCGAATAGTCCCCGCGATATGCAACTGTTCAGGGAAGTCAGGAACCAACACGCAGTCAGTCAGGAAAGCTATGGCTAGCTTTTTCAAACAGAAATTTGCATCCTGTAGCTCTAACTCCAAAAGGTTTTGGGACACTGTAAAGTCCATGGAGAACAAGAGTACCTCCTCCCAGCTGCCCACTGCACTGAGGATAGGTAACACGGTCACCACTGATGAATCCATGATAATCGAAAATTTCAATAAGCATTTCTCTATGGCTGGCCATGCTTTCCTCCTGGCCACCCCAACCCTGGCCAACAGCTCCGCCCCCCCCCCCCACCCAAATCCAGACAGCAGATGTTCTGAAAGAGCTGCAAAACCTGGACTCATACAAATCTGCTGGGCTAGACAATCTGGACCCTCTCGTTCTAAAACTACCAGCCGCCATTGTTGCAACCCCTATTACCAGTCTGTTCAAACTCTCTTTCGTATCGTCCGAGATCCCTAAAGATTGGAAAGCTGCCGCGGTCATCCCCCTCTTCAAAGGGGGTGACTCTCTAGACCCAAACTGCTAGAGACCTATATCTATCCTGCCTTGCCTCTCTAAAGTCTTCGAAAGCCAAGTTAATTAACAGATCACTGACCATTTTGAATCCCACCGTAACTTCTCTGCTGTGCAATCCGGTTTCCGAGCTGGTCACGGGTGCACCTCAGCCACGCTCAAGGTATTAAACGTTATCATAACCGCCATCGACAAAAGACAGTACTGTGCAGCCATCTTCATCGACTTGGCCAAGGCTTTCAACTCTGTCAATCACAGTAGTCTTATCGGCAGACTCAATAGCCTTGGTTTCTCAAGTGACTGCCTCGCCTGGTTGACAAACTACCTTGCAGACAGAGTTCAGTGTGTCAAATCGGAGGGCCTGTTGTATGGACCTCTGGCAGTCTCTATGGGGGTACCACAGGGTTCAATTCTCGGGCCGACTCTTTTCTCGGTATATATCAATGATGTCGCTCTTGCTGCGGGTGATTCCCTGATCCACCTCTACGCAGACGACACCATTCTGTATACTTCTGGCCCTTCTTTGGACACTGTGCTAACTAACCTCCAAATGAGCTTCAATGCCATACAACACTCCTTCCGTGGCCTCCAACTGCTCTTAAACGCTAGTAAAACCAAATGCATGCTTTTCAACCGTTTGCTGCCCGCACCCGCCCGACCGACTAGCATCACTACCCTGGACGGTTCTGACCTAGAATATGTGGACGACTACAAATTCCTAGGTGTCTGGCTAGACTGTAAACTCTCCTTCCAGACTCATATTAAACATCTCCAATCCAAAATCAAATCTAGAATCGGCTTTCTATTTTGCAACAAAGCCTCCTTCACTCACGCTGCCAAACTTACCCTAGTAAAACTGACTATCCTACCGGTCCTCGACTTCGGCGATGTCATATACAAAATAGCTTCCAATACTCTACTCAGCAAACTGGAGGCTGTCTATCACAGTGCCATCTGTTTTGTTACCAAAGCCCCTTATACCACCCACCACTGCGACCTGTATACTCTAGTCGGCTGGCCCTCGCTACATATTCGTCGCCAGACCCACTGGCTCCAGGTCATCTATAAGTCTATGCTAGGTAAAGCTCTGCCTTATCTCAGCTCACTGGTCACGATAACAACACCCACCCGTAGCACGCGCTCCAGCAGGTATATCTCACTGGTCATCCCCAAAGCCAACACCTCCTTTGGCCGCCTTTCCTTCCAGTTCTCTGCTGCCAGTGACTGGAACGAATTGCAAAAATCGCTGAAGGTGGAGACTTATATTTCCCTCACTAACTTTAAACATCAGCTATTTGAGCAGCTAACCGATCACTGCAGCTGTACATAGTCCATATGTAAATAGCCCACCCAATCTACCTACCTCATCCCCATACTGTTTTTATTTACTTTTCTGCACTTTTGCACAACAGTAATTCTACTTGCACATCATCATCTGCTCATTTATCACTCCAGTGTTAATCTGCTAAATTGTAATTACTTCGCTACTATGGCCTATTTATTGCCTACCTCCTCATGCCATTTGCACACACTGTATATAGACTTTCTTTTTTTCTATTGTGTTATTGACTGTACACTTGTTTATTCTATGTGTAACTCTGTGTTGTTGTTTGTGTCGCACTGCTTTGCTTTATCTTGGCCAGGTCGCAGTTGTAAATGAGAACTTGTTCTCAACTAGCTTACCTGGTTAAATAAAGGTGAAATAAAAAATTCAAACATGGAGTGTCATAGAGCACATATCTGTCATAGAGCATCTCTGTGTCATAGAGCATCTCTGTGTCATAGAGCATGTCTCTGTCATAGAGCATGTCTCTGTCATAGAGCATGTCTCTGTCATAGAGCATGTCTGTGTCACTCTGTCCTCAGGGGTCTTTCTGAGAAGACAGCAAGCAGAGAGAGAGAGCGAGAGAACCACTGACCTGTACTGACATCAACTACACTCATAGATGTCTACATGTAGATGTCTACAGTAATCATTGAATCAACAGTATTTGGGGGCCTATAGGGGAGGCAGTAAGGGACAAGTTAGGAACACTGGTGTGTGCATAGCCTGTTGGTGAGTTAAAGAGTCAGTAGGGGGCAGCACTGTTCTGTGCCTGTTAGTGGGAAGGCTCTTGGCTTGTGCTGTACTATCCTGGCTTGTCCTGGAGACTCACCCACCCTGAGAGAACAGAATGATACACATCAGAATAATATAGATTTTATTTCAATAATGTCAGCCAAACATGAGTACATGAGTTCTCCTGACAGAAATATACTATATGTGTGATATTTTATCATAGTCTGATCTCCTGGTACAAATTCAATTAAAGCATCTGGTTTGATTACAGATCCAACATCTAACCATTCAAACAGGACTCCACCCCCTCACATCATCTTCCTGTCCAGTTACCTCTGTGTGGCAGCCAACCGCACTCTGTGATTAGAGCTAGTGGCTTTCTCCTATGGACCACACATTACAGATAGACCATTTAACCCGTCCCACAGGACTCCACCCCCTCACCTCTTCTTCCTGTCCAGTGACCTCTGTGTGGCAGCAAACAGCACTCTGTCATTAGGGCTCCTGGCTTTCACCTATGGAACACACACACACACACACACACACACACACACACACCAGATTCCAGGGCAGGAGTAGTAACCAGATTAACCTGTTGGGGCTAGGGGGCAGTATTTTCACGGCTGGATAAAAAAACGTACCCGATTTAATCTGGTTACTAATCCTACCCAGTAACTAGAATATGCATATACTTATTATATATGGATAGAAAACACCCTAAAGTTTCTAAAACTGTTTGAATGGTGTCTGTGAGTATAACAGAACTCATTTGGCAGGCAAAACCCTGAGACATTTTCTGACAGGAAGTGGATACCTGATGTGTTGAATTACCTTTAAGCCTATGCCATTGAAACACACTGGGGTTGATTAATGTTTTGGCACTTCCTATTGCTTCCACTAGATGTCACCAGCCTTTACAAAGTGTTTTGAGTCTTTTACTGTGAGATCTGACCGAACAAGAGCCATGGAACGGTGATGGCCGATTAGACTCTGGCGCGCGAGTTCATGTTGGGTACCTTCGTTCCAATACGTTATAAAAGAGAATGCATTCGTCCACCTTGAATATTATTCATGTTCTGGTTAAAAAAGGCACTAATGATTTATGCTATACAACGTTTGACATGTTTGAACGAACGTAAATATATTTTTTCCCCTCGTTCATGACGAGAAGTCCGGCTGGCTTAGATCATGTGCTAACAACACGGAGCTTTTTGGATATAAATGATGAGCTTTTTTGAACAAAACTACATTCGTTATGGACCTAGGATTCCTGGAAGTGACATTTGATGAAGAGAATCAAAGGTAATGGATTATTTACATAGTATTTTCGATTTTAGATCTCTCCAACATGGCCGTTTGTCTGTATAGCAAAGCATATTTTTCTGGGCGCAGTGCTCAGATTATTGCAAAGTGTGATTTCCCAGTAAGGTTATTTTTAAATCTGGCAAGTTGATTGCGTTCAAGAGATGTAAATCTATAATTCTTTAAATGACAATATAATATTTTACCAATGTTTTCTAATTTTAATTATTTAATTTGTGGTGCTGACTTGACTGCCGGTTATTGGAGGGAAACGATTTCCTCAACATCAATGCCATAGTAAAACGCTGTTTTTGGATATAAATATGAACTTGATAGAACTAAAAATGCATGCATTGTCTAACATAATGTCCTAGGAGTGTCATCTGATGGAGATTGTAAAAGGTTAGTGCATCATTTTAGCTGGTTTTATGGTTTTGGTGACGCCTGTCTTTGAATTGACAAAACATTACACACAGCTATTCTCAATGTACTCTCCTAACATAATCTAACTTTATGCTTTCGCCGTAAAACCTTTTTGAAATCTGACAACGTGGTTAGATTAAGGAGATGTTTATCTTTCAAAGGGTGTAAGATAGTTGTATGTTTGAAAAATTTGAATTTTGACATTTATTTGGTTTCAAATTTGCCGCTCTTGAAATGCACCTGCTGTTGATAGGGTGCACCACGGGTGGCACGCTAGCGTCCCACATAGCCCCAAGAGGTTAAATCGGGTATGTTTTTTATCCGGCCGTGTAAATACTGCCCCCTATCCCCAACAGGTTAAGACCAGGCCTCCACTCCATTACGAGTTGGCTAATAGGTTTGACCATGCATCCCTCTACTGAACTTGAACCATACCACATGGTTAAACTATCGATACAGAATAATAACAAGTCTTTGATATTAATTACTAGTCTGCAGCTAGGAATTCGGTATCATTGAACGCGAAGACCGACGAAACATCCATTCTATAACAACATTAATGAATGTCGCTTTGAAAGATCCATTCTAACCAAGAGAGAGAGAGAGAGAGAGAGGACGAAACTCTCCAGCAGAACCAAACTCTCCAACAAGGATCCCGACGACACACTGAGCGTAAATATATATATTGATTGCATTGTTCCCGAATGAGTGAGCGTTCATGTGCAAAGGATTAGTATATCAATTGTTAATATTTATCAACTCTGTAGGGTCTTCTCAGCTGACCCCCACTATCAACTTTTGTTTAACAAGCCGCCATGCCGGTTTAGCCCACTAGGGAACATTCCTCTACCATTTCTATTAGCCCAGTCAAAACTGTTCGCTGCTCTGGCACCCCAATGGTGGAACAAGCTCCCTCACGACGCCAGTACAGCGGAGTCAATCACCACCTTCCGGAGACACCTGAAACCCCACCTCTTTAAGGAATACCTAGGATAGGATAAAGTAATCCTTCTAACCCCCCCCCCCCCTTAAAAGATTTAGATGCACTATTGTAAAGTGGTTGTTCCAGTAGATATCATAAGGTGAATGCACCAATTTGTAAGTCGCTCTGGATAAGAGCGTCTGCTAAATGACTTAAATGTAAATGTAAATTTCTTTGTAACGATACTTACTGTTTTGTATGCTTTCTGTGAATTACTTAGTTTAGTCAATAAATGATTTTAAGACAATTGATGTATGGATGACTTAGTGAAGACTGGGTTCGTGCAGATAACAACAATTTACGACGTTTGGAATGAGACTGACGCGTGGTAAAAATATATCATAAGATAATTGATCAGATATTATAATATCTGACAGTTATATTAGGAAAATTATAACTGTGTAATCTGAATATTTTCCTTGGTGCCCCGACCTCCTAGTTAATTACAGTTACACGATTAATCAGTTAATCGCGTAATAATAATTACAGAGAGTTATTTGATAAAAATAAGTATTCGGTTTTAACCTCCCTGGGCTAGGTGGGATGTTTGCGTCCCACCCTAGTCAACAGCCAGTGGAATCGTGTGGCGCGAAATACAAATACCTCAAAAATGCTATAACTTCAATTTCTCAAACATATGACTATTTTACACCATTTTAAAGACAAGACTCTCGTTAATCTAACCACATTGTCCGATTTCAAAAAGGCTTTACAGCGAAAGCAAAACATTAGATTATGTCAGGAGAGTACCCTGCCAAAAATAATCACACAGCCATTTTCAAAGCAAGCATATATGTCACAAAAACCAAAACCACAGCTAAATGCAGCACTAACCTTTGATGATCTTCATCAGATGACACTCCTAGGACATTATGTTATACAATACATGCATGTTTTGTTCAATCAAGTTCATATTTATATCAAAAACCAGCTTTTTACATTAGCATGTGATGTTCAGAACTAGCATACCCACCGCAAACTTCCAGTGAATTTACTAAATTACTCATGATAAACGTTCACAAAATACATAACAATTAATTTAAGAATTATAGATACAGAACTCATTTATGCAATCGCGGTGTCAGATTTTAACCTCTTGGGGCTAGGTAGGACGCTAGCGTGCCACCCGTGGTGCACTCCATCAACAGCAGGTGCATTTCAAGAGCGGCAAATTTGAATCCAAATAAATGTCAAAATTCAAATTTTTCAAAAATACAACTATTTTACACCATTTGAAAGATAAACATCTCCTTAATCTAACCACGTTTTACGATTTCAAAAAGGTTTTACGGCGAAAGCATAAATTTAGAGTATGTTAGGACAGTACATTTACAAGAGTTGTGTGTAATGTTTTGTCAAGTCAAAGACAGGGTCACCAAAACCATAAAACCAGCTAAAATGATGCACTAACCTTTTACAATCTCCATCAGATGACACTCCTAGGACATTATGTTAGACAATGCATGCATTTTTAGTTCTATCAAGTTCATATTTATATCCAAAAACAGCGTTTTACTATGGCATTGATGTTGAGGAAATCGTTTCCCTCCAATAACCGGCAGTCAAGTCAGCACCACAAATTAAATAATTAAAATTAGAAAACATTGGTAAAATATTATATTGTCATTTAAAGAATTATAGATTTACATCTCTTGAACGCAATCAACTTGCCAGATTTAAAAATAACCTTACTGGGAAATCACACTTTGCAATAATCTGAGCACTGCGCCCAGAAAAATATGCGTTGCGATACAGACTAGACGTCATGTTGGGGAGATCTAAAATCGAAAATACTATGTAAATAATCCATTACCTTTGATTCTCTTCATCAGATGTCACTTCCAGGTATCACAGGTCCATAACGAATGTAGTTTTGTTCAAAAAAGCTCATCATTTATGTCCAAAAATCTCCGTCTCGTTAGCACATGATGTAAGCCAGCCGGACTTCTCGTCATGAACGAGGGGAAAAAATATATTTCCGTTCGTTCAAACATGTCAAACGTTGTATAGCATATATCATTAGGGCCTTTTTTAACCAGAACATGAATAATATTCAAGGTGGACAAATGCATACTCTTTTATAACGTATTGGAACGAGGGTACCCAACATGAACTCGCGCGCCAGGTGTCTAATGGGACATCATCGTTCCATGGCTCTTGTTCGGTCAGATCTCCCTCCAGAAGACTCAAAACACTTTGTAAAGGCTGGTGACATCTAGTGGAAGCAATAGGAAGTGCCAAAATATTCCTAAACCCCTGTGTTTTTCAATGGGAAAGGTTTAAAGTCAATACAACACATCAGGTATCCACTTCCTGTCAAAAAATGTCTCAGGGTTTTGCCTGCCAAATGAGTTCTGTTATACTCACAGACACCATTCAAACAGTTTTGGAAACTTTAGAGTGTTTTCTATCCATATATAATAAGTATATGCATATTCTAGTTACTGGGTAGGATTAGTAACCAGATTAAATCGGGTACATTTTTTTTATCCAGACGTGCAAATGCTGCCCCCTAGACCCAACAGGTTAAAATAGCTTTTCGGCGAAAGCACATTTTGCAATATTCTGAGTACATAGCTCGGCCGTCACGGCTAGCTATTTTGACACCCACCAAGTTTGGGACAACCTAAACTCAGAATTACTATTAGAAAAATTGGATTACCTTTGCTGTTCTTCGTCAGAATGCACTCCCAGGACTTCTACTTCAACAACAAATGTTGTTTTGGTTCCAAATAGTCCATAGTTATATTCAAATTGCTCCGTTTTGTTTGTGCATTCAGGTCACTATCCGAAGGGTGACACGCGAGCGCATTTTGTGACAAAAAAATTTAAAATATTCCATTACCGTACTTCGAAGCATGTCAAACGCTGTTTAAAATCAATTTTTATGCTATTTTTATCGTAAAATAGCGATAATATTCCAACCGGGCAACGTTGTATTCATTCAAAGGCTGAAAGAAAAAAATGGAGTAGTCTCATGAACGCGCATCTCAGTCTCACTGTCCCCAGGCTGACCACTCACAAACAGAGCTGCTGTACTTTGCCCAGAGACAGCAGACACCCCATTCCACTTTCTGGCGGCTTCAGAGAGCCAATGGAAGCCTTAGAAAATGTCACGTTACAGCACAGATGCTGTATTGTCGATAGAGATGCAACAGAAGGACAACAAATTGTCAGACAGGGCACTTCCTGTATGGAATCTTCTCAGGTTTTGGCCTGCCATATGGGTTCTGTTATACTCACAGACACCATTCAAACAGTTGTAGAAACTTTAGAGTGTTCTCTATCCAAATCTACTAATTATAAGCATATTCTCGTTTCTGGGCAAGAGTAGTAACCAGATTAAATCGGGTACGTTTTTTATCCGGCCGTGCAAATACTGCCCCCTAGCCCAGACAGGTTAATGATGCCCAAAGCAACGACACCACTATCCACACTCTAAGGGAACAACTGAAGCCCACCACAATCTTCAGTACCACACCATCACATCCCCTCATCAGCAGTACCACTGCTTCTCATAGTGAACCTCTGGAACTCAAACAGACTCAGCAGAAGATAATCAGACCCAGTACAACCCCTCTTCCCACGCCAGCACATTCTCCTCATCAGACCTCCCCAAGATCTTCACATGCCAGCCCTAGAGCACCAGTGCCAGCGGCGCCATACTGGGACCCTCAGGAGAGAGGAAGACAACAAAAGACCACGGGGTGTCCCCCCCAGTCCATCCAAATTACATCGCTCCGAACATCACAACCCACAACAGCAGCACACAGACAGAGCACCCTACGGCCTTCATTTTATGTGACTTGTTGTGAATGGTCTTAGCTCCAATGACCTGAGACCTGTCCCCAAGCCTCCTAATAGGAAAGAGAGGAGAGCTCAAGACCATGAAAGGAGAAGACCGGAAGGTGGGAAAGGGGACTTCTCAGAGCGGAAGGACCTAATATGTTGCTACCGGTGGGAGTCGGAAACAACCCACATAGAGAAGTATCCTCGGTGAGCCCACTCACACCTGCTGATGAAGAAACCACAAAGCATAAACAGGAACGTGTGTGGGACCATCTGGAGGAACTGTATACAGAGCATACTGCTGCTTGGTATTCTGCCACATGTAGGCACTTTGACCATGTCAGAAAGAGAGGAATCACTAATTGTCACGTCCTGATCAGCAGAGGGAGTAGTTGTTTAGTATTTTTGGTCAGGACGTGGCAGAAGTACTGTGTTGTATGTGTTTTTCTGGTATTTCTGTTTCTATGTTGGTCTGTGTGGCTCCCGATCAGGGACAGCTGGTTATCGTTGTTCCTGATTGGGAGTCATATATTAGGAGTGTGTTTGTCACCTGGTTTTTTTGGGTTGTTTTATTTCGCACTGCTGTATGTAAGTACATAGCCTGCGAAACTGTCTCGTCGTTCATGTTTATTGTTTTGTCCGTGTCCATCATAATTTAAATAAAATGATGTGGAGCACGCAAGCCGCTGCATATTGGTCAGATAATGATTTCGAAATATCTTCAGATGAAAGTGAAGATTGTGACAAAACAACCCACCAAACCAAGACCAAGCAGCGGAGAAAGGAGCGGCAGGTTGAAGATATGGACTATCGTGAGAGATGGAGTTGGGAACAGATTCTGGCCGGAGAGGGCCCGTGGAGGAAGGCTGGTGAGGACCGGGAACGCTACCGGGGAACACGACTGGCGAGGAAGCTGGAGAGGCACCCCCAATATATTTTTTTGGGGGGGGTAGATGGGTAGTTTGGCTAGGCCAAGGAAGAGCCATAAGTCAGCTACCCGTGAGTATGTGGAGGAGCGTATGGAGTGGAGGGCGCCGTGTTTTGCTGAGGTGCGCACAATCTCGCCCATACGCACGCACAGGCCGGTGCGCGCTATTCCAGCCACTCGCAGATGCCGTGCTAGAGTGGGCATCCAGCCTGGTAGGAGGATGCCTGCGCAGCGCGTCTGGTCACCGGTACGCCTCCTTGGACCAGGCTACCCTACGCCCGCTCTACGCACAGTAACCATCAAGCCCCTGCACAGCCCAGTTCGCCCTGTACCAGTACCCCGCTCGTGCAGGGCTGCTAGTTCCATCCAGCCAGGACGGGTTGTGCAGGAGGTGCGGTCAAGGCCACCTGTGCGCCTCCATGGCCCAGTCTTTCCGGTTCCCGCCTCTCGTGCTGACCCGGAAGTGAGTACCTCCAGTCTGGCACGACCAGTACCAGCACCACGGATCAAGCTTCCCATGGGTCAGCCTAGTCCTAATCAGCCTGTTCCCGCTCCTCGCACTAGCCATGGGGTGAATGGTTTAAAACTGGTAGTTCCAGTACCAGCACCACGCATTAGGCTTATAGTGCATAATAGTAGTTCCTCTCGGCCAGTTCCTGCTTCCCGCACTAGCCCTAGGGTGCGTGTCTTCAGCCTGGTACCTCCTCTACCAGCCCCACGCATCAGGCTTCCAGTGCATCAGCCCAGCCTCGAGAGTTCGGCAACAGTGTGCAGTCCAGAGTATCTGGCACCAGTGTGCAGTCCAGAGTATCTGGCACCAGTGTGCAGTCCAGAGTATCCGGCACCAGTGTGCAGTCCAGAGTATCCGGCACCAGTGTGCAGTCCAGAGTATCCGGCACAGTGTCCAGTCCGGAACCGAGGGAGTCTGCCTGCGACCCGGAACCGGGGGAGTCTGCCTGCGACCCGGAACCGGGGGAGTCTGTCAGCGATCCGGAACCAAGTGAGTCTGTATGGGATCCGGAACTGAATAAGTGTTTGATTAACTGTGAACTAAATGAGTCTGCCTACAGCATTAAATGGAATGAGTCTGCCTACGATCCGGAATGGAATGAGTCTGCCTACGACCTGGAACTGAGTGAGTCTGACTACGGTCCGGAGCCAAGCAAGTCTGTCTACAGTCTGGAGGGCAGTAGGCCCGAACCAGAGCCACCTCCAGGATAGTGTAGCACAAGTGCCGTCATTGATGGCAGCCACCCTCTCTCCCTTCCCTCCCTTTTTTTTTGTTTAGGGGGTATTTGGTTTTGTTTTTTGTTGTGGTATTGGGGATTTTTTGTAGTTTCTTTTTTAGGTGCATTCGGGGTATGCACCTTTAGGGGGGGTACTGTCATGTCCTGACCAGCAGAGGGAGTAGTTGTTTAGTATTTTTGGTCAGGAGGTGGCAGAAGTACTGTGTTGTATGTGTTTTTCTGGTATTTCTGTTTCTATGTTGGTCTGTGTGGCTCCCGATCAGGGACAGCTGGTTATCGTTGTTCCTGATTGGGAGTCATATATTAGGAGTGTGTTTGTCACCTGGATTTTGTGGGTTGTTTTATTTCGCACTGCTGTATGTAAGTACATAGCCTGTGAAACTGTCTAGTTGTTTATTGTTTTGTCCATCATAATTTAAATAAAATGATGTGGAGCACGCAAGCCGCTGCGTATTGGTCAGATAATGATTTCGAAATATCTTCAGATGAAGGTGAAGATTGTGACACTAATGGTCAACAGATCTTGGTATTTGATAAACAGGAGCCTGAGAATGGACTCTTCACCATTAACACCTACAACAATGACACTGTAATTATTCAAGACCCAGAAGCAGCACTTATCCTCTATGTACATGAGTTTACATCACTGAAAGAGCTAGCAGACACCTTGAAAGAGAATGGCACTCTAACAGCTACACTTCAATCAGAAGACCTGATGAGAAATCAGTTCATTCAAAAAGTCCCCCCACCTTCATATTTAACCAAGCCACCCTAGCAGACATGAAGAGTGACAACCTGTCCCACTCACACCTGCCCATGAAGAAACCACAGAGCTAGAAGAGATTCGTGTGGGAAGATCTGAAGGAACTGTGTGATGATGTCATAGTTGATTAGGGGTCAGATAAGTGAAAAGTATATAAGCAGCAGTAATGTGAAGTCAGACAACTGGCCCCCAGCTCTTGACAACATTGATAGACACTAGGAAAGCTGCGTAAGTGTTCCAACTTTTACCTTTGATTTGCTTTTTTCATAACCTGTATTTTTGCTACTATAAGTGGTGAAGTAATACATTGTTAAAACCAGTTTTTAACCACTCTGTAATTTATTATGGTTGTCGTACCAATTTAAATAACATCAAGGGGTAAGACCCCGGGGGTAGTGGTGTCAGACCATATCCTGGGCAGGAACTGGTCAAAGCCTTGTTCCTGGGTAACTATTTGAAAAGGCTACGAGAGTCTAGTCCTCTATAATAAACCCTGCCTAAAGGGACCTTAGTCTCCACATCTCTTCTATTTCATATGGGTAGAGTATAACTGTCATAAGGTCTGATAGAAGGATAACCTTAAACACCTAGGTAGCCTCCCCAGTACTAGAAACTGATTATAAACTGGTTGGGTCAAGCCTTGAATGCGGATTGGCTGACAGTAGTGGTATATCAGACCGTATACCACGGGTATGCCACATTTTTTATTTGTACTACTTTAATTATGTTGGTAACCTGTTTGTAATAGCAGTAAGGCACCTTGGGCGTGAATATACCATACCACTACTAAGGGCTGTATCCAGACACTCTGCGTTGTGTCGTGCATAAGAACAGCCTCTAGACACAGTATATTGGCCATACACCACACCCCTTCGGGCCTTATTAAGTATATCAGGATTCCATTAAGAATCCCTCTATTAAACGATAGTCAAAGTGTGGTAAAGCAAGTGATTACCCGATAAGCTGTAAGAGTAACCATGTGACTATACTGTCGAACATAAAAACAGCCCCCGTCCTGGGAGTAATAACCTGTCAGGTAAACCTACCTGTGAAGTGTAATTGTCTTGAGACATCTTAAGATGAAGCTGTGTTGATGGGGCTGAGATATCGTTGAAGTTGAAACATTTGACAGAATCCCTTCCCCTCTCTCTAAACCCCCATGGACTACATACAGTTGGGAGAACAAGTATTTGATACACTGCCGATTTTGCAGGTTTTACTACTTACAAAGTATGTAGAGGTATGTCATTTTTATCATAGGTACACTTCAAATGTGAGAGATGGAATCTAAAACAAAAATCCAGAAAAATCACATTGTATGATTTCTAAGTAATTAATTTGCATTTTATTGCATGACATAAGTATTTGATACTTCAGAAAAGCAGAACTTAATATTTGGTACAGAAACCTTTGTTTGCAATTACAGAGATCATACGTTTCCTGTAGTTCTTGACCAGGTTTGCACACACTGCAGCAGGGATTTTGGCGCACTCCTCCATACAGACCTTCTCCAGATCCTTCAGGTTTCGGGGCTGTCGCTGGGCAATACGGACTTTCAACTCCCTCCAAAGATTTTCTATTGGGTTCAGGTCTGGAGACTGGCTAGGCCACTCCAGGACCTTGAGATGCTTCTTACGGAGCCACTCCTTAGTTGCCCTGGCTGTGTGTTTCGGGTCATTGTCATGCTGGAAGACCAAGCCACAACCCATCTTCAATGCTCTTACTGAGGGAAGGAGGTTGTTAGCCAAGATCTCGCGATACATGGCCCCATCCATCCTCCCCTCAATACGGTGCAGTCGCCCTGTCCCCTTTGCAGAAAAGCATCCCCAAAAGAATGATTGTACTCATCCTTCTTCTTCCTCCAAACACGGCGAGTGGAGTTTAGACCAAAAAGCTCTATTTTTGTCTCATCAGACCACATGACCTTCTCCCATTCCTCCTCTGGATCATCCAGATGGTCATTGGCAAACTTCAGACGGGCCTGGACATGCGCTGGCTTGAGCAGGGGGACCTTGCGTGCACTGCAGGATTTTAATCCATGACAGCCTAGTGTGTTTCTAATGGTTTTCTTTGAGACTGTGGTCCCAGCTCTCTTCAGGTCATTGACCAGGTCCTGCCGTGCAGTTCTGGGCTGATCCCTCACCTTCCTCATGATCATTGATGCCCCACGAGGTGAGATCTTGCATGGAGCCCCAGACCGAGGGTGATTGACCGTCATCTTGAACTTCTTCCATTTTCTAATAATTGCGCCAACAGTTGTTGCCTACTCACCAAGCTGCTTGCCTATTGTCCTGTAGCCCATCCCAGCCTTGTGCAGGTCTACAATTTTATCCCTGATGTCCTTACACAGCTCTCTGGTCTTGGCCATTGTGGAGAGGTTGGAGTCTGTTTGATTGAGTGTGTGGACAGGTGTCTTTTATACAGGTAACGAGTTCAAATAGGTGCAGTTAATACAGGTAATGAGTGGAGAACAGGAAGGCTTTTTAAAGAAAAACTAACAGGTCTGTGAGAGCTGGAATTCTTACTGGTTGGTAGGTGATCAAATACTTATGTCATGCAATAAAATGCAAATTAATTACTTAAAAATCATACAGTGTGATTTTCTGGATTTTTGTTTTAGATTCCGTCTCTCACAGTTGAAGTGTACCTATGATAAAAATTACAGACCTCTACATGCTTTGTAAGTAGGAAAACCTGCAAAATCGGCAGTGTATCAAATACTTGTTCTCCCCACTGTAGGTATGCAAGCAATGCAGATGTAGAAGCACAGTAGCTTGGAAAAACTCCCGAGAAAGGCAGGAACCTAGGACAAAACCTACAGAGGAACCAGGCTCTGAGGGCTGGCTAATCCTCTTCCGGTTGTGCCGGGTGGAGATTATAACAGTACATGGCCAAGATGTTCAAACTCTCATAGATGACCAGCAAGGTCAAATAATAATAATCACAGTGGTTGTAGAGGGTGCAACAGGTCAGCACCTCAGGGGTAAATGTCAGTTGGCGTGTCATAGCCGAGCATTCAGTTAGAGACAGCAGGTGCGGTAGAGAGAGTCAAAAAACAGCAGGTCCGGGACAAGGTAGCACATCCGGTGAACAGGTCAGGGTTCTAAAGCCTCAGGCAGAACAGTTAAAACTGGAGCAGCAACACGACGACGTGGACTGGGGACAGCAAGGAGTCATCAGGCCAGGTAGTCCTTAGGCATGGTCCCAGGGCTCAGGTCCTCCGGGAGGGGAGGGAGAGGGAGAGGGAGAGAGAATTAGAGGGAGCATACTTAAATTCACACAGGACACCGGATAAGACAAGAGAAATACTCAAGATATAACAGACTAAGCCTAGCCCCCCGACACATAAACTATTGCAGCATAAATACTGGAGGCTGAGACAGGAGGGGTCGGGAGACACTGGCCAACCAGGCAGGATATAACCCCACCCACTTTGCCAAAGCACAGCCCCCACACCACTAGAGGGATATTTTCAAACCACCAATTACTACCCTGAGACAAGGCTGAGTATAGCCCATGAAGAGCTTCCCCACGGCATGAACCCAAGGGGGGCGCCAACCCGGACTGGGAAGCATGGAGGAGGAGGTTTATGGTGTGGGAGTGCTTTGCTGGTGACACTCTCTAAGGCACACTTAACCAGCATGTCTACCACAGCATTCTGCAGCGATACGCCATCCCATCTGGTTTGCACTTTGTGGGACTATCATTTGTTTTTCAACAGGACAATGACCCAAAACAAACTTCCAGGCTGTGTAAGGGCTATTTGACCAAGGAGGAGAGTGATGAGGGCTGAATCAGATGACCTGGCCTCCATAATCACCCAACCTCAACCTAATTGAGATGGTTTGTGATGAGTTGGACCGCAGAGTGAAGGAAAAGCAGCCAACAAGTGCTCAGCATATTTGGAAACTCCTTCAAGACTGTTGGAAAAGCATTCCTCATGAAGCTGGTTGAGAGAATGCCAAGAGTGTGCAAAGCTGTCATCAAAGCAAAGGTTGGCTACTTGAAGAATTTAAAATATATTTTGATTTGTTTAACACTTTTTTGGTTACTACATGATTCCATATGTGTTATTTCATAGTTTTCATGTCTTTACTATTATTCTACAATGTAGAAAATAGTAAAACATTAAGAAAAGCCCTTGAATGAGTACGTATGTCCAAACTTTTGACTGGTACTGTATATTCCCTGAGCTTTCTTATATCTCCTATATATAGGACAGACACTTAAAAAAAACTATGATTTATGATTTATTTTTGGGCTGTCTTTATTGCCGTTTATGAAAAAGTTATTCAATACGTTTATGTGCTGTAGTAGAAAAAAATCTATGTTTTATCAAATCATTTTTGTATATATTTTCTTTGACACCTAAAAGGGTCCTAAAATTCAAAATCAAATAGCTAAATAATTCATGGTATGACCATCTTAAAGCAATTCCATATGTTAGTTTATGTCAACCATTTTGATATTACCTGAGGCATAAAAAAAACGAATGACAGGGATGATGAATACAGCAAATTGTCAGTATAAACTTTCCTGAATGTCGACAACAAAAAATAGTCCAACGTTTTTAATGTTCAAACCCACCTGGTGCCTGAACCTTAGATTCTTTACACCATTATCACTCTTTTTAAATACAAAGTAAACCCAACCAAAAAAGGTTAAATTAATTTGTGACAGAGAACAACCCTGCAAACAATAATGAGTCCAACAAACATGAGGCATTAGGATGTCCCGGGGACGTCCCTGAGGATATTTTTAGGACGTCCTTGGGACGTTGTGTCTTGGTCCTCTGGAGGTTTGTCTAGTTCTCGGTTGGTCCCAGGTGATGTTTTTGTGAGGTTGCGAGTTAGAATCCCAGGTGGGGACATGTTAAATAACTAGAGTAAAATGTTTGACAAGGGTGTTGGTAGGTCTCTGTACAGTACTTAGAAACAGGGTTTTACTCTAACCTTACCTCATCAATAGATTTTACAATGTCTAACAGGGGAGGTGAATTTGCAGTAAGCTCCCGAGTGGCGGAGCGGTCTAAGGCACTGCTTCTCAGTGCAAGAGGCAGTCCCTGGTTTGAATCCAGGCAGTATCATATCCGGCTGTGATTGGGAGTCCCATAGGGCGGCGCACAGTATCGTCCGGGTTTGACCGGGGGAAACCGTCATTCTAAATAAGAATTTGTTCTTAACTGACTCCATACAAAAATAAACACTGTTTGTAACATACTCCTGTGGACTGTTCTAATGCAACTAATGTCACCAGCAGATGTCCTCCTAATCCTAAAATACTATTACTTATTATATTAACTACATGTATGTTATGGACATACTACATGTATGGTATTGACGCATTACAAGTATGGTACTGGTCATTATTACTCCTAAACTATTATAAAAAATAAATAAACTCAGCAATAAAAGAAACGTCCTCTCACTGTCAACTGCATTTATTTTCAGCAAACTTAACATGTGTACATATTTGTAAAAAAAGCTTTGATTGGTTGGAGGACATCCTCTGGAAGTGGTCATAATTACCTTGTGGTCTATGGAAGCGGGTAAGGCCTACGAGCATCCTAGGTTTTGGTTGGAGGACGTCCTCTGGAAGTGGTCATAATTACCTTGTGGTCTATGGAAGCGGGTAAGGCCTACGAGCATCCTAGGTTTTGTATTGAAGTTAATGTAGCCAGAGGAGGACAGGGAATAGCTGTCCTCTGGCTACACCATTGTGCTAATCTAAAGTGTGTTGTTGAGACTACTGTAGACCTTCACTGCAAAACAGCATGTTATAATCTGGTACTTGATGACATGTCAATATATTTAGGATAGTTCTATCTAAAAAGGATAACTTTTTTAATGTTAAATGTTTTCTGAAATTCACTGAATAGGATGGTCCTCCTCTGAGGACACTCCACTGAAATCAGATAATGACTGTTTCCTGTGATAATACGTTTTCTGTGGGATTAGAATTTATTATCTCTGTTTTCATCACCATAATCAGTGAATTTCTTTTTTCTTTTTCAGTCCAAGCCCCGGACGGTGTCAAATCATGCCTACCCAAGGTACATTCAATTCTAAGACGCAGATTATTTCAGTTGAGGATTAATATGTCTTTAATAACTTCTTGACGTCCAATGTATATTATATTGAGATAAATGGTGCACAGCCTACCATGAAAGAAATACTGACTTTCTTGGACAGATGATGGATCTTCTTGAAAATTGAATGATTGTGATTCTCTCTCAGGCCACAAAAGAGAGTCTGATGACCCCTCTACTTCAAATGATCAGGGCAGGGAAGGTAATAAACGCCTTTGTGCCATAGCAAAGGGAACTGCAGCAACACCTACCCTCGGTAAGATATATTCCTTGTAATAGCTACTTTAAGAAACAAACAGTAAACCCGATGTTAAAAAACTATACCACAGCGTAATACAATTATTACATTGTAAACTCATTATTTGTCCACCTCATCTGTGTGTGTGTGTGTGTGTGGCCAAAGAGGGCATTGGAAAAGTCCTTAGCAGGCTAGACAAGGTGTCACCTCCATTTGCAAACATGGATTTCATTGGTTATTTAACGTAAGTGTACTTGTATTCTTCAAAAAGTTGGTACATCGATTTTTGACATTTAAATGAATTATATTCCCATTCATTCTTCAAGAATATACATACAGTGCCTAGTGAAAGTCTACACACCCCAAAGTTTTCACATTTTGCGGTCTTAAAATTAAATCTAAAAGGTGATTACATTTGATTTGTTTTCCTACCGATCGACACAACCTACTTGTCACGTCCTGACCATAGAAAGCTTTTATTTTAGGTCAGTAGGTCAGGGCGTGACTGGGGGGTTAATCTAGTTTATATTTTCTATGTGGGGTTCTAGTTTAGGTTTTCTATGTTTGGGTGATTTGTATGATTCCCAATTAGAGGCAGCTGGTAATCGTTGTCTCTAATTGGGGATCATACTTAAGTAGAATGTTTTCCACTTGTGGGTTATGGGATATTGTGTTTATGTGTAGTTTCATTGTCGTCACGTTTTGTTTATTCTTTTTGTATGTTTCTTAGTTTCACTATATATTAAAGATGTGGAACGCTACTCACGCTGCGCCTTGGTCCGATTATTCCAACAAACGTGACACTACTCCACATGTTCAAAGTGAAAGAAAAAAAACATAGAAAATCCTCAAGCTCAGTAAATTCAGTTGGGAATCATTGATGGACAGCAATATTCAAATCATGTCTCTGATTTTCAAGTGAATTTAAGTCATGATTGACACGGGACCACTCGGGAACACTGAACACTTCTTGGAAAGCCATTAAGCATTGTTCACATTCTCTTAAGTCTTAGCACCACCCATCTCTTTAAGAATTCACATGTGAACAGGTCTCTTTGTGAATGGCTCTCTTTTGTCTCCTTTGTTTAGCTAGCTAACTAAACAAGTTCCTGAACCATAATCCCAACCTATGGTTTACAGCAGTGGTCACCAACCGGCCGATTGCGATCTTCAAGGCATGTAGAAAAGACAACTTTAAAGCCTTACTTTCCTTTTTCTTGAAATTCGTCTTGCGCTGTTGGAGGTACCTGCACTTGATTCAACTGCCCTCCGTACCGGGTAGGAAAAGTGTTCCCATTGAGATCACAACGGGGAATATCTCCCAAAAGTGATGAGTTTGAATCCCTGCGTATAGCAATGCAAACTGATTGTCATACACTTAGCAAGCCACCACACATGAAATGATGCAGTGGAGATCTGCAGGTAAAGCTAACCAACTAGGTCTAATGTTAGCGCAAGTCAGGGATTTCTTCATCTGATTTACAGTATTTTCAGAGTCAAAGAGAGTCAGTCTGGCATTGTTCTCCAGAAAGTAGTGGCTCACAACTTTCTCCAACTGAATTTTGTCGATAGCACCAGTTAAATGCAGGGCAGCCATGTTGTTGAGAGCTGAAGCAACACTTTTGCCGTTGTCAATAGCTATAGCATTTTTTTAAATCTGGTAACAAATATGATCTATGTACTAACCTGGGAAGCCCCCATTCTGTTATAGACAGAAGCCTGTGACATGGCAGACCAATTAGAACTCATCTCTTGGCATGTCCAGCCGCTTCATTATCTCAGCCAATCATGGCAACCCAGGAAGAATCCTGTCTTGCTCCCTATATAGCTTAGTTTTTCTTTTGGTAATCTAGGCTCGTAATTTAACCCTTTTACTCATATTTACATATCACTTGCATGCATTTTTAAATGTCCCTCCTGTGAAGTGGGAACTAGCATCAAACGCCCACCTTCCTGAATCCCGTCACATTTTGTGCAATTGTTCCGCTGAAAAATGTAACTCTATCCTCAGAGACTTTATTTAGCGTACATTGGAGTTAGCCTGCCCCGGAGCAGGTATTGTAAGAGCTTAAGGATTCATTGTCATAGAAACGTACCTGGCTAAAAGGTGTGCCATAGTATCAACAGTGTTATGTTCCCCAGTTTCTGTGTTGTGGTTTTGTATGTGTGAGTTTCAGGAAATGGCTTCCTGAAATTCCCCCAAACAGCTGATTGGTCAGCCCCATTGATGATTGGAGCTGACCCCGCCCTCTCGTCAGAAACAGCTGTATCCAATTACAGACTCCTTCTCAAGCTATAAAAGCCATTATTCCTTTGTAAGAGAGGGAGCTGAGGGTTATATCATATGTTGGTTGTTGCTGAGAGTGATTTGGTGTTAAGAGCTGATTGTTATGTTCTGTTGTTAAGAGCTGATTGTTATGTTCTGTTGTTAAGAGCTGATTGTTATGTTCTGTGTTACTTTGTTGTTCAGAGAGTTTCTTTAAATGTCCTGTTTGTATTCTGTTTCATTTGTTCCCAGGGGGGAAGGGGAAGGCACCTAGGGAGTGCTTAGGCAAGAGGCCCGCGGGCATACATAACCTGTAGTATTTACTGTCTATACACACTAGGTAAGACCTGGGCGGACCACCCCCTGTATTTTGGTTAGCGCACCAGGTGGTGCTAAGATAGGTAAGTAGTGGGTAGGCATGTAAGGTAGGAGATGGGGCTTTGTTATTTACTTGCTTTGCTTTGGTTCCGTTCAGCCCCTTTTCCCCAAATTTACTATGTGAAGGTATCAATAAATTCCTAGTAAATGGTAAGTTCTCTGCCTTTGTCATCCTTACTCACACCTACAGTCCATACCTCTTTCACTCCACGGAGAGTTGAGTTGTAGCAGGGTGTTGCGTTCCCTCTTCCTAGAGGCGTGTGTAACAAACGGTTATCCCGAGTTGAATTCAGAGTTGACCAAAGTTAGCTGGTTAACTCCTCTATCCCACTATATAGTATACCCTTCTGCTTTCTACTGTTTATGTATAGATAGACCTCAAGTCAATTAATTGCATTTTTAGTGTGACATTGCTTTTCTGTGGTTCACTGTTTACAGGGAAAAGGAGGCTATCATTGACGACAAAGTTGTTGGTGTATTTGGGAGGTCAGGAGCTGGTAAGAGCTCACTGATGAATGCCATTTTGGGGGTGAAGACCTTGCTGCCCTCAGGGACTGTTGGCGCATGCACATCAGTCATCATCCAGGTGGAGGTCAATATGACTGACTCCAACTACATGGCAGAGATTCACTTCATTTCTAAAGAGGTGATTTTTAGCAATGTTGATAAACCTCAAGATTTAATTTGAAATTTCAAAGACCAGTTCAAGTCACCTAGACACCAAGTTTTGTCCTGACACCTTGTAAATATGATCACATTAACATTTTTGTAATTTAGCACAGCGTCCCCGTCCTGGATGCAAGTTTAGTTTTTTCCCCTAGCACTACATAGCTGACTCAAATAATGAAAGCTTGAGGAAGAGCTGGTTATTTGATTCAGCTGGGTAGTGCTACGGCAAAAAACATAACGTGCATGCAGGGGTGGACCCAGGACCAAGTTTGGGAAACCTGATTTTATTATACAGAGCGACTTACAATTAGTGCATTGTAACGGTTGTCGTCTGGAAAGGAGGACCAAGGCGCAGCGGGTTGTATACTCATCTTTTAATAGGCGAAAGAAGGAAAACCAAACAAATACGTATACAAAAATAACAACAATGATGAACGACGAATACAGACTTGAAGGCACAAGACAGCAATTCAAGTGACAGCCTCCCACAATTTACAAACACACCCTAATATATAGGACTCTCAATCAAAGGCAACTAGACAACACCTGCCTTCAATTGAGAGTCCACACCCCAATTAACTAAACATAGAAACAGACTAACTAGAAAGAACATAGAAATAGACTAACATAGAGCAGTGACCAAAAACCCCGGAAATAATGAATCAAACACCCCACTACATAAACCATCACCCCGACACACATAAACAAAATACCCTCTGCCACGTCCTGACCAAACTATAATAGCAAATAATCTTATTACTGGTCAGGACGTGACATGCATTCATCTTAAGATAGTTGGGTGAGACAACACATCACAGTTGAATCAAGTACATTTCCCTCAAAGTATTTATCATGTATTTATTATAATATGTGGGTAATAAAACGTTTGATCCGTCATATAAATATATAATATATTCAGAAAAATAATGTTTGACTTTTTTTTTAGGAATGTGAGAAGGAGCTGGAATCACTTTTGAAAATCAAAGAAATGGATGGTGAGGAGAAAGAAAAGGATGGTGAATAAGTCAAACAGTAAAAATCCAGGCATTGTACAGAGAAGACGCAGTCGGGAAAAGCTTTGATGAACTGATGTCACTGGAGTCAGAGACATTCAGCGACATCCCAGAGTTTTTCTCATCAACTACAAAAATCCTGTCATTTGACACAGTAAGTCATTTGAAGACTCTTTTATACTGGGTCTTTTTTGCAGTCTGAGATCCAAGTTGGGTCCAATATGTTCCCATTTGAACCCCTGAACTTAATGAACATCATGACAAACAACATGAAATGCATAATAGCCATCGATTCTTTTAAATATACCAGAAAGTTGTAAAGGGGCAGAGTGTGACTTAAGAATAATATTACATTCTTTGACAGGCCACTAAGTTCTCTACAGAGATTGCCTGCTACATACGAAGCAAAAGAAAAATACATGGGAAACAATCTAAATCATCCCAGATACATTACTGGCCACTTGTGAAGTATGTGACCATCAAGATGCCAAACTCCAACAATCTTCTGGAACACTTGCAGTTATCCACTGATTCCTTCCAAACGACTCATTGTTGAATTTGCCATTTCCAACTTGTTGTGTAATCTTTATGTACAATGGCCGATGAGCACCAATACGTTTTACCTATAATTTCTATTCATTATTTCTCTTCATATGGCAAGGAATAAAAAGGATTTGCCAGTAGATTGTCGACTTGATGACAACTGATGATGACTGCTAGCTAAGACTTTGAGAGTGAGATGTTGATCAGTCCAATCAAGCTATTGTAGATATAACGTGATTTGATGTCATTCTATCTGTGGCCGATGACCTTGAGCCTTCTTGAATGTGCACTTCTAATTTAATTCCATGGCTGAAGCCAAGGGGCTAACTTTTTCGAGCTCTAACCTTAGAATTGGGGATGACGTACTCTCCCATGAGTGACAGAAAATTGAGCCAATCATGACAAAAAACTGAGCCAATCAGGCTGTATTTTCTGCTGGCTAGCCCCACCACCACAGAAAGCACTGAGCTAGGCTAAAACACCTGCATTTTGGAGCTGCCTTACTCAAGAAACCAAAAAAAGAGGCCATGTTTGTATGCGGCTTTATTAACTCAATTACATTTTTTTACATTGTTTGCAAACTGATATGTGACACGTATTAATGCCAAAATAACAAACAAAACAAGCAAGCCCCCAAAAACTTTTTCCTTAAAAGTGTGTTGCTCAATGACGTAGTCTTCACTGATCTGAGCACTGTTTATTCAATCTTGTTCTGAGTGTAATTTATTAAACCTTGTTATAAACGCAGCTCTTTCTCAAGGTCAATAGTCTGCTATACTGTTAGTCTGCTAAATAGTTAAATTGTTAACCAATAGCTAGCCGGACTATCTGCATTGACCATTTTTGCAATAAGTCTTTTGACTCATAACATACGCTGCTGTTACTGTTTATTATCTATCCTGTTGCCTAGTTACTTTATCCCAACCTATATGTACATATCTACCTCAATTACCTTGTACCCCTGCACAATGACTTGGTCCTGGTACCCTGTGTATATAGCAAAGCTATCATTAATCATTGTGTATTTATTCCTTGTGTTATTATGTTTCTATTATTTATTTTATATCTCTCTCTGTATTGAAAACATTTCACTGTTAGTCTACACACTGTTAGTCTACACCTGTTGTTGCCACAACTTCGGAAGTATGCTTGGGGTCATTGTCAATTTGGAAGACTCATTTGCGACCAAGCTTTAACTTCCTGACTGATGTCTTGAGATGTTGCTTCAATATATCCACATCATTTTCCATCCTCATGATGCCATCTATTTTGTGAAGTGCACCAGTCCCTCCTGCAGCAAAGCACCCCCACAACATGATACTGCCAACCCCGTGCTTCACGGTTGGGATGGGGTTCTTCGGCTTGCAAGCCTCCCCCTTTTTCCACCAAACATAAGGATGGTCACTATGGCCAAACAGTTTTATTTGTTTCATCAGACCAGAGGACATTTCTCCAAAAAGTACGATCTTTGTCCCCATGTGCAGTTGCAGACTGTAGTCTGGTTTTTTTATGGCGGTTTTGGAGCAGTGGCTTCTTCCTTGCTGAGCGGCCTTTCAGGTTATGTCGAAATAGGACTCGTTTTACTGTGGATATAGATACTTTTGTAACTATTTCCTCCAGCATCTTCACAAAGTCCTTTGCTTTTGTTCTGGGATTGATTTGCACTTTTCGCACCAAAGTATTCTCATCTCTAGGAGACAGAACGCGTCTCCTTCCTGAGTGGTATGATGGCTGCGTGGTCCCATGGTGTTTATACTTGCGTACTATTGCTAGTACAGATGGATGTGATACCTTCAGGTGTTTGGAAATTGCTCCCAAGGATGAACCAGACTTGTGGAGGTCTACACATTTTTTCTCTGAGGTCTTGGCTGATTTCTTTTAATTTTCCCATGATGTCAAGCAAAGAGGCAGTGAGTTTGAAGGTAGGCCTTGAAATACATCCACATGTACACCTCCAATTGACTCAAATGATGTCAATTAGTCAATCAGAAGCTTCTAAAGCCATGACATAATTTTCTGGAATTTTCCAAGCAGTTTAAAGGCACAGTCAACTTTGTGTATGTAAACTTCTGACCCACTGGAATTGTGATACAGTGAAATAATCTGTCTGTAAACAATTGTTGGAAAAATGACTTGTGTCATGCACAAAGTAGATGTCCTAACCGACTTGCCAAAACTATAGTTTGTTAACAAGGTTGAAAAACGAGTTTTAATGACTCCAACCTAAGTATATGTATACCTCTGACTTCAACTGTATGTGGAGACTCCTTCAAGACTATTGGAAAAGCATTCCAGGTGAAGCTGGTTGAGAGAATGCCAAGGGTGTGCAACCCTGTCATCAAGGCAAAGGTTGGCTATTTGAAGAATCTCAAATATAAACTATATTTTGTTTTGTTTAACACTTTTTTGTTTACTCCATATTTGAGCTGTTCTTTTACCAAATCGGACTATCTTCTATATTCCACCCCTACTTTGTCACAACACAACTGATTGGTTCAAACGCATTCAGAAGGAAAGAAATTCCACAAATTATCTTTTATCAAGGCACACCTGTTAATTTAAGTGCATTCCAGGTGACTAACTCATGAAGCTGGTTGAGAGAATGGCAAGAGTGTGCAAAGCTGTCATCAAGGCAAAGGGTGGCTATTTAGAAAAATCTCAAATATAGAATATATTTTGATTTGTTTAACATTATTTTGTTTACTACATGATTTCATATGTGTTATTTCATAGTTTTGATGTCTTCACTATTATTCTACAATGTCGAAAATAGTAAAAATAAAGAAAAACCCTTGAATGAGTAGGTGTGTCTGAACTTTTGACAGGTACTGTATATAAACATAGAGTTTCTGAATAGACCATCTAAATTTTGCGAAGAGCTTCAATATTGCTTGGATAAAACAGTAAGTACATAGGGTTCTGTCCCAAAAGTGCATTTAAAAGGGCAGTAGGTGCGCAGTTTGTTACTTTCAGGTTTGTTTATCAGTTGGTACCACTTTAGTTCAATGCTCTCTAAAATAATTCAAAAGCGTTACGGTCATTTCTAGAATACTCTCTGTATCAGCTGAGTCATATGGATGAAGTAAAAAAAGGATTTGACATGGTATATAACATCTTTCTTTGCAGTAACAACATTGCAAGCCCTTAATAATATACTTTTACATAGATGTTAATTTGGCATGGTGCAAAATGCATAGCCACTGGTGATGCCATATAGGTTTCCAGCCCATATCACCTTGAATAGCAGCATTTGGCATGTATGTTAGCATTCAAATGAAGTACAGTTGGGAAATGTCTGTACATTTAACAACCCTTCAGTTTACACAGCAGATGGATTGATGTTTGCTAAAAGTAAATGTGCTGTTGCAATTGTCATTCTGCTTTTCCACAGAAGCATTTTCAGATGGGTTTAGGTTAGTACTTGCATGTTTCCACAGTCACCATAGCAATTATGATCACACTTGCTAAATTCAAATATTTGCGGCTTGAAAGCACACCAAAATGCACTCAAGAAGAACCTAGTTTATAAACACCTGGTGCACAGCATTTAGACTTGGTTGTGGTAAAGTACAATCATCAGTTAATGTGAGAGTGGACTAAATAATCATTTCTGTGCTACGTTAGGAACACATCGTGATGCAGCTGAAGTGTAAACTACAAGAATCCATGGATCTCTCACTGAAGACCCCCAACAGCTCGTTTCTCCCAGGTAAATGAAACGGACCAAATGCTTTACCTATTCCAATATAGTTTAAATCAAATCAAGTACTCGTCAGACCAAGACTGGAAACCATGTCCACTTTATTTTGAGCTGCATTTAGCTTGTCATAAGTAAATGTTTTCAAGTTATACATTACTCACATTACTTACAATCTTGTTGTTTGTAAACAATTGAGTAATAACCCTTTATATGTTGGGTTATAAAAAAGTAAGACAACAACACGAAAACATTTCAGGATTTTTGTCCATGGCAGCTTAAAATGACTAAAGTAACCCCAATATTGGATGACAGCTAGATAGCTTTTTACTTAAAGGAGAAGTTCAGGATTTTGCTTAAAGGAGAAGTTCAGGATTTTACAACTTGATGTTAGATGGTTCATCACCCTAAAAGTAGTCTATGAGCCAGGAGAAACTGTAATCCATGTGTGGTTTTTTTTAAACAGCCACTACAAACTTCAGCTAACTTTAGCCACCACAAGCTAACAAACAATAGAAATGATGGAGACATTTGAGGATGTGTTTTTTCTTCTTAAAATGAAATAGTCAAATCCCCTTAAAGTAACATCAAACCAAATACAGAGTTGATTTCAGGGGATTTGGCCAATATCTAACATCAAGTTCTAAAATCCTGAAATTCTAATTTAAAAGCTGATGCTTGTCCTGAATCATTTCTCTTGTGCAGATGATGTCACTGTGGAGTATAACAAGATGAAGATGTGCTATGAGAAACTGATGGGTTGCTCTAGTACAGTACAAATCACTCCAAGACTGGATTTACACACAAAAACGACCGAATCGCAGTCTGGGAATGGTGGGAAGTGTGTGCAGGTATGTTTGTGGTGAGTTGATAAACCACATCTAAACCATAGGAATTCAGTCTGAGAGTATTTGATCCCATGTACTAGGGTTGCCTGGTCTTCCATTTTCTGTTACAGGTGCCAACAGATGTAACAATGTTAAATCCTGAGATTGTCAAAGAACTTACAACACATAACCACAACCCTACATATAGGTAACTATTGATTACTGAAACGTCCACTACTTTATCATGGCCTTTTCCTATGCTCATGTTCACCAAATGAGTGCTTGACTCTTTTTATTCCCCCAAAAAGTTTACAACTGTCATCTTTGCCCTTCGTCTGCCTCGCAGGCTCCAATGCCCCAAGGCAGGTCTTTTCCAGTGCAGTTCCACTGGACTGGTGTTTCTGATGGAAGGGAAGGGAGATGTGGTTTACATGATGACTCAATGGGACAGCAGATTCCTGGGCTCCATGACACCAGCAGGACCCCTATTCAGCATTGACTGTTCTGAGCAGTCTGTCCGCCAACTGCATCTCCCACACTGTATGTGTGATGGTAAGTGATGCATTACTGTATGTGTGATGCTAAGTGATGCATCACTGTATGTGTGATGGTAAGTGATGCATCACTGTATGTGTGATGGTAAGTGATACATCACTGTATGTGTGATGGTAAGTGATGCATCACTGTATTACATTTACATTTACATCATTTAGCAGACGCTCTTTAGCGACTTACAAATTGGTGCATTCACCTTATGATATCCAGTGGAACAACCACTTTACAATAGTACATCTATATCTTTTTTTGGGGGGGGGGGGGGGGGGGGGGGTAGAAGGATTACTTAATCCTATCCCAGGTATTCCTTAAAGAGGTGGGGTTTCAGGTGTCTACGGAAGGTGGTGATTGACTCCGCTGTCCTGGCGTCGTGAGGGAGCTTGTTGTGCCAGAGCAGCGAACAGTTTTGACTGGGCTGAGCGGGAACTGTGCTTCCGCAGAGGTAGGGAGGCGAGCAGGCCAGAGGTGGATGAACGCAGTGCCCTTCTTTGGGTGTAGGGACGGATCAGAGCCTGAAGGTACGGAGGTGCCGTTCCCCTCACAGCTCCGTAGGCAAGCACCATGGTCTTGTAGCAGATGCGAGCTTCAACTGGAAGCCAGTGGAGTGTGCAGAGGAGCAGGGTGACGTGAGAGAACATGGGAAGGTTGAACACCAGACGGGCTGCGGCGTTCTGGATGAGTTGTAGGGGTTTAATGGCACAGGCAGGGAGCCCCGCCAACAGCGAGTTGCAGTAATCCAGACGGGAGATGACAAGTGCCTGGATTAGGACCTGCGCCGCTTCCTGTGTGAGGCAGGGTCGTACTCTGCGAATGTTGTAGAGCATGAACCTACAGGATCGGGTCACCGCCTTGATGTTAGCGGAGAACGACAGGGTGTTGTCCAGGGTCACGCCAAGGCTCTTAGCACTCTGGGAGGAGGACACAATGGAGTTGTCAACCGTGATGGCGAGATCATGGAACGGGCAGTCCTTCCCCGGGAGGAAGAGCAGCTCCTTCTTGCCGAGGTTCAGCTTGAGGTGGTGATCCGTCATCCACACTGATATGTCTGCCAGACATGCAGAGATGCGATTCGCCACCTGGTTATCAGAAGGGGGAAAGGAGAAGATTAATTGTGTGTCGTCTGCGTAGCAATGATAGGAGAGACCATGTGAGGATATGACAGAGCCAAGTGACTTGGTGTATAGCGAGAATAGGAGAGGGCTTAGAACTGAGCCCTGGGGGACACCAGTGGTGAGAGCACGTGGTGCGGAGATGGGTTCTCGCCACGCCACCTGGTAGGAGCGACCTGTCAGTCTTTTAGACAGAGGAAGTAATGACCAAATAGTGTAGGAGTGTCTAATTCCAACAGGTTAGATCAAATGCCAGTTGGTTATTAACCTGTAAACCCCCTCACCCCTACTCATTTAAACTGTATACAACACACTGTACACCCCTCACCCCTACTCATTTAAACTGTATTCAACACACTGTACACCCCTCACCCCCTACTCATTTAAACTGTATACAACACAATGTACACCCCTCACCCCCTACTCATTTAAACTGTATCCAAGACACTGTACACCCCTCACTCCTACTCATTTAAACTGTATACAACAATGTACACCCCTCACCCCCTACTTATTTAAACTGTATTCAAGACACTGTACACCCCTCACCCACTACTCAAATAAACTGTATTCAACACACTGTACACCCCTCACCCCCTACTTATTTAAACTGTATTCAATACACTGTACACCCCTCACCCCCTACTTATTTGAACTGTATTCAACACACTGTACACCCCTCACCACTACTCATTTAAACTGTATTCAACACACTGTACACCCCTCACCCCTACTCATTTAAACTGTATTCAACACTGTACACCCCTCACCCCTACTCATTTAAACTGTATACAACACTGTACACCCCTCACCACCAAACTCATTTAAACTGTATACAACACACTGTACACCCCTCACCCCTACTCATTTAAACTGTATTCAACACACTGTACACCCCTCACCCCCTACTCATTTAAACTGTATACAACACTGTACACCCCTCACCCCTACTCATTTAAACTGTATACAACACACTGTACACCCCTCACCCCTACTCATTTAAATTGTATACAACACTGTACACCCCTCACCCCTACTCATTTAAACTGTATACAACACTGTACACACCTCACCCCTACTCATTTAAACTGTATTCAACACACTGTACACCCCTCACCCCTACTCATTTAAACTGTATTCAACACTGTACACCCCTCACCCCTAATCATTTAAACTGTATACAACACTGTACACCCCTCACCCCTACTCATTTAAACTGTATACATCACACTGTACACCCCTCACCCCTACTCATTTAAACTGTATTCAACACACTGTACACCCCTCACCCCCTACTTCTTTAAACTGTATACAACACTGTACACCCCTCACCCCTACTCATTTAAACTGTATTCAACACACTGTACACCCCTCACCCCTACTTATTTAAACTGTATACAACACACTGTACACCCCTCACCCCTACTTATTTAAACTGTATAGAACACACTGTACACCCCTCACCCCTACTTATTTAAACTGTATTCAACACACTGTACACCCCTCACCCCTACTTATTTAAACTGAATAGAACACACTGTACACCCCTCACCCCTACTTATTTAAACTGTATACAACACACACTACACCCCTCACCCCCTACTTATTTAAACTGTATTCAACACACTGTACACCCCTCACCCCTACTCATTTAAACTGTATTCAACACTGTACACCCCTCACCCCTACTCATTTAAACTGTATACAACACTGTACACCCCTCACCCCTACTCATTTAAACTGTATACATCACACTGTACACCCCTCACCCCTACTCATTTAAACTGTATTCAACACACTGTGCACCCCTCACCCCCTACTTCTTTAAACTGTATACAACACTCTACACCCCTCACCCCTACTCATTTAAACTGTATTCAACACACTGTACACCCCTCACCCCTACTTATTTAAACTGTATAGAACACACTGTACACCCCTCACCCCTACTTATTTAAACTGTATAGAACACACTGTACACCCCTCACCCCTACTTATTTAAACTGTATACATCACACTGTACACCCCTCACCCCCTACTTATTTAAACTGTATTCAACACACTTTACACCCCTCACCCCCTATTTATTTAAACTGTATTCAACACACTGTAACCCCTCACCCCGTACTTATTTAAACTATATTCAACACACTGTACACCCCTCACCCTTACTTATTTAAACTGTATTCACCACACTGTATAACCCTCACCTCCTACTTATTTAAACTGTATTCAACACACTGTACACCCCTCACCCCTACTCATTTAAACTGTATTCAACACACTGTACACCCCTCACTTCTACTCATTTAAACTGTATTCAACACTGTACACCCCTCACTCCTACTCATTTAAACTGTATACAACACTGTACACCCCTCACCCCTACTCATTTAAACTGTATTCAATACACTGTAAACCACTCACCCCCTACTTATTTAAACTATATTCAACACACTGTACACCCCTCACCCCTACTCATTTAAACTGTATTCAACACACTGTATACCCCTCACCTCCAACTTATTTAAACTGTATTCAACACACTGTACACCCCTCACCCCTACTCATTTAAACTGTATACAACACTGTACACCCCTCACCCCTACTCATTTAAACTGTATACAACACTGTACACCCCTCACCCCTACTCATTTAAACTGTATTCAACACACTGTACACCCCTCACCCCTACTTATTTAAACTGTATAGAACACACTGTACACCCCTCACCCCTACTTATTTAAACTGTATACATCACACTGTACACCCCTCACCCCCTACTTATTTAAACTGTATTCAACACACTTTACACCCCTCACCCCCTATTTATTTAAACTGTATTCAACACACTGTAACCCCTCACCCCATACTTATTTAAACTATATTCAACACACTGTACACCCCTCACCCTTACTTATTTAAACTGTTTACATCACACTGTACACCCCTCACCTCTACTCATTTAAACTGTATTCAACACACTGTACACCCCTCACCCCCTACTTCTTTAAACTGTATACAACACTGTACACCCCTCACCCCTACTCATTTAAACTGTATTCAACACACTGTACACCCCTCACCCCTACTTATTTAAACTGTATAGAACACACTGTACACCCCTCACCCCTACTTATTTAAACTGTATAGAACACACTGTACACCCCTCACCCCTACTTATTTAAACTGTATACAACACACTGTACACCCCTCACCCCTACTTATTTAAACTGTATACAACACACTGTACACCCCTCACCCCTACTTATTTAAACTGTATACAACACACTGTACACCCCTCACCCCCTACTTATTTAAACTGTATTCAACACACTGTACACCACTCACCCCTACTCATTTAAACTGTATTCAAATAAAGGTGAAATAAAAAAATATATTTAAAAAATTGCTCTCCCACGATGAGTAGCTGGGAAATTAGAACGGCCCCTGTAACTTGCAAAGTTTCCCAAAATAACCATCATATTTCAAATAGACGGCCCTCACTTACGGCTTGTACAGACATGGACTATTTGTCTGTCCATCAGATATTTAACTAATTTCACCGTGTTATCGATATTGCAGCATTGTGTGCATTGCATTCCCCCCATTATTTTGTTGCATAAATAATCAGTGCAGTTTTGTGGACAGACCGTGTATTCATATGTGTGCAGGGGCGAAAATCTGATATCAACTTTGGAGGGGACAATTACATTAAATTTTCTCAAGAGCAATTCCTGAGGGGGACACCAAAAATAGTGCTGTAACACATAGCCTACATTGTAATATGGTAAATGTATTGAGGAACCAAAGAAATAAGGTGTTTGCCGTACTCCTAACTACCGGTACCCAAAACTACACAACAGCAATACCATTGCCTTTAACAAATCTTAGTTCAGTCACCAGTTTAAGTTGAGAGTGGGGGTATCCATGGCATTTTCCAATTATGTTCCTATTTTACAAATCCAAAAAATTGAGAACCTTTCATAATGTTGCCAAACAAAGACTCAACAAACTTACCTGAGACTCCCTGTCTCTGCCAGTCTGTCCCTGCATATCTGTCCCCAACTCTGCTGTCTGTGTGCCATCTGTTGCCTGCTCTGCCTAATGACATCATTGTGAAACATTTCCATTAGAATTTTATTTCTTTCTTATGAACATTTTATCAACTAGTCTTTGAGATATTAGGCTACTAGGGTTCTTACTATGCGTTTTGGTGTATTGAAAAATACTCTGATGTCCGTCTTTTATTTTTCTGCCATTTTTCTACCTGGCTGGCTGGCTACACACACAGTGTGTAGGTTATTTACAGTAGGAGATGGGCTTCTATCATCTTCAATCATTCTATTTGGGCTTCGATCTAAAAGGTAGCTAGCAAATGTGAAACGGATTAAAATGACAAGAGTTAACAGCTGTATGAGTTCACCATTTACACAACATATGCTGCAACCTTTTGTAATTTTAATAGTTTGTTTCATATTGGCTGGCTTCCAACAATAGCTGAATTTGCAAAGCTAGCGAGCACCAATTCAGTTTCAGTGATGTTTGCTATAATCTTTGCTACCCGGGTTAAATAAAGGTGAAATAAAATAAATAAATAAAAGTTCCCTTGCGACAATTTAGCTTTTGCAACGAGACCATTAAATATATTTAAGACAATGGTAGAAGAGAGTGTAGTTCTGTTCAGTTTTGATTTCAGTTTATCGCTAATCTTATCACAGGGACTTTGAAGCACTAACTTACATCATCTGCATGCTGATTCCATCTTTGACGACGCCACATAAATGGAATAGGTACTAGCTAGCTTAATAGTTCATATTTGCGCGCTAGCTCTGCATATTCAGCTAGTGTGTGTGCGCGATTGACTGGATTAACCTCACGTCAGTTACGTTCGTTGAGTGCCTTTCAGACAGTGGATACGACCTCTCTGTTACCTAGCAAGCTAAGGAACTGGCAGTGGATCAAACCATTGTGAGGCAAAGGGTGGGGGGGTTGCAATCTTTTGAAACTTAAAAACGCGCTATTAAGTGTCTATAATCAGCACAATTGCTTTCATTGCGTATTATTAATATTATTTAAATTCCATAGTTATGTTTCAGTGATATATTGGGGGGGACAAATCATATTTTTCCCAGGATGGGGTGGTCGTGTCCCCCCCGGGATTTCCGCCCCTGTATGTGTGTACTCAGAGTGTGTATTCTCATAGTGTTTATTCCCATAGTGTGTATTCTCATAGTGTGTATTCTCATAGTGTGTATTCTCATAGTGTGTATTCTCATTGTGTTTATTCTCATAGTGTTTATTCTCATAGTGTGTATTCTTATGTGTGTATTCAGAGTGTGTATTCTCATAGTGTGTATTCTTATGTATTTTGATGGGAAGTATGTACATTTACAGTAACATGTCTAATCCCATTCTTCTACCAGTGGCAGCAGCAGCTTCCCGCTGATGAATGGGATGGCCTGGGATGGTTCTCGACCGCTGAACAAAGGGCAGCAAGCGGTCCCTCTTCCAGAGCAGGATGTCAGAATACTACAGTCACTATGCTCCTAATCTGCATTGGAGTGTTGGGAGATAAGACTGACAGCAGGAAGTCTATGATGATTTAAAGTTAAAGCTGTTATAGTCTTGTGTTTGTGCTAACATTCCACTACTTGACACTTCTTGTCATGCCAAACAGACTATTTACGGCATGTCAAGAATCAATCAAAATCAAAAAGACGTTTATTCGTCACTTGCACAGGATACACTGTGTGAGTGTGTGTGCTTGTAAATTAATGAATGTGGGTGTGTGTGAGTTTGTGTGGGTGGGAATGTGTGGAGTGCTGTGCGTAGACAGCCAGTGATTGCAGGTAGACAGTCATTGATAAGCTGTTCAGCAGTTTTAATACTTCAGAGCTCGCCCCCAGTGATGAACTGTGCAGGCTTCACCACCCTCTGTAGAGCCTTGTGGTGGAGAGGGATGCAGCTGCCGTACCAGGCGGTGATACAGCCAGTCAGTATGCAGCTCAATGGTACATCTGTAGAAACGTGTGCCAAGTTTTCTTCAGCCACCTGAGGAAGAACAGGCGCTGGTGTGCCTTCTTGATAAATGCACCAAGGAGTGGCAAGGAGTGGAATGTTACCACAAACACACCAGATTTCTTCATGCTAGTAGTGTGTCCTAGTGTTTTCAATCATTTGTAAACATGTTCATTTTTAAATGTCTTTTGTGTTTGTAATTCATTTTTTTCTTTGTAATAGGGTGGTGCATTTCCTCATTTCTCTCATTTACTTATATTAATGTAGTGAATATAAATTACTATTTTAATTGTTGAAATGTTGACGTTTATCACCATTCATTTTCTACAAATGTGTTGAACCAGAAGGGTGCGGAGTCATGTTACTAATAGTCAGATTGTATATTTCTGACTGACTACTCTGTACTCTGGTGGCACTGTAGCCTACACAGGTCCAGCCACCACAGAGATAGAAGGAAAATACATATCCTAGAGGGCAAACTTTAACCTTGTGATGGTCCAATTGTTCCTGTTTACCAACGTTTCCTTTCTATTTCTCTGAAATGTTGCCTTACTCTCCTTTTGGAAAAGCAAGCCTCTATGGAAACGGTGTAGTCAGAACATTATATGCAATGTTGAGTATTGTCATATCCTTCTTTTTATTTAATTGGTCTCAATTTTCATATCTTATCAATGTCACGATTCTCTAAAGCAGAACCCAGAAGCAGACCAGGACCAGGTGAGTAGAACGAAGGTGATTATTTATTTACAGACTCAAATGTGAAAGCAGAATAATCCAGGAGACGGAGCGGGCAGCGGAAGTGAGTTGGTGAGAGTGAATAGGCAGATCCAATGATGTCACAGAAGCCACCGACGACCAGGCAGGGGTGGGGTGAATGTTCCGGGAGAATGACTGTAGACAGAGTAAACGGAGGTGAGTACACGGCAAGCAAAAAAATACAGAACAACAAAACTAGTTCTAGTAAACTTGAGGCTGATACGCTGACACAACATACTGTTCGTTGCTAACGATCCGGCAGGGAATGGATGTCAGGTCAGAGCTTATGAAGTGGAGAGGTGATGCAGGTACGGGTAATCGAGAGATCTCCCGCTGTCATGGTTGTCGTAGGGTTGAGACCAAGACGCAGCAGGGAAGTGTATACTCATCTTCTTTTATTAAACGGACAAAGAAGGAAAAACCAAAACGTATACAAAAAACACAAACGAACTTGACAGTTGTCAGGCAACATACAGCTAAACAAGAACAATCTCCCACAAAATACTAACACAAACACATAGCTATTTATAGGACTCTCAATCAGAGGCAACTAGAAAACACCTGCCTCCAATTGGGAGTCCAACCCCCAATTAACTAAACATAGAAATACAAATGACTAGACTGAACATAGAAATACATTAACATAGAACAGTGGCCAAAACCCAGAATAATAAATCAAACACCCTACTACTAACACCACCAGCCCGAACCACATAAAACAAATACCCCCTGCCACGTCCTGACCACACTACAATAACAAATAACCCCTATTACTGGTCAGGACGTGACACCCGCCTAGCTTCGTCGCCCGGCAACCAGACAGGGTGCGTTCAGGAACCTCAGGAAACAGACTCCAAGACAGAAAACAGGCAACTCAGGCAGAAAACAGGTTCAGGAAGCAGGATTCATGACAATCAAAAAGTCCTTTATTACACAGATGTTTAGTAAGTATCAAATCAAATCAAATGTATTTATATAGCCCTTCTTACATCAGCTGATATCTCAAAGTGCTGTACAGAAACCCAGCCTAAAACCCCAAACAGCAAGCAATGCAGGTGTAGAAGCATGGTGGCTAGGAA